>NC_057831.1:6060606-6363636 GCF_910594005.1 Cervus elaphus | reverse complement strand
TGATATTGGCCTGTAGTTTTCTTTTTTTGTGGCATCTTTGTCAGGTTTTGGAATTAGGGTGATGGTGGCCTCATAGAATGAGTTTGGAAGTTTACCTTCTTCTGCAATTTTCTGGAAGAGTTTGAGTAAGGTAGGTGTTAGCTCTTCTCTAAATTTTTGGTAGAATTCAGCTGTGAAGCCATGCTGGGAAAACTGGTCAACCACTTGCAAAAGAATGAAACTAGAACACTTTCTAACACCATACACAAAAATAAACTCAAAATGGATTAAAGATCTAAATGTAAGACCAGAAACTATAAAACTCCTAGAGGAGAACATAGGCAAAACACTCTCCGACATAAATCACAGCAAGATCCTCTATGACCCACCTCCCAGAATATTGGAAATAAAAGCAAAACTAAACAAATGGGATCTAATGAAACTTAAAAGCTTTTGCACTACAAAAGAAACTATAAGTAAGGTGAAAAGACAGCCGTCAGATTGGGAGAAAATAATAGCAAATGAAGAAACAGACAAAGGATTAATCTCAAAAATATACAAGCAACTCCTGCAGCTCAATTCCAGAAAAATAAATGACCCAATCAAAAAATGGGCCAAAGAACTAAACAGACATTTCTCCAAAGAAGACATACAGATGGCTAACAAACACATGAAAAGATGCTCAACATCACTCATTATCAGAGAAATGCAAATCAAAACCACAATGAGGTACCATTACACGCCAGTCAGGATGGCTGCTATACAAAAGTCTACAAGCAATAAATGCTGGAGAGGCTGTGGAGAAAAGGGAACCCTCTTACACTGTTGGTGGGAATGCAAACTAGTACAGCCACTATGGAAAACAGTGTGGAGATTTCTTAAAAAACTGGAAATAGAACTGCCATATGACCCAGCAATCCCACTTCTGGGCATACACACTGAGGAAACCAGATCTGAAAGAGACACATGCACCCCAATGTTCATCGCAGCACTGTTTATAATAGCCAGGACATGGAAGCAACCTAGATGCCCATCAGCAGATGAATGGATAAGGAAGCTGTGGTACATATACACCATGGAATTTTACTCAGCCGTCAAAAAGAATTCATTTGAACCAGTCCTAATGAGATGGATGAAACTGGAGCCCCTTATACAGAGTGAAGTAAGCCAGAAAGATAAAGAACATTACAGCATACTAACACATATATATGGAATTTAGAAAGGTGATAACGATAACCCTATATGCAAAACGGAAAAAGAGACACAGAAATACAGAACAGACTTTTGAACTCTGTGGGAGAAGGTGAGGGTGGGATGTTTCAAAAGAACAGCATGTATGCTATCTATGGTGAAACAGATCACCAGCCCAGGTGGGATGCATGAGACAAGTGCTCCGGCCTGGTGCACTGGGAAGACCCAGAGGAATCGGGTGGAGAGGGAGATGGGAGGGGGGATCGGGATGGGGAATAAGTGTAAATCTATGGCTGATTCATATCAATGTATGACAAAACCCACTGAAATGTTGTGAAGTAATTAGCCTCCAACTAATAAAAAAATTAAAAAAAAAAAATAAAAAATAAACAACTCATGTGATTAAGTCAGACCCCGACAGATGATTTCCTCTTTGTTAAACCTAATCTTCAAAATGATTTTGCCTCATAACTACATGTCTTACCACACTCAAGGGGAGGGATTATATAGGATATGTTCCCTGGAGATCACAAATTTGGGGGGCCATCTTAGAACTCTTGTCTATATACAGTGTTATATATCAGAATTTAATCAGTTTGAAGAGTGAAACAGGTATATAGCTAATAAGCTGACTTGATCCAGTAATACTTTCCTTACATCCTTTAGTCTCTGTGGTGCAAATTTGTGTGTATTTAAATCACCTCCTTTTCATTTCTTCCACCAGGATTTCGGGTTAGAGCCACGCTGGTAGAAAATGGTGCCCACCTTTCTCCATATAGAAATTGTCTCTCTTTCTAAGGAGCTTAGTACTTAGCACTTCAGGAAAGATATCCTTCAGTTTCATAATACTATAGTTTGTAAATTTTTTGAAGATGCAAATAATCATTAGTATCAATATAATTTGGGAATTCTAGAAGACTGGTGAAATATATGAGGTTTCCATGTAGAGGAAGTACTTACTTTCTTTGTGTTCTTAAGAACTTAAGTTCTTATGACTTAAGAACTTGAAATATGCTGGTTTGAATAGAGATATGCTACAAGAATAAAGTACCAGATTTTGAAGTCTTAGTATGAAAAACAAATGTGTGTATAACAGCTCATATATATATATATATACACACACATATATATATATATATATATATAGGTGCTCAGTCGTGTCCAGCTCTTTGGGGCTCATGAACTGTAGCCCACCAGACTCCTCTGTTCATGGGATTTTCCAGGCAAGAATACTGGAGTGTGTTGCCATTTCTTTCTCTACGGGATCTTCCCAACCAAGGGATCCTATCTGGGTGTCCCGCATTGTAGGCTGGCTGGCTATTTACCTTCTGAGCCACCAGGGAAGCCCTGTAAAGTATATTGATAGTAAAGTATATTGATATGTCTTTAATTGATTACTTATTGCAATGATACTATATGTGCATTGAATTAAATAAAATATTAAAATAATTTTACTTTTTTTTCTTTTTAGTTTTTTAAACTACCAGAACATTTTACAATTACATATGTAACTTGTGTTCTGTTTCTACTGGATAGTGCTGGTCTTTTTCTATGGAATCTAAGAGATAACTTGTTTTAACCAGAGTCCCAAATGATTCTGATGCAAGTTCTTAAATCACTCTTTGAAAAGCAGTAAACTCTGATGGTGATTTTAGTAATGCCGGCCCAGGAGCTTGAATTCTTGGACAAAGTGGATGCCAGAGCTTAAATAAGATGTACATCAGAGCAAGATGTTTTGAAAAAAGAATTGAGTTTTGATGACTGATGTGGAGGAAGGATGAAATGGTAGTACAGAATCCAAGGTGGCAAGCATGCAGTATATGCTAGTGTTGGTCAAAGCTGCTTAACTCTGAGCCTGTTCTGTTTCTTGCTTATCACTGTAACACGTGATTCTAGAAGCTTTGGTGGAACTCCTTTCCCATTAACTTTTGGGTGCTTGATGTTGACCCCATCTTATCTAAAGCATGCACTGTTAGACAGAAATATAGATCAATGGAACAGAATAGAAAGCCCAGAGATAAATCCACGAACCTATGGACAACTTATCTTTGACAAAGGAGGCAAGGATATCCAATGGAAAAAAGACAACCTCTTTAACAAGTGGTGCTGGGAAAACTGGTCAACCACTTGTAAAAGAATGAAACTAGAACACTTTCTAACACCATACACAAAAATAAACTCAAAATGGATTAAAGATCTAAATGTAAGACCAGAAACTATAAAACTCCTAGAGGAGAACATAGGCAAAACACTCTCTGACATAAATCACAGCAGGATCCTCTATGACCCACCTCCCAGAATATTGGAAATAAAAGCAAAACTAAACAAATGGGATCTAATGAAACTTAAAAGCTTTTGCACTACAAAAGAAACTATAAGTAAGGTGAAAAGACAGCCCTCAGATTGGGAGAAAATAATAGCAAATGAAGAAACAGACAAAGGATTAATCTCAAAATATAGAAGCAACTCCTGCAGCTCAATTCCAGAAAAATAAATGACCCAATCAAAAAGTGGGCCAAAGAACTAAACAGACATTTCTCCAAAGAAGACATACAGATGGCTAACAAACACATGAAAAGATGCTCAACATCACTCATTATTAGAGAAATGCAAATCAAAACCACAATGAGGTACCATTACACGCCAGTCAGGATGGCTGCTATCCAAAAGTCTACAAGCAATAAATGCTGGAGAGGCTGTGGAGAAAAGGGAACCCTCTTACACTGTTGGTGGGAATGCAAACTAGTATAGCCACTATGGAGAACAGTGTGGAGATTTCTTAAAAAACTGGGAATAGAACTGCCATATGACCCAGCAATCCCACTTCTGGGCATACACACTGAGGAAACCAGATCTGAAAGAGACACGTGCACCCCAGTGTTCATCGCAGCACTGTTTATAATAGCCAGGACAACCTATATGCCCATCAGCAGATGAATGGATAAGGAAGCTGTGGTACATATACACCATGGAATATTACTCAGCTGCTAAAAAGAATTCATTTGAATCAGTTCTAATGAGATGGATGAAACTGGAGCCCATTATACAGAGTGAAGTAAGCCAGAAAGATAAAGAACATTACAGCATACTAACACATATATGTGGAATTTAGAAAGATGGTAACGATAACCCTATATGCAAAACAGAAAAAGAGACACAGAAGTACAGAACAGACTTTTGAACTCTGTGGGAGAAGGTGAGGGTGGGATGTTTTGAAAGAACAGCATGTATATTATCTGTGGTGAAACAGATCACCAGCCCAGGTGGGATGCATGAGACAAGTGCTCCGGCCTGGTGCACTGGGAAGACCCAGAGGAATCGGGTGGAGAGGGAGGTGGGAGGGGGGATGGGGATGGGGAATACGTGTAACTCTATGGCTGATTCATATCAATGTATGACAAAACCCACTGAAATGTTGTGAAGTAATTAGCCTCCAACTAATAAAAAATAAATAAAGCATGCACTCTTATCCTTACAAAAAGTTTTTTAAAACTTGTTTTCAGTTACTTGAATTGACTTTTATTCACAATTTGGTGACATCTTTCTAATGTGTTTTGAAGGTTTTTTGGACAGGGAGAAGTATAAATTAAGATTTATTTCTGAAGAAAATTCAAGCAGACTGCATAACCAAGCAACCTAGAATTAATAAAAGATATAAATATGAAAACATATGTCATAAACAGGCCTGTATTCCATATTAGGATGCTAAAATCAGAAATACTCATGCAAATTTCTAAAGCTAGAATCAAATGGAATTTTAGAAAGTGACAGTAACTTAGCTGGACAATCTTAGAGATGAAGAAAATGAGGTCCAGAGTGATTATATAGTTTATTCAGTATCTGGTTTATTGTTGTTCAGTTGCTCATAACTGAGTCGTGTCTGCAGAGTCGTGTCTGACTCTGCAACCCCATGGAGTTTGGGGTTTGCAGCATGCCAGGCTTCCTGTCTAGTAACCCATTATCTGGTTAGTAGAAAATTTAGTAATAGAATCTAGGGTTTCTGATTTAGTTGTTTTAAAAGTATTTCTGTTTGAGGATACTCTGGAAGATGGTTGTTTTTAAAATATTAACTGATTTTAGACTGAGCATGTTCAGTAACCTTAGGTTGCTGAGTTGTTGCTAAGTTGTGTCCAACTCTTGCAGCCCCATGGACTGTAGTCCTCCAGGCTCCTCTGTCCGTGGGATTTCCCAGGCAAGAATACTAGAGTGGGTTGCCATGTCCTTCACCAGGGGATCTTCCCCACCCAGGGGCCGAACCCACATCTCCTGCGTTGGCAGTGGGTTCTTTAGGCCTGAGCCACTGAGGAAATCCTGTGAACTTTCAGGAGACTTATAGGTGTCAGTGTGTTAGTGTTAGACTCTTTGCAGCCCCATCGACTATACAGTCCATGGAACTCTCCAGGCCAGATACTGGCGTGGGTAGCCTCTCCCTTCTCCAGGAGATCTTCTCAACCCAGGGATTGAACCCAGGTCTCCCACATTGCAGGCGGATTCTTTACCAGCTGAGCCACAAGGGAAGCCCCAAAATACTGGAGTGGGTAGCCTATCCTTTCTCCAGGGGATCTTCCCACCCCAGGAACCATGGCAGTTTCAATCCATAATCAGTTTTATGCCAGAATGCAAATAGCGGCAACTGCCACAAGATGGCACTATTTACATGTGAAATAATACCTTTAGAAAATTCGGGCCCTGTATGTGTGCTTTGGTTCAAAGTGAAATGAGGGAAAAAGAATTTAGTGATTTCTAAGGTATTTGTATATGTGGAACACATCAGAATGAAATGTTGGATCATAAGATATTACAGAACTTGTATCCTTCTTTTAAATATGTGTGTATGCACACACTCATGCCCTAAAGCATATTTATTTATATTTACATTTAAGTTGCGTATTTGTTTTCACATGGAGAGAGAAAACATTTTGGATAGTTGAATCACGATTCTGATAGACTGAGGACGGTTTTCCATCAAATTTCCAGATGTTATTTTATTCTTGAGTCCAGTATCTTTACATGGAGCATTTTGTTCTGAAATGGGTGAAGTAAGAATATTTGTCTTTGTAACTTTAATACATTTATTTACTAAATTTCGGTAAAAATTCTGTGCACGTAGGCATTTGTGCACAGTTGTCAGTATGAGGAATTTGCCTTCTTGAACAGCAAGGATGCTGTCCTGAGTCTGTGTTACCCTATTTCTTATACAGCTCTCTCATGTGATTTGAAGAGCAAGAATTAAAATCAGAAATTTCCTACTCGGATTATGCTGTAGGTCGAATGAATGTTTACATTTATTCATAAGCTTAAAAATTAAGTTACATAATGTAAATCTCCTAAAGATCCATTTTCCCCAAATACTTTCCTCTTAAGGACTGTTTGATTGTTGTTCCACATGTTCAAACTAATAGAACAGTTTTAAATCATGGAATTTTATTAATAAACAGTGGCTTAATTAACAAATGTATCTCTGTACTTGCATAATTCATCATTTTTAATGATCCAGTTGCATACATAGGATATTAAAATTTTACCTTAGTAAAAATTAGGTACAAAAATTATTGAGAACATTAATAATTTCATAAGTTCTTGTAATGAAAAATATGGGCTGTTCTTATCAGAAAGTATTACCATGTTGTATTGTTTTATTATAATTCTTTTGTAATAAATGATACATAGAGACTTAGAAGTCTTCCATAGCTCAACCATAATTAGGCACCAAAAGGTATAATTTGAAAGTAAAATGATAATCTTATTCATATCTAATTCTCAGAGATTGTTTGATGGAGCACTTATATATTTACAAATATCAACAAATATGTGTGTGATATATATATATGAAAAATGGGTCCTGTAATCAGTTGCCTCTGACAGCAGAGGATATTTTAAAATACAAGTGAAATTTCAAACAAGTCAGAACAGGGTCTGATATGGAAACTAAAAACACAAAGACTCTATGAAAAATTAAAAGCCATGGTTGCAATTAAATTGATAAAAACAGATTTAAAGTGTTAAATGACTTTATAATTACATATTAAATTTGGTTAAATATTTTATGCCTGTAGTACCTTTTAAGCATGTTGTTTCTGAATCTTTTGTAGATAAAATCATTTTTATTGTTCTTAATATGTGCATATAAATGAATTAGTTTTGTTAAATCTACTAACTAATAATAAAATTAAGATGTTAGCTGAGTAAGTGGAAAATATTTTCTGAGATATTCCATAGACAAGCCATAAGTTGGGTGTTTCTCAAGTATTTTTTAGTATCATTTTATAAAACATTTATGGGAAGAAAAAGCTTTGTGAACATATGAAAAATCACTTTATTTTAAGTTTGTTTATATTTTTCTATTTATATAAGCTTGGTTTTTTCAACTGAAACAGTTTTCTTATAACTTGCCTTGTGTTTATACCTCAATCAAACAATATAGTAGTCAAGCCATATTTATCAGGTTACAGATCAGTCATGCACATTAATTCTATTATTTGTGCTGAGCTTTTCTACTTATAAATTGAATATGACAGCATTTTAAATTCTTGAATGGTGTATGTAACCTGTAAACATCAACTAACAGCACAAAGACTTACTGAATTCCAAAGGTTTTGGTTGAATGTTGAAGATCAAATGGATTAAATATTAAATAGTGTCTCTTTATGTTTGCTAAGTCCCAGTATGGTTGTAAATATAGATGGAAACATTTTACTTCAAAATAGATTGCAGTTGTTTGGGTGATCTAGAATATACCTCTTTAAACCTGTGTTATGCTATTATCAAAATAAAAGAAAACTTGAAATCAAATTTCATTTAATTAGTATATCCCCAAGAATATTCTTGCAGACTCTAGTGTAAGAAACAACAGAATGAAGCATATATATGGTTTAAAATTTATTCGCAGAATTTTATTATTAAAAGAAATGTGTGGGTTTTTTTTTTTTTTTTGTATAATTAAAAAGGTATTAATAAGATAGATTTCAGGGCTTCCCTGGTCAAGAATCCACCTGCAATGAGGGAGACCTCAGTTGGATGCCTGGGTTGGGAAGATCACCTGGAGAAGGGCATGGCAAACCACTCCAGTATTCTTGCCTGGGAAATCCCATAGATGGAGGAGCCTGGTGGGCTACAGTCCATGGGGTCGCAAAAAGTCGGACACGACTGAGCAAATAAGTAAGCACAGCACAGCATTTTGTTTTTGGAATTTTGCATTAAGATTCTTATTGTGATAGTCGCTCAGTCATATCTGACTCTTTGTAACCCATGAACTGTAGCCTGCCAGGCTCCTCTGTTCATGGTAGTTTCCTGGCAAAAATACTGGAGCGGGTAGCCATTCCCTTCTCTAGGGGATCTTCCTGATCTGAGTCAAGATTCTTTTTAATTTTGAGTTATCATTAATCTCTATTAAATTAATAAGAAATTGTAATATTTACTTTCCAAGAGCAGTCCAAAATACCACTGTTCATAGAAGATGAACATTTTAGGGACTTAAGAAGGTGTGTGTTGCTATTCCTAGGATGGCTGCCGGCCTTGGGAAAAAGATCGGCAGGGTGGGAGGAGCAGGCCTTCAGAACCGCAGGTAAGCTTGCTGTGCCTCCAGGGAGACTGGAGCTTGAAGGGAGGTTCTTCAAAGGACTCTGGAAATGTAAATGTTCCGTCCTCATCTCTTTCTCGAAGATCTTGTTTAAAATAATGTATCTCAACAATAACAGAAAATAGTGAATACACCCCAATATGGGTTTAGTCACTAAGTTGTGTGCGACTCTTTGTGACCCCATGGACTGTAGCCCACCAGGCTCCTCTGTCCATGGGATTTCCCAGGCAAGAGTACTGGAGTGGGTTGCCATTTCCTTCTCCACAATATAGGTTTATTTATCTCTAATGATAGACATTTTCCACAGTATTAGCTACAGTGTGTGCATGTGTGTGTATGTATGTAGGAAATTAAAGATGTAAAGAAGTATTTATTTAAAGATGATTCTTATATCACTAGAAAATAATTTTACTATCTCTAAATATATTAACTATATTAAGAATTATGTGATTAACATGTTAAGGAAGCATGTTCCTTATTCTTAAAAATCTTGGTTTAAATAATGACTTAAAAGTCAGATGCTGCTGCAGCTGCTAAGTCACTTCAGTCGTGTCCAACTCTGTGCAACCCCATAGACCAGGCTCCCCTGTCCCTGGGATTCTCCAGGCAAGAACACTGGAGTGGGTTGCCATTTCCTTCTCCAAAGCATGAAAGTGAAAAGTGAAAGTGAAGTTGCTCAGTCGTGTCCGACTCTTCGAGACCCCATGGACTATAGCCTACCAGGCTCCTCTGTCCATGGGATTTCCCTGGCAAGAGTACTGGAGTGGGTTGCCATTGCCTTCTCCATAAAAGTCAGATACTTCAGCTTAATTTAATACTTGTTGTTTTTTTTTTTTTTTAATTTGTTGTTTTAGTTTTGCTTTGTTTTTTGGCCATCATAGCTAAAAAAGATACAGCACAAAGATATGAAGATCCAAGTGAAAGTGCATTGTTGACTTCTTATTTTTATTTATCAGTATTTAGCAATTATGCAGAGTCTTGAAAAACTACTAAATTCCTCATTTTCTTGGTACCAATTAAATATTCTTGCAAACTAATTTAAAAATGTTGTAGCTTTATAGTTTTAATGAATGGGTCTAAAACTGAAAGTTTAAGTATTTTTGGTCCATTTCTTTAAACTATGAGAACTTAGTACCTTTCTATTAGTTTGGAACTAATTGCTTTCGTCTTAATTGCCTTTGGAAATAGATTGTAATTTAGAAATATTATAAATAGATTAGAAAAATTTGTTTCCAAGTTTTTTAATGTGCAGATGAAACTTTTAAAAAAATAATTGACACAGACATGCTCTTTCAGCCACACAAGTGTCTTCTGGAAAAAAAAAAAATCCTCATTTTAAGTCACTTTTTCTTTGAAAGAAATAAATGTTAATTTTTCTGGAATTCTTGTTAGAGGGCACAGTATCTGTTGTTAGCTGCACAGAGAAAGCACCAGTAGATTTGCAACTGTTGACTTTCATTTCTTTAGGACACAAGTCATGATCTGTGACTTTCTGATGTGCAGATTGTGAGGGTGTTGGAGTTGATCCATTTGTTACGTTTTAGTACAGCTTAGTTTATTTTCAACTTAAGTGGGAATTCTACATTTCTCCCTGTACCCCAGTGAATCGGTTTGTACAATCCCACTGTGGAAATAGTTGGTTTAGATAGTATATGCAGAAACCCAGTTGGTTATAGGATATATCACCTGGAGTTGGGGATGGTCGTGGTCCTTCCCTGTCCCCCTCTCTAAGGCAGACGTGGAATGGATGTAGCTAGGATAGTCAACTTGCATTCTTGTGTAGAAATCTGAGTTACTGTTCTCCTTGCTGGCTTCTGCCAGGGCAGTCCTGTGAGGAAAATACATGATCTTTATTGGGAAAGAGAGCTCCAGACTTTTCCACTTAAATGTGCTGAAGGCACATTCGTTCATTTTCCACTTAAATGTGCTGAAGGCATAGAATAAATACCCTCTTAGGAGTTTTGACAAATTCTTATGTGGTAAAAACCCACTTGGATCACAAGAAAACGCTTTACTGCTGGCAGCATAGGGGTAGAGTGTCATGGCATTGTCTGGAGAAGCAGGAATCTCCAAGCAGTCTATCAGAGGCAGACTTCATAGGCAAATGTGCAAGAAAGGGTTGCCAAAATAGTGCGTTCCAGAAACTTTTTAGAGGCAGACTATCTGAACAATTTAAGAAAAGTTATCTAAGGACCTTTCCCCCTCGTATGTAAAATGGAAGTTGTAATAGTACTTGCCACATAAAATTTTTGTGAGGATTCCATTAGATAATGCAAGTGAAGCCTTGATTTACTGTTAATGTATTACATTACTCTTGTTGTTGTTATTATTATTGTTTAGGTAGCTTTCCCTCCATTTTCCCATGCAACTTTCCTGGGTCAGGTACATATTTAGTAGAGGATAACTAAAGGAGTCCTTAGGTAAAGCAACTTAAAGCAAAGATGGGGACACACTCTCTTAACATTGTGACAAAGATGAAATAATAATACTATTAACTACCGCTTATTAAGCTCTTATTTTCTGCCAGGCACACTTCTAAGTGCTTTATGGGAATCAGTGAATTTCATCCCTTCACAAACCCATGAGTTATGTACTATTATTATCTGCATTTTTTACAATGGAGGAAACTAAGTTACAGAAGGAGGTTGGATTAATTTATCCAAGGTCATGCAGCTAAAAGAACAGAAATCAAGTCCAGGAAAGTCTAGATGATAGCAGGATATGAATCCTAAAAGTGTGGAAGGTCTGACTCTATTTTTAATAATCTAGCTTGAGCGATCCTTTATGCTCTGTCCTTCCCTCTGTTCTTGATGGGAAACTCCTGGAACCCATCCAGCAGTGGAATGCAACAAAGCTGAATGGCTGGAAACCTAGTGGAAACTCAGCATAGAGAGAAGACCCTGGGCTTAGGGGTTGTCCAGGTTGAAGTTTTGTCTCTTCAGGTTAAGAGTGGGCAACCAAAAAGGGTACCCGAGTAGGACTGGAACAACAGAAGTGGTTTTATTTTGTGCACTATATAAATGCTTTGGCTAAGAAACAGCTTGGTGATTGAAATCCAGCCTTCTCAGCTTGCCAACTCTCGATAGTTCCAACAAAAGGAAATGAGAATGTCCAGTACAATAAGAATATAAAGGGATGACAGATCTCAGACATTTTGGAAATGTGTTCATGTGTTTGAACTCTGAAGAATTAAGTCTGGTATCTTAGAGGTCATCGTGGAATTATATACATGGAGATCATGATAACTCAATTTGTGGAATTGGATTAATTTTCCTTCAAGTGAGTTTGGGTGAGGAAAAGACTCGGAAGGATCTGGGGGTAATAACTAATAAAATGACACATGGTTGAAGAAGACACAGTGATGGAAACAGAAGAAATGAAGAAGTAGGAGGCAAATCATGAGATGAATGTCCTGAAAACCTACTTAATGAATTTGAGTTGGATGGTAGAATATTTTAGTAGTTCAGTTCACAATTCAGTATGAATAAGAATGGGAAAACGTTAGATTTTGCACTTAAAAGATCTTTGGTGAACTAAGAGGAAGCAATTTGGGTCATGCAGAGGTGATGGACGTCTTCTCTGAGGAGTTTGCAAGTGAGGGGTAGGGAGAGTGGGGTGATAACATGAGCAATTGCTGGAACTTGGACATTTTATTTTTAGGAATATAGAGGAAAGAGATCCAGAAGAAATATATAAACTGTGATTGGAAGTTGGAAAGGTGTAACTAACAGTCCAAGACCACAGAAAATAGCAACATGGAGGACCTAGATGGAGAATAAGCTTTAAAAGAGACCATTTCTTCCTGGGAAATGAAAATACGCAAGAAAGGAGAAGTGAGAGTATAGAATTCTTATTTTTCTTTATGAAACATTAAGTGAGGATAGCTGCAAAGGGTTCCTGGACCAAGTATCAGCATGTGTGTGTGTGTGTAGGCTTCAGGACAGCAACAAGCAATTTTCTGATGCCAACAGTATCCTAGCATTCATTCAACTCAATTCTGATACTGCCTACCCAGAATTCAACTCAATTCTGACACTGCCTACCCAGAAATATAGTCAGAGTCCATAGGTGAAGGGCTCAGTCTCTCATATAAGGCCACCCTTCATTCCAACACCAGTTTCAAGCCTGAGTTGTTTCCCTGTGCTGCTGACCTACTGGCTGCAAACCAGAGGTTCTCAACGGCCTCCTCCTCGGTTTTGATTAATTTGCTGGAGCAAATAATGGAACTCAGGAAAGCTTGTTTACTCAGTAATTACCCATTTATTATAAAAGACTATTAGAGGATATGAATCAATCGCTAAATGAAGAGATGCGTAGGGTGAGATCCTGGACAAAGAAGCCCTGTGTGGCATGCGAGGTATTCTGGTTTCCCTACACAGAAGCTTCCTGGAAAAGGGCAAGCGTGGTCCTTTTGGGTTTTTACGGAGGCTTCATTACATAGTCATGATTGATTGATGGATCCCACCTCCAGTCCCCGGGGGTGGGACTGAAAGTTTTGTCTAATCACAGTTTTGATTAGTTTTGATTAGTTTTGGTTTTCCTGGCAGCCAACCCCCACCCTTGGGTGGAAGCCAAAAGTCACCTTCCCTGGACCTTTGTCTGCAACCAAAGGTTAAGAGACCAAATGTTACCTTTTTTGCCTGTTTCAATCAGGACATTTCAAGCGTTCTGGAAGTTGTGAGCCAGAAACTGGATGAAGACCACAGTCTGTCGTTGGGATGTATGTGGACGCTCTCTGTGTGTGTTATATATGTTACCGGGTAAGGGAGGGTCAAAGAGGACTCTCTCACGGGGCTCAGTTCTCGGTAAGGACGAAGAGAAGAATCTGAGGTCTTATCCATGGCAAAAAGAAGTTTATTAAGGAAAGCACAGAGCCCCTCAAGGGAGAGGTGGGCCAGGCAGGAGGGGCCCTGGTGACTGGACTTTTACGTATTTAGGTGGACGTGAGCTAGCAGTTTTGATTTACAGTTGCAAGTTACATAACAGCGGGCTCTCCTGTGCCTGTCTTTCCCATAATGAAGTCTGTTATAATCAGGTGTCTCTATGTATAGAATATTTATGAATCTTTTATGGGCTCCTGAGGTCTCTTGAGGACACAGCTGTGCATCAAGGTCTCAGGTGCTGAGTTGGAGAAGCCCCTGTGTTTAGTTTGTATCTACCCTGTGCCTAGGGTGCAAGGGCAGGAGTTGGAAAAGTCTGCCTAGGGCAAAAGTTATTTTGTAGCATATCTGTGAGCTCTCCTGGGCCACACTGTGGGGGTGTCTGGGGTGGGGTTTAGAGATCAACTTGAATCTTTTCCCGCTAGTCCACTCCTCATTGCTCATGCCTCACTTCCTACCTAACATACACACACAAACACCTTCATGTGTGTGTGTGTGTGTGTGTTTGTGTATTTCTCACATATGCTTGGTCATAAACAAACACATAAATTTCCTATGAGTCACAGTATTGCAGTAACTTTTAGTTCTCAGTGGAGGGAGGGGCAGGGAGGGGAGTAGAGATGGGCAGACAAGGTTTTCAGTGCAGCCATTGTGGGGAGTGGGAAGAAACGTCAGCCAAGGAGAAGTAACAACACAGAGCATGTTTTCTCAAGAGAGATTTTTTTATCTGTAGATATTTACTGAGTAATATTTATCTTGTGATGTGGTACTGTGTCACTGCAAGAGGGAAAAGAAAATAACCTTGCTTTGCCAGGCAAATCTAGTTGGGAAGCCAGTACACAAAAACAGCTGCAAATAAGGAGGTATCAGATGAGAACCAAGTGAATATATGCAGCAAATGCACAATGATTCCCAAGATAACTATGGGAATGTTTCTTGGAAGGCAACTTCAAGAGTGCTTCAAACTGGCTGGCGAGATGTGTGGTGGTTAGGGAAGGTTCAGTGGAGAATACTAAGTCCAATTTGAGTCATAAAGTAGGGAAATAACCTTTTTTAGATGTGAACTTCCAGATGCTCAGGCTGGTTTTAGAAAAGGCAGAGGAACCAGAGATCAAATTGCCAACATCCGTTGGATTATCAAAAAAGCAAGAGAGTTCCAGAAAAACATCTATTTCTGCTTTACTGACTATGCCAAAGCCTTTGACTGTGTGGATTACCACAAACTGTGGAAAACTCTTCAAGAGATGGGAATCCCAGACCACTGACCTGCCTCTTGAGAAATCTAGGAAGCAACAGTTAGAATTGGACATGGAACAACAGACTGCTTCCAAATAGGGAAAGGAGTATGGCAAGGCTGTATATTGTCACCCTGCTTATTTAACTTATGTGTAGAGTATATCATGAGAAACGCTGGACTGGAAGAAGCACAAGCTGGAATCAAGACTGCCGGGAGAAATATCAATAACCTCAGATATGCAGATGACACCACCCTTATGGCAGAAAGTGAAGAAGAAGTAAGAGCCTTTTGATGAAAGTGAAAGAGGAGAGTGAAAAAGTTGACTTAAACCTCAACATTCAGGAAACTAAGATCATGGCATCTGGTCCCATCACTTCATGGCAGATAGATGGGGAAACAATGGAAGCAGTGACTGGCTTTATTTTTTGGGGCTCCAAAAATCACTGCAGATGATGATTGCAGCCATGAGATTAAAAGATGCCTGCTCCTTGAAAGAAAAGTTATGCCCAACCTAGACAGCATATTAAAAAGAAGAGACATTACTTTGCCAACAAAGGTACGTCAAGGCTATGGTTTTTCCACTGGTCATGTATCGATGTGAGAGTTGGACTAGAAAGAAAGCTGAGCACCGAAGAATTGATGCTTTTGAACTGTGGTGTTGGAGAAGACTCTTGAGAGTCCCTTGGACTGCAAGGAGATCCAACCAGGCCATCCCAAAGGAAATCAGTCCTGAATATTCATTGGAAGGACTGATGCTGAAGCTGAAACTCCAATACTTTGGCCACCTGATATGAAGAACTGACTCATCTGAAGAGACCTTGATGCTGGGAAAGATTGAAGGTGGGAGGAGAAGGGGATGACAGAGGGTGAGATGGTTGGATGGCATCACTGACTCACTGGATGAGTTTGAGTAAACTCTGGGAGTTGGTGATGGACAGGGAAGCCTGGTGTGCTGCAGTTCATGGGGTCACAAATAGTCGGACACGACTGAGCGACTGAACTGAACTGAAACATATAAGTAGGATATTACAGGCACAGAACTGAAAATCAACAGACCCAAGGTTTAAACACTAGCTTGGTTTTACCTGGGACACAGTTCTCATGTAATCAGATCACATCTGGGTCTTCTTTCTTTTCCCTTTTGTAACAGGCTGGAAAACTTGTCCTTTTCCAAGACTTTAGAGAGCCACTGAAGGTTTTGGACTTGGGAATATAGAGTCATGTTTAGCAGCATTAGCATAGCTGGTGTAAAGTACAGATTACAGAGTTGTCGGCTTCCCTGGTGGCTCAGATGGTGAAGCATCTGCCTGCAATGCAGAAGGCCCAGGTTCGATCCCTGGGTCGGGAAGATCCCTGGAGAAGGCAATGGCGGCCCATTCCAGTGTTCTTGCCTGGGAAATCCTATGGACAGAGGAGCGTGACATACAGTACAGACTGCAGAGTTATAGTAACAGGAAAAGCAAGAGGCACTTGAATACTTCAGTGTTTAAAGTCTGGTGAGTGCTATAATTACCAGGAGAATCCCAGGTTTTGCCCCATTATCACAGATTCATCAATGTCCCCCCATTTTCCCCTTTCTAAAGGTGTCTTTGCTGTATGATATTTATGGTTCTTTAACTCCCCTAAATTTCCAGTCATTTAAAAAATCTCCTGTCCTTTCCTCTTGACCTTATTTGCTCTGCTTCCCAGTGTTCTTTCTGCATGAGTCACGCTGCTCTCTCTCTGTCCTGTCTATTCAGCCTCAATCACAGAGAATCCTAATGAACTGATGGCCTGCGTCATTCACTTGCTAAGATCAATGATATATTCTGTAATATTTATTGAACATCAATGGCTGCTAGTGTTTGATATCACATTGTTATGTAAGTGCAGTAAAATATTTCTGGTGTTTTGGTACTATGATCAACTGTTGAGTGTATTAAATTTAGTGTGGTTGTATTAGTGACTGGATAGTAGGCGTGGGAACCCTAGAAGTTTCTTACCATTTTACTGAGTTTTCACTCAATTTTAACTAAATTTGAAAGCCTCTAGAATTGAGATCAGAAATTCACATACATTAATTTGATCTTTATGCTCTCTTTGAAATACCAAAATGTTGGTGGTTTCTATTTGAATAAATTGTTTTCTATTTAAAACTGGCTTCCCTGGTGGTCCAGTGGTTCAGAACCACCTGCCAATGCAGGGGCCATGGGTTTGATTCCTGCTCTGGAAACATCCTACAGGCCACAGGGCAGCTAATCCCCGTGTGCCACAACTACTAAAGCCCAATGCTCGGGAGCCCGCATGCTGCACATACTGAAGCCTGCGTGCCTAGAGCCTCTGAAGGGAGAAGCCACTCCAGCGAGAAGCCTGCTCAGCAACAAGGAGTAGCCCCACTTGCTGCCGCTAGAGAAAGCCCAAGCCAGGAATGACGACCCAGCACAGCCAAAAACTACAAACAGTAAAGGGTTTCTAAAAAACAACTGTCTGTTTCTACTTCAGTATCCACAGCATAGCGGATACTAGAATACATGGGATGGAGGTAAAGTATGAAATGAACAGAAAAAAGTTTTAATCCTGGAGTATGGATTCATCTGCACACATATGATCCTGATATGATTTGACCCTATAATCGTTTCCATTTAAAAGTATCGTTATAGTTGTTTTTAAGTCTCTTGAAATTATTCAATTTGAAGCTACTGAAGGCTTTAGAAAGTAGAGATTCTGAGTAATTAATGCTTAATACAGATTTTAACTGAAGACAACAGGAATACATCATGTTGTTAAATTAGCTATTTAATTCTGAGATAACTTATGAATGATTCAGTCCACCCTTCTTCTTGAAACCTTTTTTCTTTAGTGAAAGGGCAGTCAAATTTGGTTTTATCTTGACAGTTCAAGAAGGGGTGAAAAGTAAGTCGAAAAGAGTCTATTCTGAAAAGTGGACCTAATTTTGAAGTTGAATTGGAATAAATTATTAAATTTTGTATAGAAAATTTTATCGCACTTCATAATTATCTGATTGTTTGATTTATCAAGTAAACAAAGCATAATGTTTCTTAAAGCCTATGAATACTTTTTCCAACCGTGACAGATTAAATGAATACGGAGAGTGAGCAGAAACGGGAGGGGGTCCTGGTTCTGTGTCCTTATGCAGGAAAGGGCAGTGTTCTGGGGGAGTGCAATTTACATGAGCGTCTGGGTCTTTTGTCGCGTTTTGGATGGATGACCTGAATCTGATATATGGTGAATAGCATTAACAAAGGTCTGATTATCAAAGGCTAGGAAGAAAAATGCAATCAGCCACAGCAATGAAGTGATGCCTGTGTTTGGGGGGAAAACCTGATATCTAACTGGCTATAGAAGACACTGAAATGATACATCAGTAAAAGTCCGGATTTGTGTTTGTGTGTGTGTGTGCGCGCATTATATAGTGATTTTAACTCAGTGGGATATGACCAAAAAGAGTCATTTTTTGGATACTGTTTGGGTTATGTGATGAAAGTGGGATTATGTGATGAAAGTACCTGTTACTAACAAAATGATGTGAAAAACTCAATGCATTCTTAATTTATAACACACCAGTTTCACCAGTCTGACAATTGCAGACTGTTTCTATTTAGAGAAAATTAGAATTAAGTAGAAGTGCATTGGAGTTCAAAAGAAGTTTGCTCTTTTTCTGTTGCTTTTCCCCTCTATAAACCATGCCACCCAGAACAGAGAACCATATCTAATCTCCCAGTTAGGTCAGGCCCTAGGATAATCAATCTCTTTAACAGCAGATTCCTTGCTTTAGCAAATGAATGCTTGGTTTCAAAGGCAGTTTTGTGTTGAGAAAGAAGTGCAGTTGGCATGGGTGATTAGAACTCTTTTAAACCCTGTAAAAAGCTTCTGTAGATTGTTTCATGCCCACACTTTGTGAACTGAAGTAAATGCTGTCTATATCCATCTTCAAATGAATATGGTGGCGGCTTTCTACAGCCTGTGAGAGCATCTACATGCATAGAAATGAGATTATTTTAAGGCCAGATTTATAATACCCATTTGAATTACACTGTGATTTTGATAATATCTAAAAGCAGTGTATATGTTTTTAGTAGATACTCTTCATATTTTTAAGTATGTTCATTAGTGACAGTAATGTAATTATTACATTAAACCTGTTGTGTGACTGAAAATACAATGACAGATTAACATGATTCTTCTATTTGTTGTTTGGACCACATTTATATTAGTTTGTGAAGGCCTTTTTTTTTTTAATATCTGATGCCTTTGAGTTCATATTCATGAAATATGCAAATAGGTCATGTGAGACAACTTTGAAACCAAGAAGAAATAATTAAAAATTGAAGTTTATACAAGAGGAAAGTGGTGGCAGGATGAATTGGGAGACTGGGCTTGACATATATTCACTACTGATACTATGTGCTGTACTCAGTTCTGTGTGGTGACCTGAATGCAGGAAATCGCCCAGTACATGTATCCGAGGGGATGTATGTATACACTTTGTTGTACGGCAGAAACTAATGCAACAGTTCAAAGCAGCTATACTCCAATAAATATTAATTTAAAAATAAAAAAGTTTATAAATAATGTGCTCACAACTCAATCTAAGGTGTTAAAATGTAGTGAAGTACTTTGCAGTATAGTACAACAAAAATTCTAGGGTTTCAATAAGTTATTTTAGATAATTATTGTTCAAAGTGTGATTGCTGGAACTTATCAGTGATGCTTGAAAGTGATACAAAAGTAATTCAGGAAGCCACAAATTGCCTGTTTTAGGAAAGCAGATTATAGTCTTAAAAATGTGGTGTTGAAACATTTGCAAGGTAGTTAAGAAAAAAGCATTCTCAAACATTTTTGTATGTTACCATTCAACTTTATTGTGTAATGGTCAGTTCTGTCAGTTTTTCTCCCCTCTTAAAAATTGTTTCAAATGAGCTTAATTTTTGGAAAGTTAATATTTTTCATAGTGACAGTTCATAAAACATCTGAGGAAAAATTGAAAGCAGATGGTCTTTAAGAAACATTTATTGCTAATTACTTCTTACCTTTCACACGAATACCAGCACATGTATGGGGTTAAGTCACTGTTGTAAGCAGGAGTCTTTACTTTGGGCTGTGCTGGATCTTGGTTGCCGCATGGGCTCGTCTCCGGTTGGGTGTGCAGGCTTCTCTTTGTGGCGGCCTCTCTGGTTGCAGAGCACAGGCTCTAGGGTACTTGGGCTTTGGAAGTGGCGGCATGTGGCTCAGTAGTTGGGGCTTCCAAGCCCTTGAACACAGGCTGAAGAGTTGTGGCCTATGGGCTTAGCTACTCTATGGCATGCCCGATCTTCCTGCATCAAGAATCCAACTCATGGCTCCTGCATTGGCAGGTGGATTCTTTACCACTGAAACAAAAGGGAATCCTCACTATTGTAAGTAAGGTTCTAAGGCAGAGTTGGTAGATATTGTAGTGATTCACTGAAACAAGATTTTTAAAATACAGGCTTTTTTTTTTTTTTTTAAACAGGCATTCTTAATAATACCAAATGCCAAAATAGAACTATGATGTTTATTCATGCTTATTATAATGCATGCCTGTGCATGCTAAGTCACTTCAGTTGTGTCTGAGTCTTTGCATATGGACTCTTGCAGAGAAGTCCATCAGACTTCTCAGTCCATGGGACTCTCCAGACAAGAATACTGGAGTGCGTTGCCATGCCCTCCTCCAGGGGATCTTCCTGACTCAGGGATCGAACCTGCATCTCATGTCTGCTGCATTGGCAGGCTGGTTCTTAACCACTAGTACCACCTGGGAAGCCCCTTCTACTGTATAACATTTTAAAATGGCTAGTAGAATAGCTTCTGAATGTTAAATATTTCTATACATTAAAACGTTTAGCTGGAAGACTGTTTAATGTCCAGATCTGTTACTCAGCTATATTTTATTTTATTTTTTTATTTTTTATTAGTTGGAGGCTAATTACTTCACAACATTTCAGTGGGTTTTGCCATACATTGACATGAATCAGCCATAGAGTTACAGGTATTCCCCATCCCCATCCCCCCTCCCACCTCCCTCTCCACCCGATTCCTCTGGGTCTTCCCAGTGCACCAGGCCCGAGCACTTGTCTCATGCATCCAACCTGGGCTGGTGATCTGTTTCACCATAGATATTATACATGCTGTTCTTTCAAAACATCCCACCCTCACCTTCTCCCACAGAGTTCAAAAGTCTGTTCTGTACTTCTGTGTCTCTTTTTCTGTTTTGCATATCGTTACCATCTTTCTAAATTCCACATATATGTGTTAGTATGCTGTAATGTTCTTTATCTTTCTGGCTTACTTCACTCTGTATAATGGGCTCCAGTTTCATCCATCTCATTAGAACTGATTCAAATGAATTCTTTTTAACGGCTGAGTAATATTCCATGGTGTATATGTACCACAGCTTCCTTATCCATTCATCTGCTGATGGGAATCTAGGTTGCTTCCATGTCCTGGCTATTATAAACAGTGCTGCGATGAACATTGGGGTGCACGTGTCTCTTTCAGATCTGGTTTCCTCAGTGTGTATGCCCAGAAGTGGGATTGCTGGGTCATATGGCAGTTCTATTTCCAGTTTTTTTTAAGAAATCTCTACACTGTTCTCCATAGTGGCTGTACTAGTTTGCATTCCCACCAACAGTGTAAGAGGGTTCCCTTTTCTCCACACCCTCTCCAGCATTTATTGCTTGTAGACTTTTGGATAGCAGCCATCCTGACTGGCATGTAATGGTACCTCATTGTGGTTTTGATTTGCATTTCTCTAATAATGAGTGATGTTGAGCACCTTTTCATGTGTTTGTTAGCCATCTGTATGTCTTCTTTGGAGAAATGTCTGTTTATTTTCTTTGGCCCATTTTTTGATTGGGTCATTGATTTTTCTGGAATTGAGCTGCAGGAGTTGCTTCTATATTTTTGAGATTAATCCTTTGTCTGTTTCTTCATTTGCTATTATTTTCTCCCAATCTGAGGGCTGTCTTTTCACCTTACTTATAGTTTCCTTTGTAGTGCAAAAGCTTTTAAGTTTCATTAGGTCCCATTTGTTTAGTTTTGCTTTTATTTCCAATATTCTGGGAGGTGGGTCATAGAGGATCCTGCTGTGATTTATGTTGGAGAGTTTTTTGCCTATGTTCTCCTCTAGGAGTTTTATAGTTTCTGGTCTTACATTTAGATCTTTAATCCATTTTGAGTTTATTTTTGTGTATGGTGTTAGAAAGTGTTCTAGTTTCATTCTTTTACAAGTGGTTGACCAGTTTTCCCAGCACCACTTGTTAAAGAGGTTGTCTTTTTTCCATTGTATATCCTTGCCTCCTTTGTCAAAGATAAGGTGTCCATAGGTTCGTGCATTTATCTCTGGGCTTTCTATTCTGTTCCATTGATCTATATTTCTGTCTTTGTGCCAGTACCATACTGTCTTGATGACTGTGGCTTTGTAGTAGAGTCTGAAGTCAGGCAGGTTGATTCCTCCAGTTCCATTCTTCTTTCTCCAGATTGCTTTGGCTATTCGAGGGTTTTTGTATTTCCATACAAACTGTGAAATTATTTGTTCTAGTTCTGTGAAAAATACCGTTGGTAGCTTGATAGGGATTGCATTGAATCTATAGATTGCTTTGGGTAGAATAGCCATTTGGACAATATTGATTCTTCCAATCCATGAACACGGTATGTTTCTCCATCTGTTTGTGTCCTCTTTGATTTCTTTCATCAGTGTTTTATAGTTTTCTATGTATAGTTCTTTTGTTTCTTTAGGTAGATGTACTCCTAAGTATTTTATTCTTTTTGTTGCAATGGTGAATGGTATTGTTTCCTTAATTTCTCTTTCTGTTTTTTCATTGTTAGTATATAGGAATGCAAGGGACTTCTGTGTGTTAATTTTATATCCTGCAACTTTACTATATTCATTGATTAGCTCTAGTAATTTTCTGGAAGAGTCTTTAGGGTTTTCTGTGTAGAAGATCATGTCATCTGCAAACAGCGAGAGTTTCACTTCTTCTTTTCCTATCTGGATTCCTTTTACTTCTTTTTCTGCTCTGATTGCTGTGGCCAAAACTTCCAACACTATGTTGAGTAGTAGTGGTGAGAGTGGGCACCCTTGTCTTGTTCCTGATTTCACGGGAAATGCTTTCAATTTTTCACCATTGAGGGTGATGCTTGCTGTGGGTTTGTCATATATAGCTTTTATTATGTTGAGGTATGTTCCTTCTATTCCTGCTTTCTGGAGAGTTTTAATGATAAATGAGTGTTGAATTTTGTCAAAGGCTTTCTCTGCATCTATTGAGATAATTATATGGGTTTGTCTTTCAATTTGTTAATGTGGTGTATTACATTGATTGATTTGCGGATATTAAAGAATCCTTGCATTCCTGGGATAAAGGCCACTTGGTCATGGTGTATGATTTTTTTAATATGTTGTTGGATTCTGTTTGCTAGAATTTTGTTAAGCAGTTTTGCATCTATGTTCATCAGTGGTATTGGCCTGTAGTTTTCTTTTTTTGTGGCATCTTTGTCTGGTTTTGGAATTAGGGTGATGGTGGCCTCATAGAATGAGTTTGGAAGCCTACCTTCCTCTGCAATTTTCTGGAAGAGTTTGAGTAAGATAGGTGTTAGCTCTTCTCTAAATTTTTGGTAGAATTCAGCTGTGAAGCCATCTGGTCCTGGGCTTTTGTTCGCTGGAAGATTTTTGATTACAGTTTCGATTTCCTTGCTTGTGATGGGTCTGTTAAGATCTTCTATTTCTTCCTGGTTCAGTTTTGGAAAGTTATACTTTTCTAAGAATTTGTCCATTTCATCCAAGTTGTCCATTTTATTGGCATAGAGCTGCTGGTAGTAGTCTCTTATGATCCTTTGTATTTCAGTGTTGTCTGTTGTGATCTCTCCATTTTCATTTCTAATTTTGTTAATTTGGTTCTACTCTGTTTCTTAATGAGTCTTGCTAATGGTTTGTCAATTTTGTTTATTTTTTCAAAAAACCAGCTTTTAGCCTTGTTGATTTTTGCTATGGTCTCTTTAGTTTCTTTTGCATTCATTTCTGCCCTGAGTTTTACGATTTCTTTCCTTCTGCTAACCCTGGGGTTCTTCATTTCTTCCTTCTCTAATTGCTTTAGGTGTAGACTTAGGTTATTTATTTGGCTTTTTTCTTGTTTCTTGATGTAAGCCTGTAATGCTATGAACCTTCCCCTTAGCACTGCTTTTACAGTGTCCCATAGGTTTTAGGTTGTTGTGTTTTCATTTTCATTCATTTCTATACATATTTTGATTTCTTTTTTGATTTCTTCTATGATTTGTTGGTTATTCAGAAGCGTGTTATTTAGCCTCCATATGTTTGAATTTTTAACAATTTTTTTCCTGTAGTTGAGATCTAATCTTACTGCACTGTGGTCAGAAAAGATGACTGGAATGATTTCAATTTTTTTGAATTTTCCAAGACCAGATTTATGGCCCAGGATGTGATCTATTCTGGAGAAGGTTCCGTGTGCACTTGAGAAAAAGGTGAAGTTGATTGTTTTGGGGTGAAATGTCCTATAGATATCAATTAGGTCTAGCTGGTCCATTGTGTCATTTAAGGTTTGTGTTTCCTTGTTAATTTTCTGTTTAGTTGATCTATCCATAGTTGTGAGTGGGGTATTAAAGTCTCCCACTATTGTTGTGTTACCATTAATTTCCTCTTTCATACTCGTTAGCATTTGCCGTACATATTGCGGTGCTCCTATGTTGGGTGCATATATATTTATAATAGTTATATCTTCTTCTTGGATTGATCCTTTGATCATTACGTAGTGTCCTTCTTTGTCTCTTTTCACATCCTTTATTTGAAAGTCTATTTTATCTGATATGAGTATTGTGACTCCTGCTTTCTTTTGGTCTCCGTTTGCGTGAAATATTTTTTTCCAGCCCTTCACTTTTAGTCTGCATGTGTCTCTTGCTTTGAGGTGGGTCTCTTGTAGACAGCATATATAGGGGTCTTGTTTTTGTATCCATTCAGCCAATCTTTGTCTTTCGGTTGGTGCATTCAACCCATTTCTATTTAAGGTAATTATTGATAGGTGTGGTCCCATTGCCATTTACTTTGTTGTTTTGGGTTCACGTTTATACAACCTTTCTGCATTTCCTGTCTAGAGAAGATCCTTTAGCATTTGTTGAAGAGCTGGTTTGGTGGTGCTGAATTCTCTCAGCTTTTGCTTATCTGTAAAGCTTTTGAATTCTCCTTCATATCTGAATGAGATCCTTGCTGGGTACAGTAATCTAGGTTGTAGGTTATTCTCTTTCATTACTTTCAGTATGTTCTGCCATTCCCTTCTGGCCTGGAGGGTTTCTATTGATAGATCAGCTGTTATCCTTATGGGAATCCCTTTGTGTGTCATTTGTTGTTTCTCCCTTGCTGCTTTTAGTATTTGTTCTTTGTGTTTGATCTTTGTTAATTTGATTAATATGTGTCTTGGGGTGTTTCGCCTTGGGTTTATCCTGTTTGGGACTCTCTGGGTTTCTTGGACTTGGGTGGCTATTTCCTTCCCCATTTTAGGGAAGTTTTCAGCTATTATCGCCTCGAGTATTTTCTCATGGCCTTTCTGTTTGTCTTCTTCTTCTGGGACTCCTATGATTCGAATGTTGGGGCCTTTCACATTGTCCCAGAGGTCCCTGAGGTTGTCCTCATTTCTTTTGATCCTTTTTTCTTTTTTCCTCTCTGCTTCATTTATTTCCACCATTTTATCTTCTACCTCACTTATCCTATCTTCTGTCTCTGTTATTCTACGCTTGGTTCCCTCCAGAGTGTTTTTTATCTCATTCATTGCATTATTCATTTTTAATTGACTCTTTTTTATTTCTTCTAGGTGTTTATTAAACATTTCTTGCATCTTTTCAATCTTTGTCTCCAGGGTATTTATCTGTAACTCCATTTTGTTTTCAAGATTTTGGATCATTTTTATTATCATTATTCTAAATTCTTTTTCAGGTAGATTCCCTATCTCCTCCTCTTTTGTTTGACTTGGTGGGCATTTTTCATGTTCCTTTACCTGTTGGGTATTTCTTTGCCTTTTCTTCTTGTTTAGATTGCTGTGTCTGGAGTGGGCTTTCTGTATTCTGGAGGTCTGTGGTTCCTTTTTATTGTGGAGGTTTTACCCAGGGGGTGGGGTTAGACTATTGACTTGTCAAGGTTTCCTGGTTAGGGAAGCTTGTGTCGGTGTTCTGGTGCATGGAACTTGATTTCTTCTCTTTGGAGAGCAATGGAGTGCCCAGTAATGAGTTTTGAGATGGGTCTATGTGTTAGGTGTGACCTTGGGCAGCCTGTATGTTGGCGTTCAAGACTATGTTCCTGCGTTGCTGGAGAATTTGCGTGGTATGTCTTGCTCTAAAACTTATTGGCTCTTGGGTGGTGGTTGGTTTCAGTGTAGGTATGGAGGCTTTTGGACCGTCACTTATTACTTAAAGTTCGATGTAGTCAGGAGTTTTCCGGTGTTCTCAGGTTTTGGGCTTAAGTCTCCTGCCTCTGGATTTCAGTTTTATTCTTCCAGTAGTCTCAGGACTTCTCCAACTATACAGCACTGATAATAAAACTTCTAGGTTAATGGTGAAAAGATTCTCTCCCGTTAGGGACACCCAGAGAGGTTCACAGAGTTACATGAAGAAGAGGAGAGGGAGGAGGGAGATAGAGATGAGCAGGAGGAGATAAAGGGGAACTCAAGAGGAGAGAGACAGATCCACGCAGTTGTCTGTTCCCAGAGTGTTCTCCGTAGCCCAGACACCCACAATGATTCACAGAATTGGATTGGGAAGAGAAGGGGAAAGGAGGAAATAGAGGTGTTCTGAGGTAGAAAACAGAGAGTCAAGATTGGGAGAGAATAATCAACACACTCCTGAATAAAAATGGGAACTGAATATTAGATTCTTAAATGTTCACAATTTATATCATATACTGAAAAACAAAAATTAAAAATCTAGAGTAGAGGTTAGACTCTTAAAAACACTATATTAAAAACAAAAACCAAAACACACACAAAAAATTTTAGAAATATATATGAAGTTTGGTTTAAAAACAGGGCTTCTCTTCTTTTCTTTTTTTGTAAGGTTATAGTGTATTGAAAATGAAAATTAAGGAGTAGTAGAGGAGGACTAGGGGACTTTAAAAGAAATAAGAGAAAAAGAAAAACAGAAAATAGAAGAGAAAAAGAAAAAAAAAAGAAATAAAAGAAAAAAAATTTTCCCTAATTAAAAAAATCATAAAAATCTATGAAAATGAAAGTTAAGGAGTAATGGGGGAGTAATAGGGAATTTTAAAGGAAAATAAAAGAGAAAAAATAAAAAAGAAAAAAAAATTTTTCTTTTTTTCTTACTTAAAAAAAAAAAAGGAAAAACATATCTAGGAATTTCTCTGGAGCTGTTGCGGTCAGTGTGGGTTCAGCTCAGTTTCAGATAGCTCCTCGTTCCAGCTTACACTTCTCGATATCTACAGGCCCCTTCCGGTGTAGTCGGTGTTTTCTACAGGGATTTTAATCTGTTGCACCGGTCCCTTCTGAAGTGGTTCCCTTTTTTTATTTGGCTTCTGTTTGCTGGTCTCTTCAGAGCCTCATTTCCGCCCTGACACAGGCCGGCGGAGGTGGACTCTTATTCAGGTTGCTAGTTCCGTGGCGCTGCGGGGAGGGGCTGGTGCTGCTTTCTCCGTCTGCGCTGCTCAGGCTCCCGGCTGCTCTATATGGAGCGCGGCCCGCGCTGCGCGAGGTTCCAGCCCTCGGGTGTTCCACAAAAGCGCGGAACAAAAAGCTGCGCCTGCTCTTTGTGCCTTCCCCGTGAGAGCGGTCCAGGCAGCCAGGGGCTTGACTGGCGCACTCTCCCCTGGTGCGGCGCGCCCACTCCCTTCGGCGGTCCCAGTCTCAGTTTCCGCCGGCGCCAGTCGGGTGCGTGCGCCTTCTGCCCTCCGCGTCCCCAGCCCCAGTCCCCGCCCGCGCCAGTCGGGTGCCTGCGCCCTGTGTCTCGCCGCGACCCTCCTGGCGGATGTCGACCATCCAGAATCTCAGGAGGTCTTTGATTAGAAACTGGAGGCCTGTTTGCACTGGGGCAGGGGATGCAGTCCTTGGGGCCGAGCCTGCCCCCTTCCCCTCCCCCCTGCCTCCTGCCTCCGGCGGGGCTGGGCGGTTCCACAGCCTGCGAGCTCTTCTCTGGACTTGCTCAGTCCCTTTGTTCTGTGAACGGCCGGCAGTGTGTTCGGCCGGTTAATTTTCTCTCTCTCTTTTGCTCTCCCACAATTCAAGTTGGCAACTCATAAAAGCTCCCTCCGATTGTCCTCAGGGCACTCAGGCCCGGACCCTACCCCAAGCAATGCCGCCCGCTCCTCTCCGTTCCACCCCCACTTGCTGGTGGCGGATGCGGGTGTCTGGGGTAATTTTCTGCTGGGAGTTGCTTTTAGGCTCGTAATCTGTGGGTTTTATTTATTGTTCCCCTCCCAGTCAGGTTGCCCTCCGAGATTCAAACACTTCCCCCAGGCCCGCCAGTGCAAGGCTTTCCCGGTGTCTGGAAACGCCCTCTATTAAGACTCCCTTCCTGGGACAGATCTCCGTCCTTAGCTCTTTTGTCTCACTTTTTATCTTTTATATTTTGTCCTACCTCCTTTCGAAGACACTGGGCTGCTTTTCTGGGCGCCTGATGACCTTAGCTAGCGATCAGAAGTTGTTCTGTGAAGTTTGCTCTGCGTTCAGTTATTCTTGATGAATTTGTAGGAGACAAAGTGGTCTCCCCGTCCTACTCCTTCGCCATCTTGGCTCCTCCCTTCAGCTATATTTTAGATTGAAAGCTTAATTATTATAGCTTATAGAGCAGTATACATTTAATTTAATGAAATCAAATCACTTAGGTTTATACAATAGATTTCTTACTTATATCCCAATGATTTTCAGGATCCAGAGATTTCCAATCTGAAATCCTTTATTATCCTGAAACTCTTATAGCTAAATTTATATATGGGTTATTTCATCCTTGCCTGGCACACACATTAACTATAGTATGAAAAAAAGAAGTCTGAAAGAAAATATAGCAAAATGTATATCTTTGGGTGATTTGGGGGTGATTTATTAAATCTTCTGTACTGTATTATATAGGCTTTTGATCCTTTTATAATTAGGAAAGATATAAATATTTTCCGTTTCAAAAAACAGAGTTCCAGCATAGGTGATATATAATTGGACAATAATTTTATAATATAGTTTGACAATAACTTTTTCTTTTCCTCTTGAACCTTGTAAAACCTGTTGGGGCAAATACCCTGTTCTTTCCTTTGCACTGCTGATTTGGCCAGACTGTTGAAATCAAACATTCAATGGAAGGTGCACTTGGAGTAGATTAAAGCAACCTAGGAATGATCCAAAATAACAAATAGTAAACATGGTAAACAGAAATCTTATCTATTGAGGATTTCTCAACACTTTTACACTATGAAAAATCATTAAAGAGCTTTTATTAATGTAGGTTATGTCTGAGTATTTATCACATTAGATATTAAAGCTGAGAAATCTTTGAATTTTTTTTATTACTATACTTTAAGATAATAATGAATAATTACATGTTGGGGCTTCCCTGGTGGCTCAGTGGTAAAGAATCCACCTGCCAATGTGGGAGACGTGGGTTCTATCCCTGGGTCAACAAAATCCTCTGCAGGAGGAAATGGCAACCCACTCCAGTATTCTTGCCTGGAGAGTCCCATGGACAGAGGAGCCTGACAGGCCACAGTCCATGGAGTGGCAAAAGAAGCATGACTTAGCGACTAAACAACAACTTTCCATGTTAAAATACATAATATGGATTTTTCAGAACAACAAGAAATAGTGAGAAGAGTGATACTGTTTTACGTTTAGTAAATGTCTTGAATATATATCTTAATAGAAGACCGCTGGATTCTTTCAATCTGCTTCTGCATTCAGCTTGTTACAATATGGCATTTAGGTTGACATATATGAAGAAAAGTTGATTTCATGCAAATATGTAGTTGGCAAGGGAGGACAATTTTAACAACTTTTCCAGATACTTCTGGATATTCTTTTTAATATTACATCAAATCTCAACAAGTAATAGTTTGTTAAAGACAAGTTGTCATGTGAAATCTGAAACCATGTCAGTAAACTTTTAATACTTTTGAACTTGACTTATTTCTCAAGGAAGGTTTCTAAAAGGAATCTGAATTTTTATTTTAAAAATAATAAAGTATAATATTCCAATAATAAAAAACAACCCCAAGAATATTCTGAGGATATTTTAAGGATTAATTTGCATCCAAATTGCTTTCTAAAACATTTGAGCACTGCTCAAATCTCTGAGCTAAATTTCTTAATTCTTAGATAGATCAACTTTAGAGTTTACTGTTGTTGCATGAATGATGTCTTAAAGCCTTTACTTTTCATCTCTTTGGAGGTAATTTTATATATATGAATTTATCAGATGTGAGCAGTGTGGGAATACAGTAAAAACTTGATCAGGGATTGTTGGCATGGTGTGGTACTTTTGCAGAGCTCTGTCCTTGCTCTAAGTATGAAAAGATAATTTCCAAACAAAATGACTGCTTGAGCCCTGAGAACCAAAATACTGATTTCCAAAAGAAATACTCGTTTCAGTCATAAGGTTTTATGGCAGAAATTGAAGCCAAAATATGCATTTTCTCTTATGACACTCATATGTCTGATCTCACTAAAAATAATTTAGAAGTTCCCATACATTGCTTTTGATGATACCTCTTTTCTTTGTAAACATTTGTATAAAATATCTCAACAAGGAATCCATTATCAAAATTTCCTAAAATCCTTTATTTTTTTTTCCAAAATAAAGGTCTAGTTGACTTTACTAGGAAATGTGGATGACATGTTTTCATGTTCTTTTTTTGAATGACAAAAACAATGTTGTCATTCTTTTCTAACAAGTCCAGGAGTAATGCCAGAGAATTCCTGTGGATGTGGCTGTCCAATCTATTCAAGATTCCAAGGAAACCATCTGTTATCCCCCCTCCTCTCCCAGGATAAACCTGCTTCTCCTAATGTGCACCCTCAGTCCTGCAACCTCGGGCTTCCCCACATCGCAGTCACTGCAGCTGGTAATTATCTCTTTGTACAGTCAGTGGAATAACTGCTTCTCTCTCTGTCCTCTGAGACAGACAGGTCTGAGCTGGATTTTCCATCTCATGCCCAGGACCTTCAGCACAGTCTTCGGCACATGATGGGAACTCTTTAAGAAATGCAGGGTAGTATATGATAAGACTGGAGAAGAAAATGCAACCCATTCCAGTATTCTTGCCTGGGAAATCCCATGGACAGAGGAGTCTGGCGGGCTACAGTCCGCAGGGTTGCAGAGTGACACGGCTGCGATTAAACCACCAACCACACATATGGTAGAATACCACTGAGTGTTTAACGCACTTTGGTATCCCCAGAGTATTTTCCTGTACCTTCTATATTTGGGGATTTTTCATCCTTCTTGAAAGTAGCTTTTGTGGTAAATCTCAGTTCTTGTTTCCTTCTTGCCTTCTTGACTGTTCCATATTTGTCTGCTTTCATGGCCTTTTTTTTTTTTTTTAATTTATTTTTTCCATTTATTTTTATTAGTTGGAGGCTAATTACTTTACAATATTGTAGTGGTTTTTGTCATACATTGACATGAATTAGCCATGGATTTACATGTGTTCCCCATCCCGATCCCCCCTCCCGCCTCCTTCCCCATCCCATCCCTCTGGGTCTTCCCAGTGCACCAGCCCTGAGCACTTGTCTCATGCATCCAACCTGGGCTGGTGATCTGTTTCACCACAGATAATATACATGTTTCGATGCTGTTCTCTGGAAACATCCCACCCTCGCCTTCTCCCACAAGAGTCCAAAATTCTGTTCTGTACATCTGTGTCTCTTTTTCTGTTTTGCATATAGGGTTATTGTTACCATCTTTCTAATTTCCATATATATGCATTAGTATACTGTATTGGTGTTTATCTTTCTGGCTTACTTCACTGTATAATGGGCTCCAGTTTCATCCATCTCATTAGAACTGATTCAAATGAATTCTTTTAATGGCTGAGTAATATTCCATGGTGTATATGTACCACAGCTTCCTTATCCATTCGTCTGCTGATGGGCACCTAGGTTACTTTGTTTTAATCTCTAGTCCTTAAGGCGAGGATGAAGTTCTGTCTTGCCCTTTGCTTTTTTCTCTTTTGTACACTTTCTCTCAATTATGCATAACCTCTGTGATTCTCAGATCTAAGTCTCTAATTCCAGTCTCTCCCTCAAACCACGGTTCTGTATCTTCCAGGTATCCTCTCTACATTTCCAACCAGAGATTAGTCTTTAAAGCCAGTGGATCCGTGGCTAAACCCATCGCCTCCCGTCCTGTGTCCGTTATCCCTTGCCGCTTCTCTGTGACCTGGTGACGCCTGTGCTGCCTTCACCCTTGCGTTCACTGAGTCCCCCGAGGCCTCTCTCACGCGGGGCCCGTGTCTCCGTCACCATCACACCAGCGCACACCTCGGCTGTCTCATGCCTGGCCTGCGCTGATGGCATCCACACACTCTCCTCTGTTCCGGTTCTCGTGGCATTAAAGCATCATGTGTGCTGGTACGAGGGGAACTTTTCACACCTAAGTTTCCTCTTAAAGTTCTCACTCAATAATTTGAATGTTGCCTGGGCATTTGATGGTATTAATACACAAATACTAAATATAGTACACAAATACTAAAATGTTTATGAATAATTGATATGATGCCTGGGTTTTGATTCAAATCATATAGAGTGAGAAAGCATGGATGGCAGCATAGACAGATAGGCCAGAGTTGATGCTGACTGTTCTTTATAATCTTATGTATGTTTGAAATTCTGCATAATAAAAATTAAGTCAACACTTTAGTTCTTTATGTGCTTGTAAAATAAAGTCCAAGCTCTTTAAGAATAAAAGCCATAGGTCAGTCCCAGTCTATCTTCCCAGGGTCATTGGCCAGTGTCTCCTTTGTATACACTTTGCTGATCTAGCAGCTCAGCAGACTCCTCAGTGTGTGCGTGTGAGCATCTTTCCCTGATTTTCTGCATTCCTTTAGTCTAGGCACATCGCTGTGAAGCCCCCAACAAATGACAGAGGTTTGGAGATTAAATTCCCCAGCTTTCTTTTCTGGGCGGGTCTCCCAGAAGTCTCCGACGGACTTGAGATTAAATTCCCCAGCTTTTCTCTCTGGGCGGGTCTCCCAGAAGTCTCCGATGGACTTGAGCTCCAGTGGCCTACACTGGTATCTGACTTGAGCACATCAGTATTGCTTTCCTTTCCTTCTTGGTCTCACCTGTCCACTTTTGTACCAGTGCTTCTGGGAACAAGTTGCATCAAGTCCTAGTTTCAGGAGCTTCTTCTGAGGGTTGCCAATCTTATTCAGCTGTAAACTCATCCTTTTCTGGTTCTGTTCAAGCCTGTATCTTGGCCATGCATGTCTCCCCACTTCCCAACTGTTACCTACATTATTGTCGTTTTCAGTCTTAAATTTTAAACAGTGCTAATTTTAGAAAACTTTGAACATAAAAACATTTCAGAGAAAAAAAAGTACATGGTTACAACACCCCATCATTGTTGTTTTCAGTCTTAAATTTTAAAACAGTGCCAATTTTAGAAAACGTTGAACATAAAAGCATTTCAGAGAAAAAAAAAAAAAGTCCATGGTTACAACACCCCAGAGACGAACATTTCCTTTAATCTTTTTGTGTGTGTGTATCTGTAAACATCTGACTTCTTTCCTGGGGCTTGAAGATCCACTTCCACGATGGCTCATTCCCATGGTTCTTGGCAGGACCCCTGGCCCCTTACTGACCTGGGCAGAAGGTTTTAGTTCCTTGTGTATTGGCCTTAGCGTGGGTCCTGAGTGTTCCTACGAGATGGCATCTGGTTCCACCAGGGGAAGTGATTTAAGAGAGCCACAGTATCTTATCATGCCTTAACCTTGAAAGTAACACATCACTTCTGCTTATTCTATTGGTCATACATTGATGAACCCAGGTAAAAAGTAGGAAGAAACTATATAGGGGCGTGAATGTCATGAGGCTGGAATTACTGAGGGCATCTTTGAAGAGCAGAGCTAGTTTGTAATCGGAGCTTTTTGGGGAGTTTTCAAAGACTGCCTTTAGGGCACCTCTTTTTTATGTCTTTCTGGCCTGGCCTCTGTAGAGAAATCATTTGATTTCCCTTGTCACTGTGTCTCACCTGCCTTTTTAAGATCTTAGGTTTCCTTCTAGTTCTCTCTATTTTAATGCTATTGTTTTTCTTTTTTTGTTATTATACTGAAACTTCTCTAATTCTGCAAATAAGACTCAACCATATTTTTAAAGCCACTCCCGTTTATTCCTAATTTCTAAAGTATATCCAATTTTTAGAATTAGATTGTTCCACAGACAGCCCTGTTAAATAATTTTTCTCAGATTTTGTCATTTATATTCAGAACTGTTTCTTTACCTTAAGAAGGTGAAATGTTCTTTTATAACAGCTTCCTCCAGTTTTAGTTGTTCATTAATAAAATCTATCACTCTTCCCTTGGTGAAATAATAGTTTGGGTCACTGATATCTAAAACTATGATCAGATTCTAAGACAGGCTGTGTTCCAGTGGTGAGAGGGTAAGGCTTGAGGCCACAGGCAAAGCCGTAGGCTCCTGAAGTGAAGCCTTTCACAGATTTCTTTCAGAGATTTCTCCTTGGCCGTGAACATAGTTTAAAGCAGAATAAGAATGAAAAGTATTCAGGGCAGCTGATCTAAGCGGCCCATCAAGGGCCTGAACTAGGAATTTAAAACTAGAACTCCATCCATTACTATTGAGCCTCTATCAAACTTTGTGGCCTTTCAGTTTTTTTTTGCAGGCCGTGATGATATTTTCCAATAATTTATCAACACATTTCACATTCATGAAGTCATTTTAGCATGGATGTAAATTTATTGCACAACATTAAATTTAGTCAAACATTAAAAACAATAAGAATAAACATTAAATTAAAAATTTGAGGTACATGTGTCTCTTTCAGTTTGTGTACCCCTGTGTTCATCGCAGCACTGTTTGTAATAGCCAGGACATGGAAGCAACCTAGATGCCCATCAGCAGACAAATGGATAAGAAAGCTATGGTACATATACACAATGGAATATTACTCAGCCACTAAAAAGAGTGCATTTGAATTAGTTCTAATGAGATGGATGAAACTGGAGCCCATTATACAGAGTGAAGTAAGCCAGAAAGATAAACACCAATACAGTATACTAACGCATATGTATGGAATTTAGAAAGATGGTAATGATAACCCTATATGCGAGACAGAAAAAGAGACACAGATGTACAGAACAGACTTTTGGACTCTATGGGAGAAGGCGAAGGTGGGATGATCTGAGAGAATAGCATTGAAACATATATATTATCAAGTGTAAAACAGATCGCCAGTCCAGGTTGGATGCATGAGACAAGTGCTCAGGGCTGGTACACTGGGATGACCCAGAGGGATGGGATGGGGAGGGAGGTGGGTGGGTGGGTGGGGGTTCAGGATGGGGAACACATGTAAATCCATGGCTAATTCATGTCAATATATGGCAAAAACCACTACAATATTGTAAAGTAATTAGCCTCCAACTAATAAAAATAAATGGAAAAAAAATGATACTATGTATGTTATGGTCTGCAGGGGAAACTTGTTCAACAGTTTTATAATTGAGCAATAAAATTAGTTCAAATACTATACTTGTTTTCTCAGTACCTGTCAATAAAAATGGCAGAGTATTGTCATTTGAACATTGCAATTCATCACTGAACATAGTGAAGTGAAGTGAAGTGAAGTCGCTCAGTCGTGTCCGACTCTTTGCAACCCCATGGACTATAGCCTAATAGCCTCCTCCATCCATGGGATTTTCCAGGCAAGAGTACTGGAGTGGGTTGCCATTTATTCGCCAGAGGATCTTCCCCACCCAGGGATCGAACCTGGGTCTCCCGCATTTTAGGCAGACACTTTATCATCTGAGCCACAAGGGAAGCCCCCTTCCTGAACATAATGAGGCGTCCCTCAGGGGGGTGTGCTTTCCACTAAATGTCCCATTTTCATAACTTTGGAATATTTTTATATTTAACTGCTCCTTTTCCTGCCCTTTCCAGTTTGCAGGATGATCTGTTACCTATTTTCTCCACCCTCTGTTCCCTGTGCTGTTCTTTTATAACTTGATTTCTTGTTCTTTTATTTGCTTTGCTTTCATTTTCAGAATGTGGTTGAGTCGGTACCTCAGGCAGATGACTGCCATTAATTGTCTGCACTTACTAACTTGCTTTGCTCTGAGTCTGTCTTTGATAAAGTGTTGAGAGGTATTCCTCTTTTATTAAATATTTGAATTTGTTTGGGCTTTTGTTACTTGACAAACTAAGGATGGTTAAATGTGAGCATGTGCTACAAATGAATTCACAGTCCTGCTTCTCTTGCTGCTGGTCAACTACAGAAAACAATTTTCCTTCCTCAGACTCATCAGTCTCATTTCCTGGCAGACCTTCATCCTCAGAGTCTCAGGTGTATTCAGCTTTACACGGTTCTCCACCTTCTCTGTCCTGTAACCATGCGCTGTCTACATGAACGGAGCCCTCCAATCTGGCATGATCCAGAGCTCCAACCATTCTTGGAGCACAGAATGAAGCAGGGCAAAGGCTAATAGAGTTTTGCCAAGAGAACGCACTGGTCATAGCAAACACCCTCCTCCAACAACACAAGAGAAGACTCTACACATGGACATCACCAGATGGTCAACACCAAAATCAGATTGATTATATTCTTTGCAGCCAAAGTTGGAGAAGCTCTATACAGTCAGCAAAAACAAGATCAGGAGCTGACTGTGGCTCAGATCATGAACTCCTTATTGCCAAGTTCAGCTTAAATTGAAAAAAGCAGGGAAAACCACTAGACCACTCAGGGATGACCTAAATCAAATCCCTTATGACTATACATTGGAAGTGAGAAATAGATATCTGATAGAGGGAGTGCCTGAGGAACTATGGACAGAGGTTCATGACATTGTACAGACCATCCCCAAGAAAAACAAATGCAAAAAGACAAAATGGTTGTCTGTGGAGGCCTCACAAATAGCTATGAAAAGAAGAGAAGTGAAAAGCAAGGAGAAAAGGAAAGATATTCCCATTTGAATGTAGAGTTCCAAAGAATAGCCAGGAGAGATAAGACAGCCTTCCTCAGTGATCAGTGCAAAGAAATAGAGGAAAACAATAGAGTGGGAAAGACTAGAGATCTCTTCAAGAAAATTAGAGATACCAAGGGGACATTTCATGCAAAGGTGGGCTCAATAAAGGGCAGAAATGGATTGGACCTAACAGAAGCAAAAGATATTAAGAAGAGGTGGCAAGAATACACAGAAGAACTATACAAAAATCATTTTCACAACCCAGATAATCACGATAGTATGATCACTCACCTAGAGCCAGACATCCTGGAATGCGAAGTCAAGGGGGCCTTAGGAAGCATCACTATGAACAAAGCTAGTGGAGGTGATGGAATTCCAGTTGAGCTATTTCAAATCCTAAAAGATGATGCTGTGAAAGTGCTGCATTCAACATGCCAGCAAATTTGGAAAACTCAGCAGTGGCCACAGGTCTGGAAAAGGTCAATTTTCATTCCAATCCCAAAGAAAGGCAATGCCAAAGAATGCTCAAACTAAAGCACAGTTGCACTCATCTCACCCGCTAGTAAAGTAATGTTCAAAATTCTCTAAGCCAAGCTTCAGTAGTATGTGAACAGTGAACTTTCAGATATTTAAGCTGGTTTTAGGAAAGGCAGAGGAACCAGAGATCAAATTGCCAACATCCGCTGGATCATCGAAAAAGCAAGAGAGTTCCAGAAAAACATCTATTTATGCTTTGTTGACTATGTCAAAGCCTTGACTGTGTGGATCACTGCAAACTGTGGACAATTCTTAAAGAGATGGGAATACCAGACCACTTGACCTGCATCTTGAGAAATCTGTATGTAGGTCAGGAAGCAACAGTTAGAACTGGACATGGAACAACAGACTGGTTCCAAATAGGAAAACGAGTATGTCAAGGCTGCATGTTGTCACCTGGCTTATTTAACTTATATGCATCATGAGAAATGCCAGGCTGATGAATCACAAGGTAGAATCAAGATTTCCAGGAGAAATATCAGTAACCTCAGATATGCAGATGACACCACCCTTTTGGCAGAAAGTGAAGAAGAACTAAAGAGCCTCTTGATGAAAGTGAAAGAGGAGAGTGAAAAAGTTGGCTTAAAGCTCAACATTCAGAAAACTAACATCATGGCATCTGGTCCCATCACTTCATGGCAACTGCGTGGGGAAACAGTGGCTGACTTTATTTTCTTGGGCTCCAAAATCACTGCGGATGGTGACTGCAGCCATGGAATTATAAGATGCTAGCTCCTTGAAAGAAAAGTTATGACCAACGTAGACAGCATATTAAAAAGCAGAGACATTACTTTGTCTATCTAGTCAAAGCTACGGTTTTTCCAGTAGTCATGTATGGATGTGAGAGTTGGACTATAAAGAAAGCTGAGCACAGAAGAATTGATGCTTTTGAACTGTGGTGTTGGAGAAGACTCTTGAGAGTCCCTTGGACTGCAAGGAGATTCAACCAGTCCATCGTAAAGGAGATCAGTCCTGGGTGTTCATTGGAAGGACTGATGCTGAAGCTGAAATTCCAATCCTTTGGTCACTTGATGCGAAGAACTTCCTCACCGAAAAATACCCTGATGCTGGGAAAGATTGAGGGCAGGAGGAGAAGGGGATGACAGAGGATGAGATGGTTGGATGGCATCACTGACATGATTGACATGGATTTGAGTAAACTATGGGAATTGGTGATGGACAGGGAGGCCTGGTGTGCTGTAGTCCATGGGCTCGCAAAGAATCAGAGTACTGAGCGACTGAATTATCATCTTAACTTAACTTAGCTTAGCTTAAGTTAGCTCCAATCTTATCATCTTAACTTTCATAATACTCAAACTGCTCATGCTATTCATTTCTTCTCATGACTGAGAAAGTCGTAGAATTCTCTACAAGGTGACTTTTTATTTTTTCTTCCTAAAAAAAAAAAAAGAAAAAAACCAGCATCTTTGCCTTCATGAAGTTTGTCCAGGCAGCCAGATCGTCTTCAATTGAGTTTGGCATTTATACATCATAATCATCATTTCTCCCTATCACTTTTCTTCCCATCCACATCTTTCCACTTGCTGACATTTTCAGCTTCAGATTTCTTTCTATTCATCCCCTCTTCCTCTCTTGTTCCTCACTAATCTGAAAGATAAAGTCACCTTCACATATACTCTCTGGGTAACAGAGTTGAAATCATCACCCAGAGCTGCAACAATGTCAGGACCAAATCCAGTTGAGGGCCCAAAATAGGAGTGGGTTTATTTACCAATCAATAACTTTCTTAAACTCTGTTTTAAACTCTGATTAAGGCAAATTAATTGCACGGCCTAGAATTATCAAAGTCTCCTCTTTCTCCTCTCTCCTGTTACATGTACTAAAGGTAATTGGGATTTAAGCATGTAGGGCCCAGATGCTTCTTTCAAATGCTGTAGGTGGTCATAATCATCATCAAAGCAGACTTCATAACTTCCTCTGTTTTATTGACATTCTTCATCATTTATTTTCTGTGGAGCCAATGGAACCCTCTGGGGTGCTTTTGCATCTGTTTGCTAAACACTCTGTCTTGACTGGCCCATGTGAAGAAACACACTTTTCCTCTCTGTAAAGGACGTTTCACCCACATTCTGTTGCAGTGCGGAGCTAATAGCAAGAGCAGTGACCTGAGGGTCCCAGAGCAGGGGACACAGCTTGGAAGTGGACAAAGCCCAGATAGCAGCCACATCTCAAGACCATATCAGACATCTATTCTTGGGCTTCAAAGTGCAGGCCTGAAGAACTGGCTCAGAAACGCAACAAAAGCTACAAATAGTCCATGCAGCAAGGTCTAAAAACACCTAATCCCTGCCTCCCACACCTGCACCGTTAGCCAAAGCCGTCAAGAGTCCTAAGTTAACTGACTCTGTACCCCACTCAAGCTTGAAAGTCCACAAAGCCTGTAAAGCCTGTAAAGCCCCAGCCTTGATCCAAACACTGATTTCCCCTGCTATTTTGTCCCCTCCTTCATCCACTTCTTATTTATTTCTCAAGGTTCCCTGTCCATTTACCAAGATGGTGGAGTCTGAGTGATTTTTCCACTCCAGTTTAAACTATAGACCAGGAAGTGGGAATGACCATTTGTTAGCATTCTTCATGTTCCAACCAAATTATGTGAGGGTAGTTGTAGAGTACATTTTTTCACTTCATTTTATAGGCATTGACATATATTTCTTAATTTTTAAAATTTTCTATAGAGATAACAATCTAGTAACAATCTGAGAAAGGAAGGGAATTCCAGAAAAAAAAAATTGGTTTGACTATGCTTCTTTGACTATGTTAAAGCCTTGGACTATGTGGATTACAACAAACTGGAGGATTCTTGAAGAGATGGAAATACCAGACCACCTTACCTGCCTCCTGAGAAACCTGTATGCAGGTTAAGAAACAACAGTTAGAACCAGTCATGGAATAAATGACTGGTTCAAAACCAGGAAAGAAGTGTGACAAGGCTATATATTGTCACCCTTAAATTAAATTAAATTGTAACAATTTAATAAAAATTGCTAAGTTTTATTTAACTTAAGGAGATCCATCCTAAAGCAGATCAGTCCTGGGTCTTCACTGGAACGAATGATGCTGAAGCTGAAACTCCAATACTTTGGCCACCTCATGTGAAGAGCTGACTCTTTGGAAAAGACCCTGATGCTGAGAGGGATTGGGGGCAGGAAGAGAAGGGGAAGACAGAGGATGAGATGATTGGATGGCATCACCAACTCGATGAACATAAGTTTGGGTAAACTCCTGGAGTTGGTGATGGACAGGGAAGCCTGCCATGCTGTGCTCCGTGGGGTCGCAAAGAGTCAGACATGACTGAGCGACTGAATTGAACTGAAATGCAGAGTACATAATGCAAAATGCTGGGTTGGATTTTTCAATCATATGCTGGACTCAAGATTGCTGGGAGAAATATCAATAACCTCAGAATGCAGATGATACCACTCTAATGGCAGAAAGTGAAGAGGAACTAAAGAGCCTCTTGATGAGGCTGAGACAGGAGAGTGAAAAAGCTGGCTTGAAACTCAATGTTCAAAAAACTAAGATCTTGGCATCCAATCCCACCACTTCATGGCAAATAGAAGGGGAAAAGGTAGAAGCAGTGACGGATTTTATTTTCTAGGGCTCCAAAATCACTGTGGACAGTAACTGCAGCCATGAAATTAAGACGTTTGCGCCTTGCAAGGAAAGCTATGACAAACCTAGACAGTGTATTAAAAAGCAGAGACTCACTTTGCTGACAAATATCTGTCTAGTCAAAGCTGTGGTTTTTTCCAGTAGTGGTTTTCCAGCTGTGAGAGTTGGACCAGAAAGAAGGCTGAGCACTGAAGAATTGATGCTTTATTACTGTGGTGCTGGAGAAGACTCCTGAGAATCCCTTGGACAGCAAGGAGATCAAGCCAGCCAGTCCAGAAGGAAATCAATCCTGAATATTCACTAGAAGGATTAATGCTGAAGCTGATGCTCCAATAGTCTGGGCAACCTGATGCAAAGTCCCTCACTGGAAAAGACCCTGATGCTGGGAAAGATTGAAGGCAGAAGGAGAAGGGGGCAGCAGAGGATGAGATGGTTAGACAACATCACAGACTCAACGGACTGACTCTGAGCAAACTCCAGGATAGAGGGAAGAACAGGGGACTCTGGCATGCAGCAGTTCATGTGGTCGCAAAGAGTTGTAGAAGACTTAGGGACAGAATGACAACAATAACACAAGTGCTGGGGTGTGCAAGGCAAAGTACCTGCTAAGACAGGCTGTGTTGTCGGTGTGGTAGGGTATAAAGAGGAGTGGCAGAAGACAGTTTGAACATGTCTTTGGTTCAATACAGGCTGAACATGTATTTGGCAAGACTCTTAAGAGAACAAGCAAAAACTACCTTTTGAAAGCTGAAAGTGGACTGGTGCCTCCAATTATAAAAATGTTTGAAGACACTGGGGTCCTACCCATCAGAGGTACCTCACTAGGTACCCAGGCATTCAGCTGAGGCACAGAAGGGCCACTCCTTGGGAGCAAGGACCCTATCGGAGATCCAGGCAGCATTCCCTAAGGATAAATTTAAAACTAAAGTAGATCCATCATAATAAATAATAATATCAAATCTGACAGGGCCAAAAGGATCTTCCAGTAACTTCACTGCTTGCAAAAATAAAGGTCAGCCCTGTTTTAAAAGAAGATAATATAACCCAAATGACTTTCAACAAACAGTCACAATGTCCAGCCTACAATAAACATAATCACAACAAATGAAGAAACAGGAAACACAACCCATAGTGAAGAAAAAGAACAGTCAATAAAAAATGACCCCAGGATGTGAAAGATATTGGAATTAACAACAAGGACTTCAAAGAAGCTATTATAAATGTATTAAAAAGCTTAAAATATGGTAATAATGAACAGATGGGAATCTCTGCAAAGAAAGAAAAAAAGTATTCTTAAAAAGCCAAATGGAAATTCTAGAACTGGAAAGTATGAAGTCTAAAATGAAGAGTTCACTGATTAACAGCAGATTGGATGAGTCAGTGAACATGAAGGGAAACTGACAAAGTACCTAATCAAAGACTGAGGAAAAACAAAAACTATGCAAAGTTAACAGAGCCTCAGTGTTCTCTGGGACAATATCAAATGGTCTAACATATACAATTGGAGACCAAAGAGAAGAAAATGGGGCCTAAAAAAAATATTTAAACACATGACCAGAATTTTCCCAAAGTTAGTGAAAACCTTAAACATATACACACAGTGTGAAAATGATACATAACACGAAACATGTAAGAAAGGAAGGTTGGCTCACTTCTCATAAGAAAAGTGAAAACCAGAAAAAAAGTGGGAAAACATTTTAAATATTGAAAGAAAACTACTGTTAACCAAGAAGCATCTTTGCAGTAAAGATATCTTTCAAGATTATAGGCAAAATGAAGGCATATTTAGGTAAACAAAATCAGAGAATTTGTCACCATCAGACCAATACTAAAGAAATAGTAAAGAAAGTTCTTCAGCCTGAAGAAACAGATTTTACAGAAACGAATAAAGAGCTTGGAACTTGGCCTGAGCACATGCACAAATATATAAACACTAAGGAAATAGACCCGAAAAGATACTGCTGTGATTTATGTCCACGAGTGTCCTGCCGACATTTCTCTCTAGGAGTTTTATGGTAACCAGTCTTACATTTAGGTCTTTAATCCACTTTGGGTTTATTTTTGTGTATGGTGTTGGAGAATGTTCTAATTTCATTCTTTCACATGCAGCTGTCTAGTTTTCCCAGCACGACTTATTGAAGAGACTGTATTTTGTCCAGTGTATTCCTGCCTCTTTTGTTGTAGGATGGAATATTACTCAGTCATGAAAAAGAATGAAATAACGTCATTTGCACAACATGGATGGATCTAAGATTATCCCACTAAATGAAGTAAGCCAGACAGAGGAAGGTAATTATTATATGATACTGCTTATATGCAGAAGCTTAAAAAAAGAAAAAAAACAAAAAGACACAAGTTAACTTATTTACAAAACAGAAATAGATCTATACACATAGAAAACAAACTTATGGTTATCAAAGGGGAAAACGTAGGGCAATAAATTAGGAGTTTGGGATTAACAAACTATATATAAAAAAGATAACCAGGAAGGGCCTACTGTAAAGCTGGGGAACTATATTCAACATTTTATAATAACCTAAAAGGAAAAAAATCTGAAATATATATGTATGTGTGTATATATACATACACACAAACACACACACATAACTTTACCACTGTGCTATACATCTGAACATGCCACTGTAAATCAACTATACTTCAATTAAAAAAAGAAGAATAAGGAAGCCTGGTTCTTCATTTTTGGAGGAGGAAAACAAAATGTACCTTGAAGTGTTAGATTAAAATGAGAGGTAAGAATTTATTGTTTATAATATAGTGGGTAGCCAGCTATAGGAATAAATAAAATATTAGTGTATGTTAGTCTGTGTATTTTTTTCCTACCTCTATCTGCTGAAAAACTAGTAGCAACGAGCATGCCTAGTGCCTAGATCTTGGTTTTTAAATACCACCCCGTCCACTGAGAGGCACCTGGGTTCCTAGGTCCACGGCAGGGGAAGTGTAAGATAAAGTCTAGAACATCCTGCTAAGTAGGTAAAACTTTCAGTTCCCCCAGAAAGCAAGAAAATGCCAAGAGTGATGTGGGAACATATCAAAACGACATCGGTTCAGTCACTCAGTCATGTCCAACTCTTTGCGACCCCATGGACTGCAGCATGCCAGGCCTCCCTGCCCATCACCAACTCCCAGAGCCCGCTCAAAGGCATGTCCATTGAGATGGTGATGCCATCCAACCATCTCATTTCTCTGTCATCCCCAGCATCAGGGTCTTTTCAAATGAGTCAGTTTTTCACATCAGTTGGCCAAAGTATTGGAGCTTAAGCTTCAGCATCAGTCCTTCCAATGAATAGTCAGGGCTGATTTCCTTGAGGATGGACTGGTTGGATCTCACTGCAGTCCCAGGAACTCTCAAGAGTCTTCTCCAACACCACAGTTCAGTGCTCAGTTTTCTTAATAGTCCAACTCTCACATCCATACATGACTAATGGAAAAAAACATAGCTATGACTGGGTGGACCTTTGTTGGCAATATAATGTCTCTGCTTTTTAATATGCTGTCTAGACATAGCTTTTCTTCCAAGGAGCAAGCATCTTTTAATTTCATGGCTGCAGTCACCATCTGCAGTGATTTTGGAGCCCAAAAAAATAAAGTCTGTCACTGCTTCCACTGTTTCCCCATCTATTTGCCATGAAGTGATGGGACCAGACGCCATGATCTTAGCTTTCTGAATGTTGAGTTTTAAGCCAACCTTTTCACTCTCCTCTTTCACTTTCATCAAGAGGCTCTCTAGATCTTCTTTGCTTTCTGCCATGAGTGTGGTGTCATCTCCATATCTGAGGTTATCGATATTTTTCCTGGCAATCTTGATTCCAGCCTGTGCTTCATCCAGCCTGGCATTTCACATGATGTACTCTGCATATAAGTTAAACAAGCAGGGTGATAATATACAGCCTTGATGTACTCCTTTCCCAATTTGGAACCAGTCTGTTGTTCCATGTCTGGTTCTAACTGTTGCTTCTTGACCAGCATACAGATTTCTCAGGAGGCAGGTCAGGTGGTCTGGTATTCCCATCTCTTTAAGAATCTTCCACAGTTTGCTGTGATCCACACAGTCAAAGGCTTTGGCGTAGTCAATAAGGCAGAAGTAGATGTTTTTCTGGAGCTCTCTTGCTTTTTCTATGATCCAACGGATGTTGGCAACTTGATCTCTGGTTCCTCTGCCTTTTCTAAATCCAGCTTGAACATCTGGAAGTTCACGATTCATGTACTGTTGAAGCCCAGCTTGGAGAATTTTGAGCATTACTTTGCTAGTGTGTGAGATGAGTGCAATTGTGCGACAGTTTGAGCATTCTTTGGCATTGCCTTTCTTTGGGATTGGAATGAAAACTGACCTTCTCCAGTCCTTTGGCCACTGCTGAGTTTTCCAAATTTGCTGTCATATTGAGTGTAGCACTTTCACAGCATTATCTTTTAGGATTTGATAGACTGAGCCAAAAGGACATCAGTTTAGTTCAGTTCAGTTGCTCAGTTGTGTCCGACTCTTTGCGACCCCATGAATTGCAGCATGCCAGGCCTCCCTGTCCATCTCCAACTCCCGGAGTTTACTCAAACTCCTGTCCATAGAGTTGGTGATGCCATCCAGCCATCTCATCCTCTGTCGTCCCGTTCTCCTCCTGCCCCCAATCCCTCCCAGCATCAGGGTCTTTTCCAATGAGTCAACTCTTCACATGAGGTGGCCAAAGTATTGGAGTTTCAGCTTCAGCATCAGTCCTTCCAATGAACACCCAGGACTGATCTCCTTTAGGATGGACTGGTTGTATCTCCTTGCAGTCCAAGGGACTCTCAAGAGTCTTCTCCAACACCACAGTTCAAAAACATCATTTGAGCCAATAAATTGGATATAATCTGAGAATATGAATAAGATAGTAACACAGCATAACTCATTAAAAAATAAAAATCCATGAGTCCATAATGATAGAAATAATGAATGAATAAGGAAGACAAAGCTCTTCTTCACATTAGAATGTAACTAATATATATAGAGGGTATTATTGATATAAAGTTGGAAAATTAGTAGATGCCCAAAGTGGTAAGTGCTATGATAAGGAAAAGAATATTTACATAATATCAAAATAACTTCTCTTAAGATATTTATTAATTACAATGGGAAAATTGTACCTGTATTGTGAAACACTTAGTGGACACCACTTTAACCCACTTACCAAGTTTAATATCATCAAAAATGTGGTAAAGTAACATCGCGTGCTACCTGGTAACATATGCTAAGATCTGTGCTATAATTAAAAAACATGTTTGGTCTGGAATTAGATCTCTTCAAACCCTTGGAATTACCTGATAGTCTTTTTATATTCATAACAAGCCCCTGCCAAGCATACCTGAGCTCGTGGTAATGTAAAGTCTCATGGGTGAGAAGGTTTCAAATAGCTTCAGGACTGGATCTGGGTGCCAGGAAAACCACCTGAGTGATTAGAGGGTCAGAATGTTCAGCCCTGCCACTGGATAAGGAAGAGGGGCCTGGAGACTGAGTCCAATCACCAATGGCCAATGATTTAATCAACCATCCCTACATAATGAAAAAAAAAATCAGATTGAGGGAACTTTTGGGTAAAGGTGATCTATGTGCTGGATGGTGTTGCCATAGAGGGTGGGCAAGGAAGTTTTGTGTCCCCTACCTCTCACTCCTTGCCCTGTGTATCTCTTCTACTAGGCTATTTCTGAATGTTATCCTTTATAAACATATAGCTATAATCTTACGTATGGCACTTTCCTGAGTTCTGAGTCATTCCAGCAAATCACTAAACCCGAGTGGGGAGCCCCTGCGTCTGCAGTCGGCCTGAAACTAGTGTGGTCCTACTCACGGCTGGCATCTTAAGTGGGGACAACACTGTACGACAGGGCCCCTAACCCATGGGGTCTGTACTCACTCCAGGCAACTCGTGTCAGGAGTGAGCTGGACTGTAGGACACCCCAGCTGGTGTAGAGGTGAAGAACTGATTGTCGGCTGTAAAGCCAAACGAGGTCGAAAGAACATTTGTGGTATTCCTGCCAAAAGCGCCTAAATTGAATCTATTCAAGAAAAACATTCTGCAAGATAACTGGCCTGTCTCCTTCCAAAAGACATGTCAAGAAAGAGCAGCACTGAGAAACTACCCCAGATTTAATGGAGACTAACAAGACAGGACAAACACATGCAATATGTAACCCTGAGTTAGAGCCTTCAACAGAGGGGGAAGAAATCACTGCAAAGGACATTCATGGGACAACTGACCAAATTTGATTATGGAATGTTAGCTAAGAGCTTTGTATCAAAAAATTTCCAGATTTTGATAAAAGTACGACAATTGTGTAAGACTATATTCTTGTTAGAAAATATATATAGTAATTGCTTCTCAGCCTTTTAGCTAAGATCAAGTGCAGTATCTGTTCTTACCAGAATATACATATAGTAAAAATGTCTCCGAATGGCTCAGAAAAAAAATAATATGCATGCATCACTTACATGCATTACACACAGAAAAAGAAAGTAATAAAGCAGATGGGGCAAAATATAAACAATTAGAGAATCTGGGTAGAGGGTATACCCAAGTTTCTGATACTGGTCTTGCAACTTTTCTATAAGCTTGAAATCATATAAAGATAAAAATAACAGAAAACAAAAAAGGAAATAACCAACTAGATTTGCCAAATTATATGCTGGTCTTCTTCCACAAAGTGGAATATCTAAAGATTATTAGAGCATTTAACAATGATACAGCAATTCCCAAACTCTGTTCCCTAGGACACAATTACAACACGACAAATGTATCAAAATTGGTAATTTATTAAAATTAGAACAGTAGCTATTGTTATTTCTTTCTTCTGAAATTCATTTTGGAAATAATTTGATTTACCAGAAATTCACTTGAGTAGTGCCTGAGACCTGCAGGATGAGAGATGGTGAAGACGTATTTATCTGAAGAAGGACTGAAAAGGGGGGAATAAGTTTGGGGTGGGAAGAGCTGCAGCTCGAGGGAAAGACCACATGAGCGGCGATGTGATCCTTCCCTACGAACCCTCCAGTTTCTCTCCCTAAAAATCATGGTGTCCATGGAGAGGCTGCCCCATGGAAACAAGAGATGGGTCTAAGTTTTGCATTCCTGTTGATTTAGGAAATAAGAGGGTTATTTAGACAATATAAATCCTTTGACATAGGAAATCTTGGGAGGCGTAAGGCTTCCACCAGACATAGAACCAGGGCTTCAAGGCAATCTGTGATAGTTAATTTTATGTGTCAACTTGACTAGGCTAAGCGACGCCCAAAAGGCTGATAACGCGTTACTTCCAGGTGTGTCTGTGAGGATGTCTCCAGAGGAGATGAACATCTGAATCAGTGGAATGAGTAAAGAAGATCTTTATCAATGCCAGTGGGCATCATCTAATCCCTTGAGTAGGCAGAGGAAAAGAAGGACGAATTTGCTGTTTGAACCAAGATATCCATATTCTCTTGCCCTTGTGCAGTCCACCACAGCTCCTGGCTCTGAAGCTTTTGATTGAGACACAGACCAGAGTTACACCACTGGCCCCCGATTCTTAGGCCTGCAGACTCTGAGTTATACCATCAACTACACCAATCCTGGTTCTCCAGCTTGCAGATGGAAGGCAGACTGTGGAACTTCTAAGCCTCCATACCCAAGTGAGCTTATTCCTACAATAAATCACTTCTTATTTATCTCTATATATCCTACTCTGAAGAACACTGAGTGATACGCAATCTGATCTAAATACTGGATGATGTCTAGTTTTCAAGTATTAGGAAAATTCCAACACATTTATATAAGTTGTTCTGATTATTGGGTCAATATCTTATTATTAATAGATGCTGTGCCACATTCAAGAAAGTTGCATGAAAGATGGCCTGAGAGAGGAGATGATGTGTTGATTGAACATCAGTGACATTTGTGGTGTAACTGAAACTCACTGGTCTAAGCTGCGGATCATGTCATGTTTTAAATATGTGAACGTATTATTTTATCAGCAATAAAACAGTTGAATTCCCAACTGTATGCCATTCTGTTACAAAGTTTTAAAATGGGAATCAAATGTTGACCATTTCTTAAAATTAGTTTATCTAAGAGACTTTTTTATTCTCAGCTTCAATCTGAACACTGTTTTATTTCATGGCCACCGCTTGGTTTTCTACTGCTACACCACCATGTCTAAGTGTTCTGTGGTCATGTAAGCTGAAGAAATACTGCTATCCAGTGTCATTTTTACAGATTACATATCTAAGGAATGTGTAGGACTAAGAAAACACAGAACACGCTTTTACATTTTGACTATTTCCACAGAAGGCTAAGAGACAGTATTCTGACCACTACTAATTATGAGTGGGCTGAGTAAGGAACTGCGGGCATGCTCAGGTGCACCAACTCTTTGCGACCCCATGGACTAGGCCATCCGGCTCCTCTGTCCATGGACTCTCCCAGGCAAGAATACTGGAGTGGGTTGCCATGCCCTTCTCAGGGATCTTCCTGACCCAGGGATTGAACCCACGTCTCCTGAATTCGTAGGCAGGTTCGTTGCCACTGAGCCACCAGGGAAGCCAAGTAATGAATTATCCACTAGCCAACTGACTTTCACTGTTAAGACCAACGTAAACTACATCACAATCAATCCCACAACTTCTAATGAAATTCTGTGCCAGGAAGAACTTCTGTAAGGCCACTATAAACGCAGATCAAGGGGGTCAAGGGTGAAGTAGCAACACGAGAAATCCACCAAGCTAAGGGGCTTCACCCTGTGGGCCTATTTTAGACAAGAATTAAACCACTGCTCACTGCAAAACAAAAATTACACCATATTATTGGGTTGGTCAAAAAGTTCTTTCAGACTTTTTGTAACATCTTATGAAAAACTCAAACTTTTTGGGTAACCCAAAAACTCTGAAGATGGTAAAGAAAATAAATAAAATTGATATAGGTGAAGAAATCCTCAGTGCTGGTGAAGTTTAGGACAATGCAGACAAATGAAGGCTTTCTCAGCAAAACTGAAGCATATTTATGGTCCTAATCTACCAGTGTCACCTAAGATGGGAAGGGGATTCTGCAAATTTGGCAGCAATCCTTCAGCTGTGCCCTTAATTCCCCTCTTGGAGTCTGCTACAGTGTGATGTTATTTACAGAGCTCAACGAGGTCATGGAGATGGCTCCGTGAAGAACCAAAATTGAAAACACTGCTGGTACAGAGTGGATTCCAAGAGCTATCTCAGGATTTAACGTACGTGAACTATCACTTATCTCCCCAGACCCCTACCCTCAGAATTCCTCACCAGTCACCACTATTTACTGACCCAGCTTCAGAACCTGAGGCATCTCCAACGTCTCTTCTCACTTCCATCTCCTGGAAGCTTCCAAGTCTGGCAGATTCAACTGCTTCTGCAATCCATTTCCTCCTTTTGATCTTGAAGGCCAGTGCCCTGCTTTAGGTCCTTACTTCCTCAGCCTATTAAAATAGCCTCTCCTACCAGTTTCCAGTATTTTTCCATCTAATTTACTTTATGACCACCATAATATTCATCCTTCTAAAGCACAGTCTGAATCACCCCAGTCCCCCTTTCAAACCATCTTCAATTATTCCTCATGGCTCTGAATCAAATACATGCTCCACAGCTGGGCATTCAAGACCTCAGTGATCTCCAGTAGCTCCTCAAAATCTACACTATCCCCAACATATATCCACATAAGCAACACATGGTCCAACTTCCCGTTTCTTCTTCAAACTTCTCTTTGCATCTGGCTCTCACCACGCACACAACTCAATCTACTCAAATCTTACCCATCCTCCAGGGTCTATCAATCATTGCTTCCTCAGAGAAACCTCTCTCCATCCCCCCAGTTACATGCGACCTTCTACTTCCCTGAACCTAACACATTTTTCCTGGCTCTATTATGACCTGCTTTCTACTCTACTTATTTACCTCCCCTACCACAATCTTCTCTTAATCAATACTTATTAGGACTTATCTCTGTGCCAGGCACTGTACTAGGCATCAGGAGTACGGGGCTGAGCAAAACGTCTATGACCCCTCAAACTGCACAGAGGAACCTCACCTTCTCTGTGTTACTATGGGACCTACACAGTGTACCACATGATAAGTAGCAAGAACAATTGTTCTATCAAGGTGCTAGAACATGATTCATAAACACACTGCCACTCAATTAAGACGCTTTGTTTAAAATCTCTAACTCTATCAATAAAAGAATCATTTTCATAGGAAATTTGAAGAAACATATATTGTCATCTTTAAGTCTATAATGAAGACTTGTTCACTACTGAAACAAAAATGGAAGAAATATCAAATCCTTCCATCAAAATATTGTAGAGCAAAAATTTCTATTTTTTGAAGATACAGATAAATTTATTTAGTAAAACAACTGAAAGAGTGGAAAGAAAGATAATCAGACTTTGGTATCAATGAGATGTCAAATGAATGAGTATGATGAAGTGAATGAATGAATTTAAAAAGACTATTGGTTTGGTTTTCAGACAGTTTTTGGACCTATTATTTTAGAATCTCAGTAAAATCCTCAGAAGTCCACGTGGTGATAATGTGGAGAGGGATATGTACAGTAATCAGGAAAAAACGAGAGAACACAACTGTGAGATGAGCTACGTCAAATTATCACTTAGGAGAATAACAAGACAAGATTTCCCTAAGGCCCCTGGGTTGGACTCAACCACCAGTGAAGAAATTGACTTTCAAAAGATGGGGAGGTTCCTAACCATACGTCCCCACTTTAAATAAGCTTGTAAAGGATGAAATCTCAGTTTCAAACATCGCTATGATTCCCAGTGGCTGCCCAATGCCCCATCCACACCCCGTGCCCCACGCTGCCTCTGATCCACGAGCTTACTTACCTCATAGGCGTCCTTGATGTTCAAGGGCTCGCCAAGAGCGGCCACGTGTCCCACGATGCCTTTGTTCCACTCTAAGTGGATACAGTTATTTGAAGCTTCTTCCAGTGTTGAACCTTCTGCAACATCAAAGAGGCGGCTGATAAGAAACTTGTCGTTGGAGCTGTCCTCACAGACGAGGAATAAGGAGTAGCGGTCAGCGGAGATGAGTCCATGGATATGCAAGAAAATTTTGTGACATAAGGCTGTGACATCCAAGTGACTAGAAATATCTTTCACTAATTCCAAGAGTCTCGAGCACTGGTCCCCTTCATCATTATCAAACCGTGGGGAGGTTAGAGGCATCTGTTCCTTCTTGTCTGAGTCAGAGAGGAAGCTCACAGTCCCCTCAGAATCTTTGATAACAATGGGTCTAAGCGGCCGATCGAATTCGGAGGCAGAGATCTTCCTGGTTGGTGTTCCAGGGACACTGCTCTCTGCACGGGTACTTGGCTGCAAGGGACAAGAGCAGGATTCCGCGTGGCCTTTGACTCCTTCCTTGCACACAGGGATGGTGTGAACTCTCTCAGCAAACCATGCATTGACCATTTCTCTGTAGAAAAGAACATGTAGAGACATTAAATATTTGAGGAAGACGGGAGTGGATAAATAAGATGTGGTGCATATATACAATGGAATACTACTCAGCCATAAAAAAGGACTGATGCACGGTAACTTGGAGAGACGTGGATGGACTAACTGTCTGTCATACATAATGAAGTAAGTCAGAAAGAGACGAACAGATATCCTGTATTAACACATATATATGAATCAAGAAAAATGGTACTGATGAACCTATCTGCAGGGTAGGAACAGGGATGCAGATGTAGAAAGTGGACGGCGGTCATGCAGGGGGGTGAACAGGGAGACCGGGATCGCAGTATGTGCACTGCCACGCATAGGACACACAGTGGTGGGCACTTACTGTGGAACACGGGCAGTTCAGCTCAGGGCTCTGTGGTGACCTAGACGGGGGCGGGGTGGGATGGGGATGGGGATGGGGATAAGGGAGGGAGGTCCGAGAGAGAGGGGACATGTGTACACACATAGCTGACTCTCTTCACCATTGAGCAGAAATTAACAGAAATTAACACGACAGTATAAAGCTACTATACCTCAATAAAAACAAAACACTGTGTGTGTGCGGGGTGGGGGCGGCAGCGAGCATGCTCGGTCATGGCTGACTCTTTGCTATCCCACAGACTGAAGCCTGCCAGGCTCCTCTGTCCAGGGACCTTTCCAGGCAAAGGAGAGGGTTGCCATTTTCTACTCCAGAGGATCTCGCCAACCCAGGGATCGAACCAACATCTCTCTTGTCTCCTGCATTGGCAGGCAGGTTCTTCACCACTGTGCCTCCTGGGAAGCCTCCCTCCTTAAACACTGCTACCCCTGAGAACTTCTAAAATCCTCTCATGGTTAACTGATGCGGTAACCATTTGTCATAGAAAATGAAAACATGATGGTCTATTTAAGACAGTTTATTTTGAAAAACTGTAGAGGACAATTGTTTCACTGAACATTTTAATAAAAGATTGACTCCTGTATACATATATTTTCAGATATCTGATTTATAATGCATCAAGTGTCAAGTCGGTTCCTCTCAAAATCAGTTTGAATTAAAGTAAAAGCCACTAAATTTGACAATAGTCTAAGGAAAACACAGGCATGGAAATCTGCTGTTTAAAACACACAACTTATTCTGAAGTTAAATATTCAAAAATTTTTTAAAAAATTATCTGAACTTGGCTAGGTAACATGCTTAATTTTAGACAGTTTTTATCTATACCACTATATATAGATTAGATTTAGGAAAGGAAATAGAAAACAGAAACAATTTGATCTAGTATGTAGAAGAAAGATCGTAGACTTCCATTAATAACTTCCTAATAATGCATGTCCAATAATCTAGAATAATCTTCTACTTACTCCTTGTATAAAGGAGGAAAACAAAAAATAGGCAGTAACTAGTATAAAAAATTTAATCCAAGAAAATTTAAATTATTTATGTTGTTCATATGCCACTCCATGAGGAAACTTATCTGGGCTAAAGGTTTCATAGTCAGTATTAAAACAAAAACAAAAACAAATATACCAGATCATACACATCCAAAAGACTGTTGTTCAGTTCAAGCTTCTTGGGAAGCTGTAATCTGATGCCAATTGATGCCCCCATTACTTTAAACATTCTGGGAACTTTTGAAACTAACTTCTAAAAAAATTCAAAGTCATATAAGAACATTAGTTTACCTAAAAGCTAGATCTTGTTTTTCACTGAGCCTTGCTCTCAAAATAAGCAAAGAAAACCACAAAAAACCTAGAGTAACGGCTAACAATACATATTGTATGCAGACCTGATTTTTCCCCAAATACAGACCTGATTTTTCTCCAAACTCAAAAATTTACTTTCAAAAGACAATAACTTGCTAGCACCGAGGATACTTAAAAGAACTGGCCTATAAGAGCAATGCAATCTCCATGAGGCAACGGCTTACTGGTTATTTTCATGAAACAGCCAGGATGCAGACACTCTCCAAGCCTTCTGGCTGCAGCAGAAATTGATAACACCTCTTCAGAGGGCAAGCAGGCAGTATCTAACAAGTTTTAAAATGCATTTATCCTTTGTTCCAAAGATTTTACACACACGGCAAAAGAAGTATCAGTGTATTTACTTACTGTTTGTTATAGCAAAGATAAGAGCAAACTAATCCCATAAATAGAAGCCTGGCAGAATCCATCATGGCACATTTATAAATGAACACTGTGCTAAGGTGCTTCATATCTGACTCTTTGTGACCCCATGGACTGTAGCCCACCAGGCTCCTCTGTCCTTGGGATTCTCCAGGCAAGAATACCGGAGTGGGCTGCCATGCCCTCCTCCAGGGGACCTTCCTGACCCAGGGATTGAACCCGCATCTCTTACATCTCCTGCATTGGCAGGCAGGTTCTTCACCACTAGTGCCCCTGGGAAGCCCAAATGGATCATGAGGCAGATAGTACAAGGTACTGATATGAATAATCACTCCAATCTATTAAGTGAAAAAAGAAGATCCAGAAGGAGGAGAGAAGAGCTAATCATTATCCTGGATCTCCACTAAGTCTTTCACTTATAGAGTGTTCCCTGAATTATTCTATTTTGAACAATAATCTATTGTTTGGTAAATATATATTACCCTGAATTGACACCAATCTAGAATGCAATGTGTAAAAAAAAATATAACATAGATATTATCAGGATTATCTCATAATTCCAAGTGTCAGATACATTTTAAAGCTCTATTTAAAAAGTACTTACTATATTACTCCAGTGTATACGTAGCACAGAGTTTTGTTTTTTTTTTAATGTAATTGCCTAATATTTTATAAATGCATGCCGTGGCTTGGCACAAAATTTCTAGTGATAAGAATATACTCTGGTAACAGTGTATCTCAAAAACTTCTATAGAAATGAGGGGGACATACTTTGGGAAATGTTTATGTAATGTCCAAAATCACAAAGAAAGATTGTGCCAAAGACATTGATGTCAGATATTCATGTGAGAAATGTACAGGAAGCATTTGAATAAAATGTTTTGTAAAACATGAAACAGGAACCCAGCAATATGTTTAAGTTAATCTAGTTTATGTGATTAAAAAATATGTACATGTAACTTAAACACTTCTCAAATCAACATAAAAACAGGTATTTTAACTATGTCAGCTACAAACCTGAAACACAGCCTCAGCCTATTTATCTTCTCACTGAAAAATGGTGATCAACATTTCAATTTTTAATCAAACCACCTCCCTGACAACATCTACACAGACACCTTGAAGCGGTGAAATCACAATTCCTAACACCCTGCCCTTCTTCTTGCTCAAATCTCACTCCCTGTCCACTTTCTTCATATCAGTTACTCAATTGCACATCTAGGAATTACTCTGAATGTTTCCTTCAACTCTCAGATCCAATCTAGCAACCAAGTCCTGTCTAGTTGACTTCCAAAACCCTATACTCCAATCTGCTCATTTCTATCTCCTATACTACTGCCCTGGCTCAAGCTGCATCATCTCTCATCTTGGACTAAGGCCACAGCCCCTTAATTGGACTCTCTGAGGTTATACTAGCCTCCTTCAACCCATTCTCCCCATGGCAGCTAGAGCAACCTTTGGAAAAGTAGGCCTTAGCATCTTCACCATCTTACTGGGCTTCTCACTGAACTGAGAGTAAAACCTAAACTCTTCCGACCCCCGACCACAGGCCCTCCTGGCCACACAGGCCTCCCTGACGCTCCTCAAGCACATCAAGCCTTGACTGCCCCCAGGCTGGGACGCTCTCCTCACCTGCATCTGGCAGGTCACGGCTCCCTCCTCACCTGCACAGACAGGTCTTCCCTGCTCACTCCACCTCTCAAGGGGCCCCAACACCTCATGTTCCCCCCCAACCCCGACACGATCTGAATTCTTGTTGTTGCTCTTCAGTCGCCCAGTCCTGTCCAGCTCTTTGCAACCTGACAGACTGCAGCACGCCAGGCCTCCCTGTCCCCCACCATCTCCCAGAGCTTGCCCAAGTTCATGTCCATTGCATCCGTGATGCCGTCCAGCCATCTCATCCTCTGATGCCCTTGTCTCCTTCTGCCATCGATCTTTCCCGGCAACAGGAACTTTTCCAATGAGTCGTCTGTTCACATCAGGTAGCCAAAATATTGGTAGCTTCAGCCTCAGCATCAGTCCTTCCAATACTCGAGGCTGATCTCCCTTAAGACTTTGATCTCCTTGCAGTCCAAGGGACTTTCAGGAGTCTTCTCCAGCACCACAGTTCAAAGGCATCAATTCTTTGGCGTTCTGCCTTTTTTACAGTCTAGCTCTCACCACTGTACACGACCAATGGGGAAGACCATAGCCTTGACTATACAGACCTTTGTTGGCAGGGTGATGTCTCTGCTTTTCAACACACTGTCTAGGTTTGTCACAGCTTTCCTGACAAGAAGCCATCGTCTTCTGATTTCATGGCTGCAGTCACTATCCACAGTGATGTTGGAGCCCACAAAGAAGAAATCTGTCACTACTTCCAACTTTCCCCCTTCTATTTGCCATAAAGTAACGGGACCAGGTGCCATGATCTTAGTTTTGGGTTTTTTTTTTAATATTTAGTCTTAAGCCTGCTCTTTCACTCTCCTCCTTCACCCTCATCAAGAGGCTCTTTGGTTCCTCTTCGCTTTCTGCCATTAGAGTGGTAATGAATTCTTACTATCATCTATTTTTCTTGCTTATTAACCTGTTGGTTTACTGTCTGTTTCCTCCAAGGAGATGTAAATTTCATACTCATCTGTCTTGTTAACTGCATTCCTGTACTTAGAAAATGTCTGTCACATATTAATACTATGACCTTGATAAATATCTGAGTGAAGTGAATGAATAAATAAATGAAGCCTCCTAAACTAACTGCATTAAAAAGGACAACAGTCTTTTGAAAATTTGAATGCTTAGAAAATCAACATTATGTTTTAGCTGCTAATGGTCACCACCCCTTGGATGTAAGCCTCATCACTGACCATGGCTACTCTCCCCTCATTTATCCCGTAGGACCTGTTATATATACATCTTAAACAGGGTGTTTAATTTGTCTCACAGGTGTTGTATTTCTAGATACTTTCTTGGAGAAATGAACTCAGTATTAAATGACACAGGAAAAGTAGATCTGGTATCTTCAGTCATTCAATCAACAATTTTTATTAACCACCAGTCATGGGGGGAAAGGTTTTCTCAAGACCACATTATTGATTATCTGTGTCCCTGTAGATATATATGCCTGAGGAGGAAAACATAAGTTATCATAACATCAAAACAATTACTTATAAACCAGCCATAAATAATATTAAATCATCTCTTACACCTCTCTCCTTTCAGGCATCCCTTGACGTTTTGCAGTGCATGACCTATGTGGCTATGTGAAGTGAGCCTTCTTTCCTAAGACTAGTATTGATCATCTCCTGTTCTTTAATACTTTAATTTCTGCAAATACAAATCACTTGCAGACTGAAATGTAAACTTACATAAGATATAAAATTTCTAGAAGCAGAACAAAGTGATGTTGGAGACTATTCTAATATTACATAAAGCCACTGATAATTAAAGGTTAAACCCAATTAAAAACCAGATAACAAAATCAACAAAGATCATTAACATAACAAATACCTGAAAAGAAAATTCTATTCAAACAAGTGCATTCTAGATTAAGAAAGGCTGCTGGAAATACTGAAGATCTTCAAATGTTAATTTTAAAAAACTGTATTTGGGAAGAAAAACTCTATGATTTTGTTGCAAATGTCAAACAAGTAAAGTTATTTGCCAGAAACTATTTAACAAATTAGCTTGGAGTTTCCATTATAATTTAAATTTTATTGGATTTAAAATAAATTTACTTTCATTTACTTCCATTTTTCAAAGTAAAGTTCCAATCGAAACCTTTTCACTGATACTTTTTCATTTTAACTGGATTCACTTTTAAGTGTCCTTTTCTCTAGACTGCATTGTGCTCATGAAGCTTCTTGTGCACGTCAGGCACTGTGCTGGCACCCAGGGATACGGGCGTGAGCAAGCCCAGACCGCTGCTCCCCAAACCGAAACTTAGAATGTGTCCAGAAGTTAATTTATACACATACTGAATTTTGCTGTCATATGAAGTTATATGTCGTTGTTTAGCTGCTAAAGTCATCTCTGACTCTTTGAGACCCCATGGACGATAGCCACCAGGCTCTTCTGTCCATGGGATTTTCCAGGCAAGAGTACTGAAGTGGGTTTTGCATATACATGAATAAAGATGGAAAGACGAACATGTCAAATACGAGGGTAAATATACCAGATGGGATTCAAGAAACCTGGTTGACAGCTCTGACTGGGGCAACTCTCTCCTATGGCCTGGACAGGATCTCTACTTTCCCTTTTTTCTCTCCCTTGAATCTATGAGATTTTGAAAAGTATGTCTATCAGAGATACTGGAAGAAAAAAGCACCATTTTATTTAAACCTGGCGAGGCAGGTATTAACAATCCTACTTTCTAAATTAAGAAGCTAAATTAAATGGCTAAACCAAACACACTCTATCTGGTAGCAAAACTAGGAATCAAATCTAGGTTTCTTATTCCAAGTCTTACTGCCTATAAGAATATAGAAGTTCCCACAGCATCAATGTTTGTCATGAAGAAGACACCTCATAACATCCAGATGCAGTAGAAAGAGTCAAAAATCAAATTTAAGCATATAAGGTATAGAAGGAACACAGTCGCTCACAACGGCACATCCTCTGACTTAATTCTTTCCATCCAGACCACAAAAGGATGGCATACTAAACCACTGAGGCAAAAACAGTGTCACGGGACCCAGAACAAAAACTCTGAAAGACAGTGTCCTTAAAAAAATCTGACTGAATCTCATGCCTGTTTCTCTGAAAACAGGTCATGGTTTACAAACCTAAAATGATGCACTGAAAAGAACGTATATTAAACGTGTTCAAGATAAGAGTAATTCTCAGGGTTGCACTGTTGTTGTTCACTCACTAAGCTCAGGACTGATTCTGTGCGACCCACGCACTGCAGTACACCAGGCTCCTCTGTCCTCCACTGTGCCTGAGTTTGCCCAAACTCACACCCATCGAGTCAGTGATGCCATCTAATCATCTCCTCCTCTGTTGCCCCCTTCTCTTCCCGCCCTCAATCTTTCCCAGCATCAGGGTCTTTTTCAGTGAGTCAGCTCTTCCCATCAAGTGGCCAAGGTACTGGAGCTTCAACTTCAGCAGCATCCCTTCCAGTGAATATCCAGGGTTGATTTCCTAACAGTTGATTAGTTTGATCTTCCTGCAGTCCAGGAGACTCTAAAGAGTCTTCTCCAGCACCACAATTCAAAAGCATCAGTTATTCAGTGCTCAAACTTCTTTATGGTCCAACTCTCACATCCGTACATGACTACTGGAAAAACCATAGCTTTGACTATATGGACCTTTGTCTCTGCTTTTTAATATGCCATCTAGTTTCAAAGGAGCAAGTGTCTTTTAATTTCATGACTGCAGTCACTATCCACTGTGATTTTGCTAAACTTAGCAAATAAAAATACTGGATACCAGTTAAAACTGAGTTTCAGATAAACAATGAATACAGTTTTAATATAAACTATCTAAAATTCAAATTATACTGAATTTATTTCAAATGACCGTACTAGTCATTTGATATTCTGTTTTTCCCAACTGAAATTGTTGGCAGATAGACATCAAAGAAAAGGTAGGTTCTGTGTAGCACATCAATGAGCTCTGTGCCATCAAATAACTAACTGTATCATTGAAAGGGCGCAAAGGATCCTGTGTGTTATGGTAACTGAACTTTTGAAAGCTCTTAGATTAATAATGTGTGGCATAAAATTCTTCCTTACATCAAGCCTTTTCATTTTACTGTCCAAATCATGCCATATATTTAGTAGAGAAAAAACAAACTGCAATCTGCTTATATAACGGAGGCTGACACATTGCTAAAAATTCTTGGGAAGCACTGAGAGGCTATGTTTTTAGTCATAAATCCCAAATTCCAATCTATACTTTAGCATTTGTTACCAATGGGATTTGTAACCAATAGCAGACAATTTTCTTCTGAGTTTCAATTTTATCCTGTTTCCAGCAGGGGAGACACTGACTGTTATAACTTCTTCCTAAAGTGCAAGGTGGCAACTATCTTCAGTTGAGTATAAAGTCAAGAAGACTAAACTGGCCATCAGGAGATCATTCTACCGGACAATCACTACTCTGGAGTTCATTCTCTCCTGAGTACAAGTTCTTCATTGTAAAAATGGGCAGCTCTCTGAACGGGTCAGGAAGATGCCCACAAGTGCTTACATTATCAGCAGACCAATAGGTGATGATTATTAGGTCAGTCAACTCTCGTCATCTCCTTTTGCCCCTTAGCTTCTTCTCTTTCTTATTCTTTCACTCATCTCACAGGGGTGATGTTCGAGTCAAATTAGAAAATGCACATGGAAGTATTTCAAACTCTCTTCCACATACTTAAGATGCTGCTATCTCCTAGACCCTTTCCAGTGGAGCTGCAGGGCTGGCCTAAGGGGCAATGGGTGTTTATTTCCTCATAACGTTCTCTGAGAGAATCAGAGAAAGCAAGGGGGGAAGAAAGGTCATGTTCCTGGTGGTACAGGCCCACAGGTTTAGCGGGTCTGATATGATTTGGAAACAGCCTGTCTACACGTACCCTGAGCACCTAGGTCTTTGTCCAAAGAAGATAGTGTAGATTGTTATTTATTATAGAATTCCACTAAGCTTCCCCCAAAAAGATGAGTTACATCATAACTCTACATAAATTACATCCTAGCTGTCTGAGCAAAAAGAACGAAATGGACGCAAATTCCACAAAGGTATTTTACCTCTGCTGGAGGTTCTAATAACTTAGAAACCCTACTTCCAAGTATAAGCAAGTCTTTGTTAACTGCCCTGCAAACAAAAACAGAGCAACCATCTTGAAGTCTTTGAGTTGATTTAACTTTTACAAGGCTGTTAATGAAAGACAACAGGCCCTGGATGCTAGAAATAAAGCCACAGCCAAAGGAAATGCAATAAAAGTTAATGCCAAGAATTTATAATCAATGACAAGATCCTGATGTTTAACATCCCATCCAAATCATTCCTTCTCTTCTCACCGAAACCTATTTTATTATCCTCTAGTCAGTTATTTCCTCCCATATTTTATTACAGAAAAAATTTCTTACCTCATAAATGAATTATATGCCTCTTTTAAAATAGGTAAACAGTTCAGTTTTGTTCTTAAACTTTTACAATATGTCTTAAAATAACTGGAGAAATCCTGCATGCGAGCTAACTCGCTTCAGTCGTGTCTGACTCTTTGTGACCCCATGGACTGTAGCCTGTCAGGCTCCTCTGTCCATGGAATTCTCCAGGCAAGAATACTGGAGTGGGTTACCATTTCCTTCTCCAGGGCATCTTCCTGACCCAGGGATCGAACCTGTGTCTCCTGCATTGGCAGGCAGATTCTTTACCACTAGCACCACCTGGGAAGTGAGATGCAGAAACCCTGGAGGGTACCAAAATCAATGCCGGGAGTTATTTTCTCAGGTAACATAAATGTGAATACCATTTGTGATTTCAAACTTGTAACACAACTTGGCACAGATGCTGCTCACGGCTCACCAAGGGACCCTTTCCCACAAGGCAGGTAAAGAGCAAGTAAAGAAGTAAAGAACCTCAAAAGAGCAAGTAAAGAACCCCCCAAATTGATATTAATTAGATGGCAGGAAATGAAGCCAACTGGGAGCTGATAAAAACTTGCTATGAGTTATCAAAAATGTGACTTGGATTTTAAATCTCAAATCTTTTAAAACAATGAATCCAACCAGAAGTTTACTGCCTTAATATTCCACTTTAGTGAAGACTCTAGGAGCTCAAGAGTCTTGCCCATGCAACGATGATGTAATATAAAAATCAGTGTCAGGAGGAATAATCTTTAGCATATTTTGACTTCATGAGGCTTCCTTAGAGTGTTAACAGCACTGCATCTTTCAAGACAATGTGTCAGGGTGGGTGGAGCGCCCTACAAAACTGAGTGGATGCACTCAAAGGCCCGGCAGCCAGGTTCCAGCAGCTGCTGCACGAAAAGGCTGCGTACTGGCATTTCCAGGGCCGGACGTTTGGGGTCTTTAATAATATACAGAGGAAAGGAATGAATACATCCACTTGTGAATGATTTAAAAAAAAAAAACAAAAACAGAAGGGAATCTGTGGGGCAGAATGTCTAGGTGAATTGTCTGTTTTTTTTTTAATCATTGTAATAGAGTTTATCTCATCAAAATTATACACATGGCAGAAATAAAGTGCTATTTCATACTACACATCCCATGTGTTCATATTTTTAAAGAAGATGAAAAATATATTATTCTTAAAATAAGAGTCGAGGTAATGATTAAACTGAATGGTAGCAAGCTAATAATATCTGTTTTTACTGGATATTTAAATAGCTTTAATTTTTGTATATCACCTATACTTCATCTCAAACTTTTCAAAAATTTTATAAATTGATAAATAATATTGACTAAAAACCCTAGAGGAGGAAATGGCAACCCACTTCAGTATTTTTGCCTGGGAAATCTTATGGACAGAGGATTCTGGTGGGCTGCAGTCCATGGGGCTGCAGAGAGTCAGACATGACTGAGCGACTGAGCACACAGGCACATTCATTTAAAAAAAAATGGAAAGTCACTATCTGATGGCACATACTCTGTTAAGGATGAAAACTTTCCCCTTTTGCAATTTCTCATTTTCACTCAATAGTACTATCTGTCACAGAAAGGAAAACTACAGTTTATAATTTATAGTATAACTAATATAATTTTTCACTAATCTAATTAGATCACAGTTTTTTCCAAATGCCTATAATCTAGACGTATTAAATTGTATATGCAAAGCACTGCATAGTGAAATACAAGCTCTCACATAGCACTTCAAATATGATTAGCAAAAGGGATACACACACACAACGTAGCTCCATCCAATAATAACTTTACTTTCTACCAAAGTTGAACTTGCTCACTCAGGTTACAAAACGAATCTTAAAAAAGACAGGAATATCTTAAAATACATATTCAGTATTCCAGATGCTTTTTGAAAGGGAAAAATAATTAAAATACCTTGTCTAGGTTTTAAAGAAAATTTCTTGGCATCAAGAAAAGGAAACAATTTACAAAGCAGTGTAAAATTCTAAGGTAAACATAATAATTCTCATGAGCTAAAAATATAATTAGATGAAACCTACTTGTAGAGCAACTAGCTTAATGTGTTTTGTACTCTTGCCTAAAATAATGTACCAGAGGATAAAAATCCTTTGAAAATATACTGCAGGTAGGGTATCTGTAGTCTAATACTAAGAATATAATTGTTAACAGTCTAGTATCTAAATTTTCAGCCACTCTATTTTAAAATATCATTAGAGAGTTCCCACTTTTTATGCTCTAAAATCATATATGGAAACAAAACGCACTTGGGCAAAGTCTCTAGGCAGCTCATTTAGTAACGGACTTGCACATTAAGAGGCACTAGGAGGAACTTCAGCCTCTTCCTGAGTCAAATTTCTCATGCCATTAAATCTCTGAGTCTTTCCTTTGCTTCCATTAATACTGACACTGAACTTCAGTGGAACATGGCGTATAAGGGCACCAGGTGGGACAGACTCAGGCTTCAACCCAAGCTGCTTCTAAGATAAGACCTCAGGTGCATTATTTATGCTGTCTATAAAACAGAGATAAGGGTATTAACCCTCATAGGCTTCCTAAGAAAATTAAGAAAAATGACACCTATGAAGTGATCGCATAGAGTCTGGTACTAAGGGTTTAATATATTAGTTACTGTTTTTAAGTTAATCAAACATTAACTGGAGTATATTTTCAAAGGCAATTAAGTTTTTTGTAAAAATAAAAAGAATTTATTCATGGATTTCTACAAAATAACTAGATGTTAGCCATTTGTTTTCCAAGCTCCTAGTTTAAAAGCACTAATTTCTCTACAAAAACACTTTTACAAAACAAAAAAGGTGTTTTAATGTCTGTAGTTTCTCAAACTAGAATTGAAAAAACACGGACTCCCTAGACCAATAACTATACTTATGTATGACAAAATTTTCTAAATAATAAAGAATAAGAGCTGATCATTTAGTTAAGAAAATCACTGAGAGAGCATAACTTGTTTTTCTATTACCACTCAGAACTTAATCGCTAAAAATAAGTTATAGAATTTGGAGGATGATGTGGTTTCTAAATACCAAAGATATAATAAAACTGTTTAACAATTGTGATAAAATACACAACTAACTGCCTATGATAAAAACCATAACAATATTTCATAAAAACCATAATTTTAAACTGGGGAATGGTTTCAATACTTGATAAAAACAATGCTTTAACATTTGCTACAGGAGACTTAGGGATTAAAGTCGGTCCGTTTTAGTTCCTACCCAAGGGGGCTTACTTGGGAGAATTCTGTAAGTAGGCTGATACTTGAGCCTCCCAGATGTTACCCTGGTGTGGTGTAACATTTGGGGAGACTTGCAGGGCGCCTCAAATAAAACAGAAGTAAAAGCTGCGGGCCCTGAATGACCCACAAGACACAACGCAGGAACGCGTTTTCAAGGCCACTATCAAAACAGCACCCCTTTCTTCCTTTCCCGTGTTTCTTCCATCTTCATGTGAATTAACTACTTAAGACGAGAATCAAGAAGAGTGTACTAATTTCCTGTCAAAGGATGGTTGATAACATAGAAATGGCTAAAATCATCTGTAGGAAAAACACAAAAAATCTCACATAAAATATAATAGATATTTCTCCTGCTCCTGGATCCTAATTTTACAGTTTTAGTTGCCATGTTTGGACACTTTGACCTAGATCCACCACTCTTACTTAGAAAATACTTAAAGAAGGAAACTATTCAAATCTGAGAAGTTGACACTCTGCCCTTCTAGTGAGAATCAAGAATGCTTAGGGATGAAAGAGAATTTTAAACTCATTTACAAATCTCTCTGCCTTGACTTCTCCCTGCTCCCATCTCACATAAAGTCAAGGTTTATTAACCTGGGCCAGTTACCAAGCTGGGGACACAGTTGGGAGGTCTGAACTCCCATTCCAGTTCCCTTTCCAGTACCTTCCACAGTCTTCAGAAGGTTCTGTTCAAACCATTAATACAAATTCACTTTAAAAGTGAGGACACAAAGTCTGTTAAATCCCTATTCTGCTGTTCTAATTTCCACATATCAGAATAGGGGGATGACTCCCCAAACTTGCAATTATAATTAAACCACTGGTGATTCCCAACGTAAAATAAATTGTAACCTACTGAAAATCACTCTACAAAAAAGATTAAAAAATATGTATTTTTCCTTTAAATTTCTTAAGAACACTAGAAATAATGCTATTATTAACATTTTACAGAGAAAGCAAATAAAGTACCTAAAGGTCATACTCTTAAGAAAGACGTAGTTTGGGAGTTGAAGCTTAAATCTGTCCTACCTGGGAACTTTAACCATCATAAACTGAAATAAATTTTAAAGGGCTCAGAACAGTGGTTGGAGAAGGCAATGGCACCCCACTCCAGTACTCTTGCCTGGAAAATCCCATGGAGAGAGGAGCCTGGGGGGCTGCAGTCCATGGGGTCGCTAAGAGTCGGACACGACTGAGCGACTTCACTTTCACTTTCATGCACTGGAGAAGGAAATGGCAACCCACTCCAGTGTTCTTGCCTGAAGAATCCCAGGGACTGGGGAGCCTGGTGGGCTGCCGTCTATGCGGTCGCACAGAGTCGGACACGACTGAAGCGACTTTGCAGCAGCAGCAGCAACCAAGTACTGCTGCCAGACTTCGGGGTGGCATCTGGAAACTCGTGTCAGAACAACGGGGTGCTCCTGACATGTAGTGTCTGGGGCCCAGGGATGTTAGACACCCTGCAAGACACTGAACAGCTTCTCACAACAAAATGTATCCCTACCAAAGGCCAAACAGCATCCCTTTAAGAAGCAATCTTTTACTATAATGGAAAAGAATCTGAAAAAAGAACATATATAAAAAATATACATACCATACATATATATAAAACATATATATATATATATATATAACTGAATCACTTTGCTGTAAACCTGAAACTCATACAATATTGCAAATCAACTATATTTCAATTAAAAAAGAAGAAGAAAAAAAGCAAGGGTTAATAAGAATAAAAGATTACCATACTATAACAGGGTATTAAATCAAACAGGGGAGATCTGAGACACCGCCAAGTGATTCCTCCAATAATCTCTACTCTGATGTTACAGTGAGTAGTTCCCTTGCTTCTGGTATGGATTAGAAACAAATGCTGCCTAAAGTTAATTAACATTCTCAAGTCTTCTCCAGCTATGAAAACATCTGAGAAGCTTACTGGGACCAAATATAAATAAAATGCATAACCACTTCATATGGTTTTACATTCAAATTTGACCAAGAGTTGGAAGAGACATGTTTTGCAATCTTCCATGCATTCATAATCACATGTATGAAAAATGTTCCTTAAAGAAGTATCTATTTACATCTAAAAGAAAATCTAATAACCAAAATCTATGCTGTAAGTATGTACGTCAATTTGTTTTGCAGCTTAGACATGGAGAAAAGATTAGACTAGATTGGCATGTCTCAATATGAGGTATGAGAAGGCCTCAGAGTCTGAAGCAAGTATGTTTTGAAGACCTGTAGTAGGCTCAGATGGTAAAGAACCAGCTTGCAATGCAGGAGACCTGTGTTCATTCCCTGTGTTGGGAAGGTCCCCGGAAGGAGGGCATAGCAACCCACTCCAGTATTCTTGCCTGGAGAATCCCATGGACAGAGAAGCCTGGTGGGCTACAGTCCGTGGGGTCACATAGAGCTGGACACAACTGAGCGACTAACACCCACACACAGTTTTTCTATGGAAATGCTACAATTCTGTGTTTTCACACTAACGACAATAACAACAAAGACAGACAAAGACATATACTTTAAATTACTGGGATGACTACCTTATAACCAACTACTATCCTGCAATTTTAGGAGTCAAGTTTATATTTGTGTTTACAGTCACACTGCAGCCCAAAGGTTCTGGGATAAGGAGAAAATAAAAGAGGTAGATTTAATATGCAAATATGCTTTCAAGCCAAGTAAAACCAAAAGCTGGTGTACTGTGCTATAGGACTGAAAGTTTCATGACTGTTGAGAGAGACCCAGTGGGAAAAATGAGTCATCACAAGGCAACTGTAGCAAAGGCAAGATGACCTCACCAGACCCCAGCATCGTCCTGCAATTAGGGCCACATTCACTCCGCAAGGATGATTTAATGAGTGTTGTCAATTTGCATTTGGCTAGAGTTTTATCATTTTATTCATAATTAACTTATACATTTATTTTGGTATTGCAGTTGCACAAATGCTATAACTATGATTAAATTATACCTACTCTTAAGAATTCCACATTTAACTAACATTAAAATAAGAGAAAGTCAATATTAGCTATGGCAGATAGCTGGAACTTCTGGGTGCACTCACACCACTTTCGTTTGGGAACTTTTCCTCCCTCACTGACACATCACACTATGGGTTACCTGCCCCAACAAAGGAAGGAGACAAACCTATTCTTCCAGAAATAAAGGTTGGTCCAGAGCAGGCAAATTATGCAAGTAAGGCCAAAATAATTCTCAGAGGACTGACATGGATAAGAAGGTATTTCTCAAACATCAAAAGTTTAAGACCCACATAAACTTGCCAAGAAAAATGTTCCAGCACATGAAGAAAGCCTGCTGGAGAATAAAACCAATATAGCACAGTGTCAAAAGGATGGCTGAACAAATGGATGGACGGTGGGATGAATGGATGGTGAGATGGATGGAGGGAAGAAAGTGGGAAAGACAGATTGATTAGATATATATACAGGCCAAAAAAAAGAATACTGACAAGATTATATCATCCCGCTGAATTTCACATCCAAACCAATCCCCAGGAATGTCAATTTTGCATGAGTTCAACATGAATTTCTGTCATTTGTGACCAAAAGTTTTTAAACTAAAATACTGGAGGTCAATAAGAATGTCTTTCTTTCACAGGGGAAGATTACTTAAATTTGAGAAACACTGGATTACACGATCTCCAGCTCTATAAAGTTCAAAGATTCTGTGTGTGTTTTAAACATTTCACCAGCTTTAAAAAAAAATCAGGATCTTTTCTTATAACCTCAGCACGCTTATTCAACAGAAAGTAGAAGTGATTACTTTTTTCATGATTATTACCAGCGATATTATATCAGATAGGAGACTTTTCTCTCTCAAGTTTAGATGTAATAAAATTATTCAGAAAAGACAATTTCAAAAAGTTAATCTTACGTCATGATTCAGAATCAAGGAAAAGGTTTCAAAGCATATAGAAGCTAATAATGGCACCTAAGATTTTAAAAAGCAAGTTCACTACAACGACAAACGGGGCACATATATATATATATATACATACACACACACACACATATACACACATGCATCCATATATATATTGAGTAGGAAAAGTTTGTTTTTTTCCATAACATCTTCCGGAAAAAAACAGAGGAACTTTCTGTCCTACCAATAAAAGGCTTTAAGCTTTTAATATTTATCAGAATGATTCTTATAAACTTAACACTCAGTTTGCTTTACCTGCCTGATATTTAGTTGGTAATACACATAAATTCCTACCAGTAAGAGAAAATGAATAAAGCACTCACACCATGAAAAAGAAAAAAAAAAAAAGATTCAAAATAAAATGAGAATACCAAGTCAGTAAGTAAGATTACAGAGCTAAGTATCAAGTGAATGACTCATATGGAAAAGTTTCTTCAGTTTTTATTCTTAGGTTGTAACTCACAGGTACTTTTTTTTAACTGAACCTGATTTAACAGATATTTCCAAGGCCACACCAATCAGCCACATCAATTGGTCAACTAAATCTGTATCTGTTCAGCTAAACTAATCTCATAGGAAGTCCTACACAGTCAGTAGCCACTCTGCATTCCAAATTCAGTCATTTTTCAACCCTTCACTGTCAATCACCTCAGTGATTTATTTAATTACTCTGCAGTCCTTACCAAAGGCTTTTATCCTAAGAAAAGCTTTTATCCTACACTTAGCCCTGAAAACAAAGAAAGAAAACAACTCAATACAACAGTTACAGGTTTAACAAATTGTTTGTTTGAAAAATATTTGGGACAAACTAATAAACAGCAAGCAGTTTTTCCCCCAGCCTTTTTAACTATGAAAGAACTTTCTCCCAACCATTATTAAAATGTACTATGAAGTTCAAGCAGTTTTAAGTTAAATTGCGTCTTCAAACCTAGAGGAAGCAAAGCATCTTGGTAAGACATACTCTCTGTAATGAGGTGAGGGTGAAGGTACAAACTCTATCCATACAACTTGAAAACACCTTCAAATATTTTAAAAGAAATGATATCAGAGACAAGACTCAAGTCATTTCTTTAGATGGAACTATCTAAATAGGAAATTCTGTTGCACCACATAATCAAAATGCTAAAAGTTGCTCATCTTTAGGTATTGAAGATGACTTCATGAAAATATTAGCAATTTCTATAGATTTTTAGATCACAAACTGAAAAAAAAAGTTAATGAAATGTATTACAAACCTAAGTATTATATTAATATTAAACAAATATATTTATTTTGAGATATTTATGACTAACTGCCACTGCATTGGTTCTATCACAGTTTTAGGAATCATGATCTTGTATTGGGGGCTCTAAAAATGGAACTAAATATAAAACCTTGAGAACATTAGTGACAGAAGGGCAATGAGAAGCATCATTTCAGGGGCTCCTGCAGATTCTTCTAGATTTAATCACATCCAAATTCAATCCACATGAGAACTTTTAGGGCACTAAAAAGTGCCTTAGAGCTGGCTATAAGAACCCTGGTTATAAGCAATACAAGGATAAAAGGACATTATCACACCAGAATTACCATAATAAAAATATGAGAAATAATATCAAAGCCCGACTAAGTCAATACGCACAGGATTATATTGTCTTCAACCCTAATGACTACATAACAAAATATGTTTAACAAAATGTTTGTCTGAAAACTGTGAAAAGTTTATATTCCTATATGATATAGAAATTATCATTTTAAAGAGTGAATAGCAATATTTAGTTTATACCCATCATCTGACTTTAAGAAAAATATTTTGCAAATAATAATTACAGCTTCAAGAGATAAAAAAAATATTAAAAACAAGCAAACAAAAAAGAAAGAATCCTAAACAGTGAACTTGGAACACCAACTAATTCACCACAGCTTTGCAGTGTTAAATAAAAAGTCTATCATAGAAAACTGCATGGGAGTGTAAAACTTCTGTTTCTGGACTTTGATCCAAGAAGTCATAAAAAGTTGCCCTCACTTAATATCTCCTATTTCCAGTATGTGCCAAATATTCTCAAGCTTTTGTCTAGTATAAAACAAAGTAATACAAAGTCAATCATATTACCTCGTCAATACTAAATGACATAAAACACTGCCCACAATCACAGAGCTGGTAAGTAATATTGAAAGGTAAATTATTCTAATATGCTGTCAAGAATAACCACAGCTGTTAAAGTGGCATTAGCATCAGAAAGGCTTCATCTGCAAAGGCAGGGGCATTTAAGCCCCTAAGGAACACGGTATCTCAAACCTGGAGGACTGCAAAGTTTTCTACAACAGCAAGGGTGGGAGTTTCCCACAGGTTTTAGTTTCCAGTCGCAAACTAATTTTTATGCCAATAGATTATGTTATGAATTGTTCAACTGACACTCTCAAATCCACTTCAACAGGTTTTGACTGCTAAAAACCATTTATTTGTGTGCTGCACGCTCTGGCTTCTAAGGACGTGTTTAGCTCTGTATTGAAAGATTATTATAGAAAACAATGTAATATAGCAGCAATAATTGCTTTCCAGGTCAATCAAAATTCACAGGTGTTTAAATGAGAGTTTAGGAGTGCCAGAACCTTCCTTCTATTCAATGACTACTATTGGGTGCAGACCATTCAGTCTGGGAAAAGAACAGAGAAGCACAGATAAATGTCAAACAATTAAATCAAATAAGGAGGAAATAGTTCTACCAATAAGCCTGTCTACAGATGCAGATGGCCAATCTAAGTAAATCCAAATTTATTTTAAATAAATAAACATGCAAACCGCCCCTACAGAGCTATTCTATTTCACAAGTTTCCTGAATTACAACAGTATTCATTTTATACATACAAAATTTAAGAAAAGGGGGGTAGCAAAGTAACAGGAGCTTCTGGTTAAACACACACACACACACACACACACACACACACACACACACACACACACACACACACACACACACACAGCTCAGCTGTAAAGTTAGTGTCTGCAATTAGATTTTACCGCAACCATGTGAATCACATGGTTTAGCAGGGTGGCATTTTTATGTCCAACCTCTCATTCTTAAAATTTTAAGTCTCCAGCTAATGCTATCAAATATAAGCCCAAACTGGAATACTGTTTCTACAAAAAATTATGGCTACGCACAAGACTTAGATTATATTCTTCACACTGACAACTTTCAGCACTTTATAATTCCTAAAACTGAGGGCCTGTACTATTCTTGAATATCTTCACTTTCATTTTCCAACTTCTACTCAACACAAACTCTTCTCTCAAGATTATATATATATACACACACACATATCACAGAAAGTGTTCAGCCTACTCTCAACATCAACTGTAATATAAAAACTCCAACTGAAGAAAAAGTCTTTAACAGTCTCAGATGATCTAAATTTTATACTAAGTAGTGTCATTCTGAGAATTGAGATTTTAATCCTATGCTACTTCGGAGGGAAAAAAATGTGAAAAGAAATGTAACTGAATTCATTTAATTTATTAGGAAAAAATATTACTCTTCAAGTTTTGGCAGATTCTCAAAGTGAAGTATTCTTATGTATGAGTTAAAAGCTACCGCCAAACACCCCCAAGTTTGTGTCTTTAAAGGGAGAGGAAAGAAAACAAAACAAAACAAAAGGATATTAACTCTGATTTTTAAATAAATAATTTCGTTCTTTCTTAATAATATGCCTAAGGAACATCTCTAAAGAACATCCCCCTTCACACTTAAAAGATCAGCCCAGATCTCCTGCCCAGTCTCTTCTGCGCTGTAATTCATTAAGGGTGGAAGTGTGCAAACGGTGAAACGAATCCGGAGACAGACGGCCTAGGAGGAGACCACCTCTGGAAACTGTTGGCCTCCAGCAATGGATAATTCCAGGCCTAGACGGTCTTGGTGCTCACCCCAAACTCACAGAAAAGTGCCCTTCGGAAAGAAACCACTTCCATTCAGGGTTTATCCTCTGGTCACTCCAGATTAAGTATTGTGATAGAAGACGAAAGCGGGGAGAAGAGGATTTTAAAAGGAAGGCGGAGTAATCAAACAGAAGAGAGAAGGTTTGTCCCCAAACCTGCGCCTCTGTTAAAAACCCCCGAAGTCATCAAACCGATACCAACCCTGAACGTTCGTTGGGAGAAACGGAGTTAAAAAGACTCATCTAAGATTTCAAAATTATTACCTCTGCAGGAATGTAAACGAAGACAAAAATGTCAAAGAACGCATTTTCAATAGAGCATCTCCCAGCCGGTGCGACCCGGGTGCCACCAGCCAGCACAGCACCCGGCCCCACCGCGCCCCCCGGGAAAAGTGGGAAAGACCGGGGGACTGCTGAAGGAAGTACCTTGTTTTGTCTCCAAAGTGCAACATAGCAAACGTGGGAAGTTGGAGGTGCACACCAGGCGGCCTCGGCGGACCCTGGACTGCAGGAGGCGTCGGGGGGCGACGACTCGCCCAGGTGAGGCGGGTCGCTCGAAGCCGGCTTCCCTACGGTCCCCGCCGTCGCGCCGCCGCCCGCCGCCGCCCGCTCGCCCCGCGCCGCGCCGCCCCCTGGCGGGGAGCGCCAGGCCGGACCGCGGCCGTGCGCCGGCGGGTGGGAGCCCGGCTGCCAGCCCCGGCCGGCTCTTCCACCATCACCGCCCCGCGTGCGCCTCCCTCCCGGCCGAGGCGGCCAGCTCCGGCTGCCCGAAGGCCGCTGCCCCGAGCCGGCGACGGCGAAGTCCGGGCCCCTTCTCCAAAGGAGTGCGCCTGGGAGTCAGCCCGCGTCCGCGCGCAGCAGCCTTGCCCTGGCTGCGGCTTCGCATCAACTCTCCGGCTTCCGGGCACCCGCCAGCCTCCCACTCTTCGTTCCACCCTCCTAGCCCCTCGGCTTCAGCCTCAATGCCTCTCCAACTCTCCCGCGGGCGTTTCCCACGCGCGCCTCGACTGTCAGCCGCGCAGCCTCCTCCCAAAGCACAGGCTCCCTCCTCCCCGCCCTCCGCAGCAGCCGCCCGGGCGCTTGGCTCCGGACCAGGAAGACTGGCCTCCGGGGTCGCCTCGGGCCGCGCGGGACCTGCCACCCCCCGGGGTCAGCTCTCCGCCGTCCTTTGTGTGCGCGCCGCCAGCCCCTCTGCGGAGCGCCTTCCACGCCGCCGCCTCGCGCGCAAACGCGAAGGAGAGGAAGAGCGCGGGACAACTAGGGGACTGGAAGGGGTAAAAGACGACAGCACTCACTCTGGGAAGGTTCCGGCATGGTGCTGGCTTTGGGCTGCTTCTCGGTCTCGCCCCTACCCCGGCTTCCCCGCCCCGCCAGGGCCGGGGCAAAGGGGGACGGGGGAGGAGCGGAGCCACGGGGACCGCGTTGGAAATGGTGCTTCCGGAGCTGCAGGGAAGGGGGTCAAACACTGTTTTGGTTTCGCTAAGGAGATTTAGGGGGACCAGGAGGCTAGAGAAAGGCCCGTGAGCGCAAATATATGGAAATAATCTTGCTCCCAGGGAATACCAGGGCAGCCGGCGTGTAGGGGGTGGGGGTGGGGGTTCGGCACATACATTTTTGTATTTGAACTTTTGTGAGCAAGTTGGATCGGATCCGACGCTTGGATTTTTCGACTGTACTCGCCTTAAAAGTCGAGGTCTCTACACCGTAAGATCATGGCCCTACTTCAAAAGCACAGGGCCTGAGAGTGGAGGCTGTTTAATGCTTAAGGAAGGGAATTCAATAGGGAAGAGAGAAACCCCAGGTCATGCTCCTTGCCCCGGCCGGATCTTCCGTGGCTCCTCCTCTTACCTGGTGCCTTTCCTAACAAAGTAAGAGAAGGTAAAGTTCCAGTGATCGTCCAGCCACGCTTCGACCGAGTCCTGGTCCCATTGCTGTTGAGGCCGCGCGGAGCCGGGGCCGGCCCTCTCCATGATCAGCCCGGCTCTCTGCGGTCAGCTGGTGCTGGTTTTCCACTCCAGCTGGGGTCCTTTCCCTCGGAGGAGCAGAACTCGCCTCGAGACCCTCCCCCTTCGCCCTGCTTCAGTCGGGCCGGCTTTCGGCGGAGCTGCTCAGGCGCCGGGCCAGCCTCCTGCCGCGCCCCGCCTCTCCCGGTCCTCACCGCTTCCAGGTGCGGCGGGCGGGGCGGTGCTGCAGCCCCGCGCCTTCCCCGGGGTCTGTCTGAGACTGGCTCTGGAAGTCTCTCTAGGCTCCAGATTCCGAGGCGGCCGGGGCGGCGACTGGCGAGCTCTCCGGAAGCCTAGTGGCCAGGACTAGAAAGGAGGCCAGGCGGCCGCTGGGGTGCGCTGCGTGCCAAGCCGGCTCCGGAGGAGCGCGCAAAGGTGACTGTGGATGTGTTCGCTGAGCGTCCCGCTCTAGGCAAGGGAAGGTCACGCTGTGGAGACGCAGCCCAAACCCAGAGAGCGGTAGCTGGGGAAATTTTCGCCCGAAAATGAGAGGTGCTAGTAGCCCGGGCTCTTTCACCCGGGCCTGGGAGAACAATGACTGTCTTGCCTCGCTTTCCGCCAGATCAGCGCGTGGGTCTGGGAGGAGCTGGGGCCCACGGCCCACGGAGCCCGGACAGCGCAACCGCTCAGGGCGCCCCCGCCAAGGACCACGTCTGGGGTGACGAGATCTGGGACGTGAGTCACCAAAATAGATTCGACAGTCCTGGTGGGTAACTTCTAACAGAGCCATTCCTGTGATTAAGGTTAATACTAACCATAGTAAGTATAAATTAACTGCCTTCACAGGAAAGGCTTAATTTGCCTTTCTTTGCATTAAGCCCCCTTTCCTAACTGGAAAAAGATAAAGGTAAATTGAAATACAATAATCACTATGGTTTGTGTATGAAATCGCAAATCTCCATACAAGTAGGTTAACTTGCTCGTAGGGGCAGTCCCCAGGTACCGTGCAGAGCAGCCTGTTAGCCCAGTTTTTAATTCGTCATTTATATTGAACTGGAGTTAAAATACACATGCCTCGAAAAATGTATCCGTTTAAAAGGGCTCGGCATTCCTACCCTGTTTTGTCGTATTCTTATCATGCTTTGATAGGGCTTCCCTTGTGGCTCAGCTGGTAAAGAAACTGCCTGTAACTGCGGGAGACCTGGGTTCGATCCCTGGGTTGGGACGATCCCCTAGAGAAGGGAGAGGCTACTCACTCCAGTATTCTGGCCTGGAGAATTCCCTGGACTGTATAGTCTGCTGCTGCCGCTGCTAAGTCGCTTCAGTCGTGTCGGACTCTGCGTGACCCCGTAGACGACAGCCCACCAGGCTCCCCCAGCCCTGGGATTCTCCAGGCAAGAACAATGGAGTGGGTTGCCATTTCCTTCTCCAATGCATGAAAGTGAAAAGTGAAAGTGAAGTCGCTCAGTCGTGTCCGACTTGTAGTGACCCCATGGACTGCAGCCCACCAGCCTCCTCCATCCATGGGATTCTCCAGGCAAGAGTACTGGAGTGCCATTGCCTTCTCTGTATAGTCTACCAGGCTGCGAAGAGTCAGACACGACTGAGAGACTTCACTTCACTTCTGTCATGCTTCACAAAAAAAGAATTGGGAGTCTTCCCTTGCTTTGTTCTCATCCCCATCTCCCTGCAGTTTTAATATGGTATTTTGCAATGACCTAATTTTTTTTGGCAGAATTAAACTGGAGCTGTGTGTTTCACAATGTGTGAACGACACCATTAGCAGTGATATACCAAAAGTGATGTAGCTGACACACTTTCAACAAACTCCTTTCAAAATATTCTTGGCAAGAATGTAAGACATTACTCACTACATAGAAACACATAATTAAACAGATAATATGAGAACTTTAATAAATGTCTTCCAGTCCCCCAGTTTATACTTCCTTCATTAAATAATTGTCCTTTTGTAATTTCAGTTTCTTTGAAAGTTCACTGTTGTATGCAAGTAGCCACAAACCAGTAAAAAGCAAGCAAAGGAGTATGAAATAATACATGGTAAGTTATATCAGACTTTTAAATGAGAATTATTTTCTAATTTCTTACTATGATAGTGATTATAGTGCTCATGACCTAAAGACCATCTCCTCAGTGGTCAGGTTTTCTCTGTGGAAGGTCATGCATTTCTCCCCTCAGGAGGTCAATTATAATTTAAAATTCTACTTCCAACTAAGGATGGAGTGAATTTTTGGCTTAAAAATGCTTGCTTTGGTTGGCTACCACGATTAAATAAACAGGCATTATCCAAATGTCCGTTTTCTCTCCCAACCTGAAAGGGTTAAATTATCAGAAACCAGGAAGGCGTCTAAAAAATTATGCAAGAAAAACAATCCCTGGACTCTCCCATCAGTGAGTCTCAAGTCTGTGTGGTATAGATGTTGGGTGGGGGTTACTGTGAAGGCCGTTACCTGAGTGAGTATATCACAAGGGATGGGGATGAGGCATTTCACACTGTTCTAGTCTCTAGAAAACTCAGATAAAACAATACCTCTTGTAACTTTAAAGTACTTAAAGTTAAGAATATTTTGAACTGGCCTCACCCTGGCATCTGTTCTCCAGCTCCTTTTATTCTTTATCCCAATTTCCCCATTTTTTTTAACATACATTCTTTCTAACTTATTGGTATGGATTGCTCTAAGCATATCAAATCTTGTTTTAGAATAAGTTGAAGGATGAGTAAATAATAAACATTACCAGGAAATAACCTGGAAAATGATGTAAATGCTACTTAAAAAAACTTGCACTGACTTAACACAAAGCCCTCCAACCTGTTATATTCTCATTGTACTAGGAAAAAACCCGAAGTCTCTAACATGGCTTACAAGGTTTTGTGTGACTTTTACTCATTTCTGTTGCTAAAGGTTTTGTTCATACAACTAGAAAAAACAAACAAAACAATGGATGATCAAATTCCTTTTCCAAAAGAGAACACAGATTATAAAAGTCATGACATCTTTCCTGCCTTTTTTTTTTTTTCAAACACTACATAGTATCTTCTTTTTTCTTACAGCAAACCTATATATTCTAAGCTTGAGAAAACTGAGTAAATATATTAGCACATATAATAGGATCTAGGTCCCTCATTGTTGAAGGGGAAGCCTAGAAGGTACATTGTGATGTTGAAATGCAATTGGAGGTTACAAATTAAATGTGTGTGTGTGTGTGTGCATGCATGCATAATGCGGGGAAATCCCACATGACAAGGAAATGCAGGCAGCTTTTAAGAGCTGTGGGCAGCCTCCAGCTGATAGCCTACAAGGAGCTCCAGCCACCAAGAAAATTAATTCTTCGGTGTTGTAACTGCAAGACGAAGACTAAAGTGAGCTCAAAAGCAGGTATTTCCCCAGTCACGCCTCAAATGGGACCACAACCACAATTCCAGCCAATAAACTGATTGCACCCTTATGAGATGCTAAGCAGTAGACATCTTCATAATCAACATCTTAATAACACTGAGTCCTATATCTATTAATGTATGTATTTATCCATTTACTTCAATCTTTCAAAATTTCTCCCAGCAGTGTCTTGAAGTTTTTAGTGTACATGACTTACATGTATTTTGTTAAACTTATTTCAGTATCTATCCCACTGTCACTGAGAAATACTAGAAGCAATGATATTCATGTGGCAGGGTACACTTAGTCCCAGATTTTGGTTTAAACATATCTTTCTTCACTTCAAAAGAAACCAAGAGTCTCTGTAGAAGATTCCAGGTCTGTGACAGGGAAAGTGCAAAATATACCTGGAAAATCTTGTTTTGACAGAATATAAGAAAGACTTAAAAATAATGCCAGCATATCAGAACAGAGGACTTCCAAAGTACAATACAAATCTGAAACAATTAGAACATCAAAATACATATTGATATATTGACATATATTCATAGTAACAAATTTTAAACCATTGACTAAAATAAACTGTGATTCCATACTGATATAAATAAATAACTAGGTAAGCAAATAAACAGAAGAGAAAGGAATGTTCCAGAATGTCAATGAAATGAATAGAAAAGGAATCATGTAATTACAAAATCATTGAAAAGAAGTTGTTAGTCACTCAGTCATCTCCGACTCTGCGACTCCATAGACTGTAGCCCACCAGGCTCCTCTGTCTATGAGATTCTCCAGGCAAGAATACTGGAGTGGGTAGCCATTCCCTTCTCCAGGGGATCTTCTTGACCTAGGGGTTGAACCTGGGTTTTCTGTATAGCAGACGGATTCTTTTACTGTCTGAGCCACTAGGGAAGCCCAGAAAAATCACTAATGGTCATTAGAATTAACTGATGAGAGTGTGATGATGGGTGGGATATTTACATAGCTTCAAGTGTCACCTGGCAGGTTTCTTATTAGTTACCATGGGCAAATAGTATCTTTACAACAAAGAGACTCTAACTAAGTGATTCAGTATCACTTACATTGGGACAAACCAACAGTATGCACATTTTAGAACATACTGAGAAGGATACAACATTACATTTATGTCATTACTGTCAAAATTGTGAATCTAATCATGAGGATGAGATTGACTGATTTCCATACAAACATACCTAGATTGAGGGACATTCTGCAAAATAACTGGCCTGCATGCTTCAAAAATGTCAAGGTCAAGAAAGGTAAAGACTGAGGAGCTGTTTGTTAGTTATTCATTGCTATGGAGCTATACCACCACACTATTAGTGACTGAAAGCAACACACGCTCATTATCTCTGTTTCTGTGAATTAGGAGTCTAGGTTGGTTGAGCTGGGCATTCTGCTCAGGGGTGTCTCACAAGGCAGTCAGGGTGCTGGCCAGAGCTACAGTCTCATCTGAGGCTCAACTGGAGAAGGAGCCTCTTCTAAGATCACTCAGACTGTTGGGAGAATTAACTTTCTTGTGATTGCAGAACTGAGAAATTCTTTCTCTTGCTGGATGCTACCTGGAACTTGTACAGGTCACTGGCTGGAGGCCCCTCTCTGGTTCTCAAAGCCACTTTCAGTGCCTTGCCACGGGGAGCTTTCCAACGTGGTCAGTTGTTTCCTCAGAACCAGCAAGGGAGACAGCCTCCAGCAAGAAGGGCAGTGCACGTTTGTAATAATGTCATCAAAACTGTCACAGACACATAATCACATGCATACCTTTGCCATATTGTTTGTTCGAAGTGTGGGCAAAATAACATGTTGCCTGCCATTTCAGTAAACAGCGAATGTTGCCTGCCATCAAGCCTGCAGCTGTCCCAACCGTGTGCTCAGAGGGGAATATGCTGCTGCTGCTAAGTCGCTTCAGTCATATCCGACTCTGTGTGACCCCACAGATGGCAGCCCAGCAGGCTCCCCTGTCCCTGGGATTCTCCAGGCAAGAACACTGGAGTGGGTTGCCATTTCCTTCTCCAATGCATGAAAGTGAAAAGTGGAAGTGAAGTTGCTCAGTCATGCCTGACTCTTAGCAACTCCATGGACTACAGCCTACCAGGCTCCTCTGTCCATGGGATTTTCCAGGCAAGAGTACTGGAGTGGGGTGACATTGGGTGTAAATAGTAGGATGAAGGGATCATGGAGGCCACCTCAAAAATCCACCTAGAATAATATTGTAGAATAAGGTACAGTGATTGGGACATAACATGTGTTCAGTAGCTATTTGTTGGGTCAATTTAAAAAGAACTGTGGGCTTTTTAAAAGAGTATTTTGGCAGTTGTTTCTGTTCAGTCATTAAGTCTTTGTGACTCTGTGGGCTGCAGCATACCAGGCTCCTCTGTCCTCCACCATCTCCCAGACTTTGCTCAAATTCCTGTCCATTGAGTCAGTGGTGCTAGCTAATCATCTCATCCTCTGCTCTCCCGTTCTCCTCCTGCCTTCCACCTTTCCCAGCATCAGGGTCTTTTCCAAGGAGTCAGCTGTTTGCAAACAGCTCCAAAAGTATTGGAGCTTCAGCTTTAGGATCAGTCCTACCATTGAAAATTCAGGATTGATTTCCTTGGTTTGATTGGTTTGATTTCCTTGCAGTCCATAGGACTCTCAAGAGTCTTCTCTAGCACCACAATTCAAAAGCATCAATTCTTTGGCACTCAGCCTTCTTTATGGTTCAACTCTCACATCTGTGCATGACTACTGGAAAAACCAGTTTTGACTATACGGACCTTTGTCAGTCTCTGCTTTGTAGAATGTTGTCTAGGTTTGTCATAGCTTTCCTTCCATGGAGCAAGTGTCTTTTAATTTCATGGCTGCAGTCACTGTCCACATTGATTTTGGAGCCCAAGAAAATAGAACCTGACATTACTTCCACTTTTCCCCCTTTTGTTTCCCCCTTTTATGAAGTGATGGGACTGGATGCCATGGTCAAAAAACTAAGGTAAGGTTTTTTGAATGTTGAGTTTTAAGGCAGCTTTTTCACTCTCCTCTTTCACCATTGTCAAGAGGCTCTTTAGTTCCTCTTTACTTTCTGCCATAAGGGTGGTATCATCTGCATATCTGAGGTTGTTGATACTTCTCCCAGCAATCTTGATTCCAGCTGTGATTTATCAAGCCTGGCAGTTGTATGAAGCAGGGTGACAATATACAGTCGTGTTGTACTCTTTTCCTAATTTTGAACCAGTTCATGTCTGGTTCCAACTGTTGGTTCTTGACCTGCATACAAGTTTCTCAGGAGGCAGGTAAGGTGGTCTGGTATTCCCATCTCTTTAGGAATTTTCCACAGTTTTCTGTGATCCACACAGTCAAAGGCTTTGGTGTAGTCAATGAAGCAGAAGTAGATGTTTTCCTGGAATTCCTTTGGTTTCTCCATGATCCGATGAATGTTGACAATTTTATCTCTGGTTCCTCTGCCTTTTCTAAATCCAGCTTGTACATCTTGAAGTTCTCGATTCATGTACTGCTGAAGCCTAGCTTGAAGGATTTTGAGTATAGCCTTGCTAGCATGTGAGATGAGTGTAATTATACAGGAGTTTGAACATTCTTTGGCATTGCCCTTCTTTTGGAATGGAAAAGCATTCCATTGGGATTGGAATGAAAACTGATCTTTTCCAGTCCTGTGGCCACTGCTGAGTCTTCCAAATTTGTTGAGATATTGAATGAAGCACTTTAACAGCATCATCTTTTAGAATTTTAAATAGCTTTAAATTTTCACTCAACTTTGATACTGCCTCTGGCGGTACTTTTGCTTATTGGATATATGTAAATATGTCAGCAACTGATCTTTGGGGAAGGTTTATTTCTTTTAGTGGTCTGTGGAAGTCTTATCACACTTCACAAGATCATCCTTTATTTTTAGCAGCACTAGGCTCATGTGATATAGCAGTTTTCTGCAGAGAGTGTTGGAGTACATGTTTCAGGGTGTCACACAGTAGGGATCAGCTTATTATTTTTAACTGCATAAATTTAAATCAAGCCATAATTATATATTTCAAAGACAGAGCCAACCTATGAATAATAAGACTGTGTTATGGTGCAGTGCAATGATTTCAATCAGTACACAGCATGTTCCCTCCAAGTCAAACATAGGGTTTTTTTACCCAAGTCTCTTGAAGAAGCCAAGAATTCTATTTGATGTATAAAGGCTGATCCATGTGAAGAGACATTACACAGTGATGGCGAGCAGCTGTTCTTCACATCAAGGAAGGTCACAACGAGAGGAAATGGACTTACATTCAAACAGGAGAGATTTTGGACAGATACTAGACACACTTTCCTGACAAAGGGATGCAGCACAGATGGATTCAGGATGAAAAACAACTGTGGAATTTCCCCCCAGCAACTTTTACAAATGAGGTGGACAACCATCTGTTGCTAATGCTTTGAAGTCCTGTCTTAGGGCAGATCAACCTCAGGAACTCCTGAGGTTTCTCACTGCCCTTTCACCTGCATCTGGAGAAGATATTAAACAGAAGAATGATGTTGTTTTAATTGATCAGTATAATATGCACCATGCACATAAACATGAAATAACCTAAAACACCTATATCCAGAACAAACCTATGCTCTTTTCATCCACTTTCCTATTAGAGAAAAGATTTCATTCTCTAGAGAAAATATCTTGTGCTAGTCAGAATGGCTAAAAATAAAATAATTAGTTTAGAAAGAAATAGCAAGGAGTGAAACACTTTTAAAAGTCAACTGCACCTGAGTGTGACATACTTAACTAAAAACCAGTTTAAAAGTAGGTCATTTAAAAATAGACTCTTTAAGGTTAAAGGAACAAAAACGTGTATGTTTAAACGTAAATCAAGAGATATCATCTTGTTGATCTTGATTCCAGCCTAGAGAATCATTTGTCTTTCCTCTGTAAGTTACAGACTAAAATTTTTTTAAGTGATGCTCAGTCTCATTTAAAATATCTCAGATGACTGCATAGACATCATTATGAAGCCTGCCTCTTCCCAAATATGTAAGGAAAGTGTGATTTAATTATAATGCCACAGGGAAAGAAAAAAAGAACCTCATGATCAGAGATAATTTTCATCTTTTAGAAGTAGCTTTTGGATAACTTTTTTGACTGAACTCTTTGGAAACAAAAATCAACATTTTATAATTTAATAAAATCAACTAAAACTCAAAAAAGACCCTAAGTATTAGGAATACTTATGCAAAATTCTTCATTCAACTTTACTACATGCCTTGAAAATAATACATGTTTTAAATAAACAAAGGCTGTACGGAGATGAAGTTCATTCTTTTCACAGTGACTCAATTTTCCCATTCACTTCTTATAGGGAAATGAACAATATATTGAAAGTAGGTAATGTGCAACATTCTAATCTGGAAGTTCCAGGATAAAACTTCTGGCTATGCCTACATAAAATGTTGTCTTTAAATAATAGCACTTCCAAGAAGAGCAATCAATAAATCAATGGAAAGAAGGAACTGTTCCATGGAACAGTTCATTTGTTTTCATTCTTCTCTGTCAGTGAAATCACTGATGTGGTGCATAGATTGGAAGTATTGTGCAATACTGGTCTGAGAACTTGAAAAACATTTCTATAATGTCTTAAAACTCTAGAATTGATCAATGTAAGTTATTTTCTCTTTGCCATAGTTACCTTGGAAAGCTGTATGTTTTTATAAACTGTGTTGCCATTGCTTGAAACATTTTGGGAAATTCCTCTTTGAATTGCTTTCAAAGTCTGCATTTGACTTTTTGCATCTCTTCAATAGTGACAATATTTTGGTTTGTAGATTTCATGCTGAGAGTGAATTTTTTTTGTTTTTTGTTTTTGTTTTTTTTTTGGTATTTTAAAGAGCCTAAATTTACTTCATTGGAAGAACTGATGCTGAAGCTGAAACTCCAATACTTTGGCCACCTCATGTGAAGAGTTGACTCATTGGAAAAGACCCTGATGCTGGGAGGGATTGGGGGCAGGAGGAGAAGGGGACGACAGAGGATGAGATGGCTGGATGGCATCACTGACTCGATGGACGTGAGTTTGAGTAAACTCTGGGAGTTGGTGATGGACAGGGAGGCCTGGCATGCTGCGATTCATGGAGTCGCAAAGAGTCGGACACGACTGAGCGACTGAACTGAACTGAACTGAAAGTTACTTCACCTATGGTCTGGTGGGAAATAAGAGGGTGTTGGTTTTTTTTTTTTTTTTTTTTGGTAAAATGGTTACAAGGCTATGAGACTGATTTTTATAGTCGAGATTAGAAGTTTGTATTATCCTGTTTGTCAGCTATGTGACTGCCCAACACCTCAGTTTCTTTATTTGTAACAACAGTAACAATGGTTCACATAGACTTGTTCTATTAAGTGATATAATAAATATACCATAGTAGTCAGAGTGCCCAGCACATAGTTGAACAGTTCTCACCTGAAGAATAACTCCATGAAGGGATTTCTAGACCTCTCCTTTCTATTAAACTCTCAATCCATCAATCCAGATCCAGCACATCACTCAAAACTGACTCCAAATCCATTCTCTGAAGTCACCTTTGTTGTGTAAGTAATTCATTTTGTAATTTTCTCTTTTTCCAACCAATCGTGGAGTCCTCAAGACTGATCTTTCATCATGACTCTTAAATCTTTTTCTCCAACCCACTTCCTGTCTTCAATCCCTGAAGCCATGCCTTCTCCATGTTGTAGGCAGAGTGATCTTTCCAAAGTGTTAGCCTGATGGAGTCACTTCCCTCTTAAAACATTTTAATGTCTCCCCATTATCCTCTGGTAGAAGACAATCTTCTCAGTAGGACATAGAAAGCTATTTGTGATCTGAAGTTGGTTTACTGCAGAAACTCAATGCCACATTTCTTTAAATGTAGCATATTCTCATGTTCCTAGGATTTTGCATGAGGCTGAAATTTGTTCTCTTTCGCGTCTGGCTAATTCCTATTATTTCCTCTGGATTTATTTTAGACATTAGGTGCTCCAGGAAGCTCAATACTCTCAGGCCCTCTAAGGGCCCCACTTCCCACATGAGGCTTATTTATGTATACCTCTTACGTAATCTCGTAACACTTGCTTAGCCATTGGACTGTATTGTTACCCTCTATTTGTTTGAAATTTATTTACAGGTACTGTGTCTTATTCATACCAGTCTTAGTTACACCCTCCAGGACCTTGTGTTCACATTTGTATCCCTAGGAACATAATGTGCTCAGTTGCTCAGTTGTGTCTGACCATTTGCGACCCCATGAACTGTAGCCAGGCTCCTCTGTCCATGGGATTTTCCTGGAAGAATACTGGAGTGGGTTGCCATTTCCTCCTTCAGGGAACATAATAGGCCTCAGTAATCATTTATTGAATGAACGAATGAATGAATAATGTTTCTGACGTCTTATTTACTGTTCTTGTGACTCATTAACAATTTTTATTGCTATTAAGATTTAAAAAAAAAAAATTGTCAAATTTTGGCTCTCACACCCGCCCTCTCTGCCTTGGAAAAATCCAAATAGTTGCATTGAATCTACCTCAACCTCTCACTTAATGTGGATCTTTAAGGATCATCTTAAAGGATCATCTCAGGATCTTCTGAGCAAGCAAATAAGACAATCAGAGCTGCCAAACAGAGCTGTGATTTTCTTGAGGCGTTTGTCTACTCTGGACATTATATTCTATATTTACTATTTGTTTTTTTTTTTTTTATTCCTGATGTCTGTAAGCTCCATAAGGTTGAATTTGCTTCATTCACCACTGGGTCCCCAGGTCCCACCATACTATCTGGCACATATTGGGTCTTTAATTTTAAGTAAAGTACTGAATACCAGATTATAAGATCCTTGAGAACAGTAAATTGGGTATGTTCCACATCATGACCTAAAATGTTATATAGTATGTGATTGATAGATATATGTACATGTATTTTTTTGTTGTAGTTGCCGATAAAAAGTAACAGGATGCCTCTTGAGGCAGACAGAACCTGTAGGTATCCTTTGAGGGGGAAAACAATTAAGTGAGCACTTCCATCCTGCGAGAAAGAGGGCAGACTGTTTCTTTGAATCAGATCTGCTAAAAATCACATGAAGTTTTGCCTCTAGTTATGTACAGGTGGCATTGGAAGGTTTCCGCTGAAGGGGGATGCCATCCCTGGGGCCCCTTGAGCAAAGGCAGATTCCTAGGATGGAATTAGATTAATTTGCATAAGGAACTTGGAACTTCTGGAAGAGATGAACTAAAATGTGTATCTTAATTACCTGAGATCTAGCACTGGGAGGCAGCTGGGGGTGGCGGGGGTTGGTGGAGAGTGCGCCAAGCTGAGTCAGGATGTCCCTGATCCAGGTGCAGAGGCAGAGAGCATGGGCTCCTCCTGAGAAAATTCACCTGCGAAAGGGCACAGGTGGTTTCGCCTCCCAGTCACTGAAGCGCACCGCACCATTCGCTTACCGGACGCCTTCCGAGTCTGAGTGAGTCCCGAGCACTGTGGTCACAGAGCTGCTTTACGAGGTCGTTCACTGTCTGTGTACGGCGCAGTGAGTCCGCGGTCAGGACACATACATCCCCTTTCTTTGGGTTTCCTTCCCATCTGGGCCACTGCGGAGCGCTGAGTGGAGTCCCCTGCGCTATAGGGTAGGTCCTCACTCATTGTTTATCTGTTTCACACGTAGCAGTGTGTATACTGCGGTCCCAATTCCTCCTACCCTCCCACCCCCCAACCCTGTGTCCACACATTTGTTCTCTACATCTGGGGCTCTATTTCTGCTTTGCAAATAAGTTCTGTATCATCTTTCTAGATTCTACATATAATCGATATTATATTTGTTTTTCTTTTTCTGTCATTTCTTTTTTTTTTTTTTTAAATTTTTTTATTAGTTGGAGGCTAATTACTTCACAACATTTCAGTGGGTTTTGTCATACATTGATATGAATCAGCCATAGATTTACACTTATTCCCCATCCCGATCCCCCCTCCCACCTCCCTCTCCACCCGATTCCTCTGGGTCTTCCCAGTGTACCAGGCCCGAGCACTTGTCTCATGCATCCCACCTGGGCTGGTGATCTGTTTCACCATAGATAGTATACATGCTGTTCTTTTGAAATATCCCACCCTCACCTTCTCCCACAGAGTTCAGAAGTCTGTTCTGTATTTCTGTGTCTCTTTTTCTGTTTTGCATATAGGGTTATCATTACCATCTTTCTAAATTCCATATATATGTGTTAGTATGCTGTAATGTTCTTTATCTTTCTGGCTTACTTCACTCTGTATAAGGGGCTCCAGTTTCATCCATCTCATTAGGACTGGTTCAAATGAATTCTTTTTGACGGCTGAGTAATATTCCATGGTGTATATGTACCACAGCTTCCTTATCCATTCATCTGCTGATGGGCATCTAGGTTGCTTCCATGTCCTGGCTATTATAAACAGTGCTGCGATGAACATTGGGGTGCATGTGTCTCTTTCAGATCTGGTTTCCTCAGTGTGTATGCCCAGAAGTGGTATTGCTGGGAAACAAAAGACCTATACATAGAAAACTATAAAACACTGATGAAAGAAATCAAAGAGGACGCAAACAGATGGAGAAACATACCGTGTTCATGGATTGGAAGAATCAATATTGTCAAAATGGCTATTCTACCCAAAGCAATCTATAGATTCAATGCAATCCCTATCAAGCTACCAACGGTATTTTTCACAGAACTAGACCAAAGAATTTCACAATTTGTATGGAAATACAAAAAACCTCGAATAGCCAAAGTAATCTTGAGAAAGAAGAATGGAACTGGAGGAATCAACCTGCCTGACTTCAGACTCTACTACAAAGCCACTGTCATTTCTTTTTATTGTTGAGTTTTTGCTAGCTGCCCTGAGGTAGGAAAGGCTTAATAGACTATCCCTACCACCCATGCTTCAGAATCACCTAATACCAGGACAGGAAAGGTCAGATATCCTGTCAAGATATGAATGTGCCTTATATCACCTGTCACTAGAAGTATGTGGATAATTCTAGAGAAAAAAGACTCTGATTTGGAGAATCTGGAAAACTGTGAAGAAACAGTTTAAAATGAAACTGCAAGATGTCTTAAAATTACTGGACAGCAAAAAATTCTGGAAGATACAGAAGGGAAATGCTACTTTACTAGCCTTTGCTGAAAAAGATATTAACTATTTGATTCTGAAGATAAAAAAGAAAAGGATGTAGAGTATGATTTCCAGGGCCTTCACCTGATACTCTACCATTCCCTGCCCTCCATCATTTTTTTTAAACAGAGCTTCATGGTGGAAGGGGACCTGGTATCTGACGTTGCTGGACTCTTGGGTGTACAAGTACACTGTATCCCAAGTCTCAATATGCAACCACAACAGACTAACATGTTGCTAGTGGCCCTGTGTAAGGATAGTTTGTAAAGATATCCCAGTGGTGGGATTCCAACTGGAAGTAAGTCTATTTTTTCCTGCAGGTGAGAAATAGACTACCAGAAATTGAGGATGTGTAGGTAATGAAATTCTAGCCCAAACCAAAGAACACTGTTCCATATGAACACAGATTAAGAATGAAACGTACAACAATAGGAAATACAAATGTAGGTAATGAAGGGCTTATAGGGTTCCTTCCTCTTGGTCATTCCTATGTTCTCACGGACACACTCCTATATAACCATAGCACAGTGCTTGAAAGTCCTAAAACAAGTATTTGAAGATTAGAAGAGTCACTGGATATGCTGGGTATCTTCTGTTTGTTCCTCTGGCTCCTCTGTTCTCCAGAGGGCTGGCTTATAAGGACTGTATAAACAAGTTCCTTTGGAGGCAAGAATATACAGTGGAGAAAAGACAGCTCTTCAATAAGTGATGCTGGGAAAACTGGACAGCTACATGTCAAAGAATGAAATCAGAACGTTCTCTAACACCATGTACAAAGTTAAATTCAAAGTGGATCAAAGACCTAAATATAAGACCGGATACTATAAAACTCCGGAAAACTCAGGCAGGACACTGACATAAATTTCAGCAATGTCTCTTTGGAACCATCTCCTAGAGGAATGGAAATAAAAACAAAAATAAACAAATGGGACCGAATTAAACTTAAAAGATTTTGCACAATAAAGGAAACCATGAACAAAATGAAAAGATAACCTAAAGTATGGGAGAAAATATTTGCAAACAATATAATCAATAAAAGATTAATATCAAACATATATACATGGCTCAATAAAAAAAATGGGCAGAAGATCTATATAGACATTTCTCCAAATAAGACATACAGATGGGCAACAGGCACATGAAAATATGCTCAACATTGCTAATTATTAGAGAAATGCAAATCAGAACTACAATGAGGTATATCACCTCACATGGTCAGAATGACCATCATCAAAAAGTCTACAAGTAATAACTACTGGAGAGACTGTGGAAAAAAAGGAACCCTCCTACACTGTTGGTAGGAATGGAAATTGGGGCAGCCACTATGGAGAACAGTATGGAGTTTCCTGAAAAAACTAAAAATAAAGTTAGCACATGATCCTGCAACCCCACTCCTGGACATAAATCCAGAGAAAACTATACTTCAAAAATATGCATACACCCCAATGTTCACTGCAGCAACTCCTTACAATAGCCAAGACATGGAAGCGACCCAAATATCCATTGACAGATGAATGAATAAAGAAGATGTGGTATATTTATACAAGGAAATACTACTCAGTCATAAAAAGAATGAAATAATGTCATTGGCAGCAACATGGATGGACCTAAAGATTATCATACTAAGTGAAGTCAGTCAGACAGAGAAAGATAAATATCATATGATGTCATATGTAGCAAGGAGAGATAAGAAAGCCTTCCTCAGTGATCAATGCAAAGAAATAGAGGAAAACAATAGGATGGGAAAGACCAGAGATCTCTTAAAGAAAATTATAGATACCAAGGGAACATTTCATGCAAAGATGGGCACAATAAAGGACAGAAATGGTAGGAACCTAACAGAAGCAGAAGATATTAAGAAGAGGTGGCAAGAATACACAGAAGAACTGTGTATTCTTCATGACCCAGATAATCACGATGGTGTGATCACTCACCTAGAGCCAGACATCCTGGAATGTGAAGTCAAGTGGGCCTTAGAAAGCATCACTATGAACAAAGCTAGTGGAGGTGATGGAATTCCAGTTGAGCTATTTCAAATCCTGAAAGATGACACTGTGAAAGTGCTGTACTCAATATGCAGCAAATATGGAAAACTCAGCAGTGGCCACAGGACTGGAAAAGGTCAGTTTTCATTCCAATCCTAAAGAAAGGCAATGCCAAAGAATGCTCAAACTACCGCACAATTGCACTCATCTCACACGCTAGTAAAGTGATTATTAAAATTCTCCAAGCCAGGCTTCAGCAATTCATGAACCGTGAACTTCCAGATGTTCAAGCTGGTTTTAGAAAAGGCAGAGGAACCAGAGATCAAATTGCCAACATCTGCTGGATCATTGAAAAAGCAAGAGAGTTCCAGAAAAACATCTATTTCTGCTTTATTGACAATGCCAAAGCCTTTGACTGTGTGGATCACAATTAACTGTGGAAAATTCTGAAAGAGATGGGCATACCAGACCACCTGACCTGCCTCTTGAGAAACCTATATGCAGGTCAGGAAGCAACAGTTAGAACTGGGCATGGAACAACACACTGGTTCCAAATAGCAAAAGGAGTACTTCAAGGCTGTATATTGTCACCCTGCTTATTTAACTTATATGCAGAGTACATCATGAGAAGTGCTGGGCTAGAGGAAGCACAAGCTGGAATCAAGATTGCTGGGAGAAATATCAGTAACCTCAGATATGCAGATGACACCAACCTTATGGCAGAAAGTGAAGAAGAACTGAAAAGCCTCTTGATGAAAGTGAAAGAGGAGAGTGAAAAAGTTGGCTTAAAGCTCAACATTCAGAAAACTAAGATCATGGCATCCGGTCCCATCACCTCATGGGAAATAGATGGGGAAACAGTGGAAACAGTGACTGACTTTATTTTTCTGGGCTCTAAAATCACTGCGGATGGTGACTGCAGCCGTGAAATTAAAAGACGCTTACTCCTTGGAAGGAAAGTTATGACCAACCTAGACAGCATATTAAAAAGCAGAGACATTACTTTGCCAACAAAGGTCCATCTAGTCAAGGCTATGGTTTTTCCAGTGGTCATGTATGGATGTGAGAATTGGACTATAAAGAAAGCTGAGCGCCAAAAAATTGACGCTTTTGAACTGTGGTGTTGGAGAAGACTCTTGAGAGTCCCTTGGACTGCAAGGAGATCCAAACAGTCCATCCTAAAGGAGATCAGTCCTGGGTGTTCATTGGAGGGACTGATGTTGAAGCTGAAACTCCAATACTTTGACCACCTGATGCGAAGAGTTGACTCATTGGAAAAGACCCTGATGCTAGGAGGGATTGGGGGCAGGAGGAGAAGGGGACGACAGAGGATGAGATGGTTGGATGGCATCATTGACTCGATAGACATGGGTTTGGGTGGACTCCGGGAGTTGGTGATGGACAGGGAGGCCTGGCATGCTGTGGTTCCTGGGGTCACAAAGAGTTGGACATGACTGAGTGACTGAACTGAACTGAACATGTATATCTGGAGTGTAAAAAAATGATACAAATGAACTTATTTACAAAAGAGAGACTGACAGACATAGAAAACAGACTCATAGTTTCCAAAGGGGAAATGGGGAGGCAGAGATAAGTTAGGAGTTTGGGATTAGTACCGATATACTACTATATATAAAATAAATAACCAAAAAGGTCCTACTGTATGGCACAGGGAACTATATGCAATATTTTGTAATCACCTATACAGGAAAAGAATCTGAAAAAGAATATATATATATGTATATATATAATTGGAGAAGGCAGTGGCGACCCACTCCCGTACTCTTGCCTGGACAATCCAATGGACGGAGGAGCCTGGTGGGCTGCCGTCCATGGGGTGGCTAAGAGTCAGACATGACTGAAGTGACTCAGCAGCAGCAGCAGCATATATATAATCTGAATCACTTTTATTGTACACCTGAAATGAATACATTGTAAATCAACTACTGTTCAATTTAAAAATATGAATATAAAAACATATTAACCAACATAATAGTGATTATAAAAGTATAATAATATAAATTTGTAAATTTCCTCATTTTATTAAATTTTAGTAGGATTAAAAAGAACAAGTTCCTTTGCCCTCTGGCTATTGGTTGTCTTGGTTAATTGGGAGTATAAGCAAGAGATGGCAGGCCAGGAGGAAAATGAGCTCAGCATATTTAATAACCTGATATGGTAAACTAAACATGATGTCATTTTTTTTTTTATTTTTGCCGTCGAAGGGTGACGTCTAATTCCTTTCTCCCCTGTAATCAGGATTGGCCTAAGTAACTTTCTTGAACAACTGAATGCAGTAGAAGTGACATTTTGAGGCTTCTGAGACTAGATCATCACAAGGAGACTTACAGACCCCACTGCTTCACTTTCTTGGAGCACTCACTCTTAGGGTTCTGAGCTGTCTTGTAAGTAAGAGGTCAACCACCCTGAGACTTCCCTGCTGGAAAGATGCATATGAAGAGAGCGTGGAGAGAGCAATGCTGGCCGTCCCCAAGCTGTTCCAGCCTTCTGAGGCAGATATGTGAGTGAAGACAACGCCTTGGAGGACACTGCAGTCCCAGCAAATAGCTCGTGAAGAACCGAAGAAGCCAGCCAACAGCCTTACCGAGGCCCCAGATATATATGACCCCTGTGGGGCTGTCTCAGACATCTCCAGCTGTTCAAACCACCCCAGTCGAGGATCCAGGCCCTGCCAGAACTAGTGACCCACAAAATTGTGAGCACAGTATGTGATTATTGTTTCAGAGCAATAAACAACCAAACACCTGGTAACCTCCTAGCTGGGTGAGCCCTGGTAGACTGTGTCCCTCTGCCCAAGTCTCTCCAAGACAGCCTCTCCATAGAACTACTTTTGCTTTACAGCCTATGGGAAGGAGTGACTCCCTGCCATCAAGCACTGTACTATCTTTTGTCATTGGCTTTTAAAAATCTTGTCCACCTTTCAAAATAAAGTCCCTTAATTAAATTCTCCTGCATCACCTAGTTTGAGAGTATTATCTGTTTCTTGTCAGGATCTTGGCTTATAAACCAGACTTGATATATATATACACGTTTCAAGATTTATTAAAGAACAGAGGAGAAAGCTACAGTCTATGTAAGGAGTTTCAAAATTATGCTTTAGAAAACCACACAAATTAGCAAAATGGCATATGTACATACTTATATCAGGTAATTAGCATGTTACCCTTAATGAAATACTTTAGAATACTTCAGAAGAGACTAGGTGTTTAAGACTATCCTTAAGGTTTTCTGGATTCATTGAGTCTTACTCATTCTTTTGCTTTCTGTGGAAATTGGTCCTTTTCTGGAACTGTGTTATTTTATTTAACAGTTTTATGTCACACTTTCTATATTCCAGGCACTCTGGAATAATATACAAATAATAGTCACTCAATCCTCCTAATAACCCTATTAGCCGTGTGCTGCTATTATCACCATTTTACAGATGAAGACACTGGGGCATGCAGAGATTATACTAATGGGCAAGGGGCTCACAGTGAGTGGCAGAGCTAGTGACTGAAGCCACACAGTTCAGCTAGAGGGTATGCACTCTTTACCACTGTGTTATGCTGTGAGGTCTTGTCAGGATTATTTTTTAAAGTGTGGGAGTGTTTAAAGAAAACAAAAATAAGGATTATATAGAACTTCCAAACTAGTAACAGTAGAGAGCCATTGCCTTTCCCTGGACTGAAGGAAAGGGAGAAGTTACCAGAAATCAAGGGAGCTGTTTGTACAGGGTGTCTGACAAAAGTTGGTAGCATTTAGGGAGAGATGCAGATAGCCAAAGATGACCCGGTGGAGGAGGAAGAGGGTGGATACACACTCTCATCTCGTTGTCCCATGCCCTCCGATCTTCTGCTTAGCTAACCTACCCGAAGCCAGGTAGCCGGAGCAGTCCACGGAGGTCAGCCTCCCAGGACTACAGAGCAGGGTGCTGGTGAGAATGGTGGAGGATGGGTCTGGACAAGCAAATAGAAGATAGCCAACACACCAAAGTCTTACTGAGGGTCAGGTTAGGGTGGTGTAAGGCGAGAAGGGTGTTTTGGAGAATTACCAGGTGTCCCATGTAGAGCTCTAGATGAGTGTGGCTGGGGCTTGAAATGCAACCATTTATAGACTTTATGTTGCACTATATGACATTACCATTTTTATAGGTAAAACACCTGGAAAAATTGGCAGTTTCATATAGTTCAACCTAATATTCTGTGTTTTTTCCCATAAAGTTGCTAATAGATAAACTACTCATACCAGATGACTAAATATGTTGCTTCTCACTTGTCAGAGTTAGGGTTGTTCAACAGAGTGTGTATTCTAATTGGACTACATGAAACACTTTTTTCTTTTTTGGTTGTTCAGGGATGAGTCATTGCTCTTCTCTGTTACCAAGCCTTAGTCAGAACCACCCTAGTCTATGCTGACAGGCAGTCTAACTCCAGATTTCTGTCTTGGTCCCAATCTCTCTGAGGCTCCTAGGTTCTTCATGCAAATTTCTCGTATGGGTTTTTAAGCAGCAACAGTAAAGAGTGAGTGTCAAAAGGAATCTATCCTCATAGGTGCCCCCTCACTATATTCATGTAACTAGGAAAATCACTTTTATTAGTTTCCTGTGGCTGTGGTGACAAATTATCACAAATTTAGTGGCTTAACACAAATCTATTCTTTTACACTTCTGGAAGTCAGAGGGCTGAATTAAGTCTCACAGGGCTAAAATCAGTGGGACTAAAACTGATGTGTCTGCAGGATTGGTTCATTTTGGAAGAGAATCCATCTCTTGCCTCTTCCAACTTTTAGAAGCTGCTAGCTTTCCTTGGCTCATGTCTACATGGCTCCAGTCTCTACTCCATTGTTGGCAAGGACCAACCAGACTGGAGCTGTCTGGTCCCTGAAGGTTCTTGGTAAATTGATGGTGGGGTAGGGAGGGGAGGCTTGGGGGTGAAGAAACTAAACAATACCAATGATCATATTCTTTATTCTCTGCTCTTCACTAAAACAGATAATCTTATAACACTATAAAATGAAAGGATTTGTACTTATATGTTTCAGTTCCTTTGATGGTTGACTTCTTTAACTAGGAGACTCTGTCAAAGGGCATTTTCTAGAAGTCACTTAACCTTTATGGCCTGTGTGCATGTATGCTCAACTGCTCAGTCGTGCCTGACTCTTTGTGACCCCATGGACTGTAGCCCATCAGGCTCCTCTGTCCATGGAATTGTCCAGGCAAGAATACTGGAGTGGGTTGCCATTTCCTACTCCAGGGAATCTTCCCGACTCAGGGATGGAACCCGTGTCTCCGGCACTGAGACTCCGGGGCCTATTTTATGTCAGGCATTGTTTCATGATCTTACATAGTTCATCTCATTTAAATCTTCCCTCCTTCAGTGAGGCAGATTTTCCTTCTATTTTATATATGAAGAGATAAGGCTCAGGATTTTTTTCTAGCTGGTAATAAGAGATGGGTCTCTAGCCATATTATTGGTTTATAAGCATCAATTATGGTCACATTTAAATCAAGTGGCAAGTGAAGCAAGAGTATTGGTAGGATGCTTGAATGCAGCTAATCTAGGAACATAGCCAAGATTTAATATAATTGTAAGATGTAATGAGAGTTTGCATAGGTCCTATTTTGTTCTAATTAATCCCTCACTCCAAACAAACCCTATTATCAAATACCCCAGCATATCCTCCTTAAACTCTCTGACTACCAAATCCCTGAACTATATATATGTCAGTAATGTATGAATGATGTGTAAAAAGTACCTTGAGTAAGGATGAGTGCGTGTGTGCTAAGTCACTTCAGTCGTGTCCAACTCTTTCTGACCCCATGGACTGTAGCCCACCAGGCTCCTCTGTCCCTGGGATTCTCCAGGCAAGAGTACTGGAGTGGTTGCCATGCCTTCCTCCAGGGGATCCTCCTGACCCAGGGATCAAACCCATGTTTCCCGCGGCTCCAGACTTGCAGGTGGGTTCCTTACCACTGTGCCACCGGGGAAGCCCAGGTAAGGATAGTGCTTGTTAAAGTTTGGTTGACTAAAAAGCTAGAAAAAACATAATGTGAAATGCACAGTAACAGATACAGAAGGCAAATAAAATGTTTGATACCATTCCAAAGTTACAGCCTTATTCTTTACCACCGAGCCACCTGGGAAGCCCAGTTTAAAAAACAGCAGCCACAAAAATGACCAAATTGGTATATAACTCCTTTCTGAAAAAATGTTGAAAGCACACTATGACACTGAAAGACAGGACTGCAAAAACCTCCCGACTGAGAGATTACGAAGCTACAGAATAACAATTCTGTATATAGAGAAGAGTAACTGCTCCCTTGCTTTTGGATTTTGGAGGGCTGTATTTTATATATGATCAACAATCACCATTTGAAACAGACATTTCTGCCGCGTACAAGCATTGGTTTCTCTCTTCCTTCCAACAATACCTAGACTTTATTCAAGTTATCTTCTCTTCCCCATACCTCTCATAGGTCTCAGGCGAACTTGACCTCATCAATCCAGATTGCTCTGGCAGGTGGCTCTAGTGCACGTAAAGCTAACCGCACCTCTAGACCAAGTGATGGGTGCCAGAGATGACCTGTGACCCAGCTAACTAAAAAGAGGTTTGCCAGGGGCCTCTGAGACACCGTCACAGTGAGAGAGATTCCCAGAGTAACCCTCTCTCTAGACATGACCCTGAAAATGAAACTTCTGTTTAGAGTAGGAAAAAAAGCTCCAGCAGGTGACAGGAGTCCTATCTCTAACGCGTCTCGTCCTTCTAGCTAATTAAGCCAGGTTGAGTTTTAAGCTAGTTTGAGATGGGTTTTCTGTCATTTGCTGCTGAAAGTATCTATATCTCTGCACTATTAACATTTTTTTGGTGTTGAGTCAATAAAACAAGTAAAAAAGATAGTCTTTGCTCTTGGTATCAAAACGGCAAGACTCATGTAAACCCAGAAGTCTATACTTAAGTGGCCTGTCAAGCCAAATACTGCTACTGCTAAGTCACTTCAGTCATGTCTGACTCTGTGCGACCCCATCCCTGGGATTCTTCAGGCAAGAACACTGGAGTGGGTTGCCATTTCCTTCTCCATCAAGCCAAATAAGCACCTCTTAAAGAATACATTTATTTAAAACTTTCCAATTCAAGTATACCCATTCATCTGAAGTTATCAAGCCTCAGTTTCCTAACATTGTACATTGTGCGTTTCGTGAAATTACAAGTTTCCTGTGACAGCAAGAAGCCCAAGTAACAATTTACCTGGCAAAGGAGAGTGAAGAGTGAAGATGGGTATATAATTTGTGTATGAATTGCTGTAGAACCTTCGCATATTTTTAACACCACATGATATGATTAAAATGTTTTAAAGTTTTAATGTTTAAAATCCAACAAATTTTTAAAAAGTCATAAATTACTCTCTCAGCACAGTTAAAGAGAATTGCTAGAATCAGAGGCATTAAAATTTGTCTAAAGTTGTAATGGTACCTTAATGTAATGGTCAAAGAACATTTGACCCTTGAGTAGATCACAGCAATATATACAATATAATTTTTAGCAGGCATTCTGAATTGAAATGATCACTATCAATATGGGATTTCAAAGTGAGACTATCTCAAGCAGCTAAGCTAGAATAATGTGTCCCTTTTGTTTAACAATCTAGCAGAGAAGCCTAATTTGCACTTATGAAATATCAGTTCATTTACACTCAAATTTAAAAGTATGCTCATGACTTGAATAAATATGCTCTCAAGTATGAAATAGGATCCAAAATTACTTTTAAAATTTAAATGATTTTCTCTGTTAAGTGATTATTTATGGCCTATAATCAAATTATTAACTTTTTTTAAAAAAAGCATTTACTTTGCATGTAAAAAAAGATTAAATCTGCTTGCTTTTCTTCCCAACTAGCACTTATGGTACATTTATTTGGTGTAAAGGGGTAAAAATGAAACAAATCTTGGAAGTTACCTATCACCCCAATCAGTCTGTTCAGTGGCCTGGTTCCGACTGGAAATATAATCCTGGAATGCGCTGGGTAGCCCCCAGTGGGACCCAGTGGCTCTGTGGGCTTAACTTATGGCCATGGTTACCAGTTGGCTGGGTGCGGCGTTGCACATTAGGATTTGCTTTCGCCCATGGCAGAATTAAGCCTAGCCTGCACCAGCCTCCAGTAAACCTGCCTTATCTGCATGCAAGATGGACACGATCTGTGTTCCAATGGTATGACTATCTTGCTGCCTTGTTTGTACCCTCTGTAGGGACAACGGATATCATGGTTAAGGTAGAGGCCTTAACTAATTTCACTAAACAGGCCCTCTTAGACAGTACAAAAGCCATTCAAGCTTTGAACGAGGAACAAATTCAGAAGAGGAAGGCAGTAATTCAAAATAGGATGGCATTAGACATACTCACAGCAGCCCAAGGAGGGACTTGCGCCGTAATTAAAGTCGAATGTTGCGTGTACATCCCTGACCTGTCTGGAAATGTATCTACCTCCTTGGAGGATATGCAAAATCAAGTGAAAGCCATGTCTAATGAAAATATTCCCTTTTGGACTTCAGTCCTCTCCTGGGTAAAGGGAGACTGGTGGAAAACCATTGTAACGATTGTTACAGTAATCTTAATCATACTGCTTTGTGGGCCCTGCTTCCTACACTGCCTTGTGAATTTTGTGACGCAGAGGTTGATAGCATTCTCTCATGTGGGTGGCAGGAGGGTTAAGGTACAATATATCTCAATGAATGATGCTCGTTACGGAAACTAAGAGCATCAAGACGGGGGAATGAAGAAGGAATTCATAGGGCCTGGACTCCATCTCAGGCCTGTCTGTGCTGATCGTGCTCGGCCACCTCTCCAGTGGACTCTGAACTCTCTGTTTAGTGCCTGTGGGAACGGCAATGGAAGGATAAGACCCCCTCTGGACAGGGGAACCTTGAAGATCATATCCAGGTTACTCATCACCTAAGAGAAAACAGACACTAATCACCACTGCCTCCAGACACTATCAGAATGTAAGCACAGGCTTATTGGTTATTAACTATTTGGAATGTAACTGCGGGCTTACTGATTATTGACTGTTTGAACACATAACACGTGAATGATGGGGTTATTGTAGTTGTATTTACCCTTCCTTTGTTTATGTAAGTCTCAAGGGAATTGGGGTAGTGGGTTTGGACACATACACATCGTACACATGGGGTATAAAAGATTTTCACAAACGCTGGTCGGGGTCCTCGGCTGAGAGGAGACTCTGCCTTGGGCCCACCGGTGTAATAAACTGCACTCCACTAAAAAAAAAAAAAAAAGATCCAGCTTTATGTAAGCTAGAGAATTGACCTTTGGAATCTCAGAATATATTTTACATTTACTTTGTATTTAGGTATTTTGTGAAAAGCAATAATTCTGTTTTTTTAATTAAGTAGCAGATATCTGTTCTGTTGGTCAGAACTTGTTCATATATAATCACAGTATTGTACCCAGTTGATCTTTTAGTAACTATTTTCCAACCTTTTCTTGGACTGATGGTTTACTATTTTAATCATTTATTACTTCATATTAAATAGGTACAATCTTTAAACCAAATTAACAAATACTTATTAAATGTAACCATATGTCAAATGTTATATTTAAAAATCATTTTTAAAAAAAATAAATAAAAATTATTTTCCCTTTTGGACATAAAAATCCATGTTAAGTCATATTATCACCTGATAAGGTGCAGAAGTATTCCAGCTGCTTTATTTACAATGAAGAAAAACTAGTCACTAACTGTAAAGAAACTCTAGTTGCAAAACAAGTTAGTGAAAACATGAATAGCATGCTCAAGCCGTTTTCCACTAATAAAAATATGACTCTATTCGGATAATTTTATCCCTTATATTATCTGTCCTACAAAAGCTGATTGACTTTAAACAGCTTATAATAATTTTTTTTTCTTTAGGACCCAAATAGGCAATGTTTTATAAGGGAAGTTATCTCACGTTTTGAAGAATAATTTGACTGACAATTCTATTACTAATAATAATCCTATTACTAATAATTCATAGGATCTAGAAAGGATAGGATCTAGAAAGTTCCTCAGTGTTTCTTCAAATTTTATTCATATGTGTATTCATTTTTGAACGCCTCCTATGTAAAATAAGTTATAATTATTTACAAGTGTTTTGTGAAAATACAGTAATAAATTCTAATTATTTAAAAATGTTTTGTGAAGATACACATTTACTGAAAAAACAGCTATCAGGGCATTTATTTTCTGTTTATTTTTGAAAGAAATGTACCCCTCTGAGTTTGATTTGGATATGTATTCCTAAAGGAAATATTGCTATCAATGGCTTCCTGTTTAATGTGAGGCTAGTTAAGTGACCCTAGAAATCTTCCAGTTGTGTTAAAATTTCCTTTACATGGATTCCAATGTAATTGCTGTTATACTATTTGATATGTAAAAATCAGCTACCTTCTATATTCACACTTTTATACCACTTTATTCTTACTAAGAAACAAATTACTTAACAAACATAATAGTATTATTTTTAACTAATATACTATGTCCCATTTAGGCTAACATTTAACATGTCATAATTTTTAGACAGAAATTTAATTAACTATCTTGGCTTCCTGGTTCTTGGGAAGTTATGTACTACTATTTTTTTCTTATCTGCAAAATTAAATTATACCAAATGTATTGAGTTTCCTACATCTGGACCCACATCCTCTGCTTTTCATGCAGTAGCACGGCTCCTACCAACCCCTTGTTCCCCCAGCTTGTGTACTGGGTTCTCTTCCTCCTTAACTTCTCTGAGGCTGGACTGATCTCTGCCCTCTTCTGCACCATCCTTTCCTTCTGCACTAAATTACTGCCATCAACTAAAAGTGTGCAGAACATCTCTCATCTCATTAAAAAGAACCCCTCCCTTGACTCCTCATCCCCCGCTAGCTCTGCCTATTTCTCTACTCCATTTTATGCTAGAACTCCATACCTGTTTCTGTTTTCTTCACTTCCTATTCTCTGCCTGAATCTTTTACTTGAACCCACACGTTTGACTCCTCCACAGCACTCTTGATTTTTTCCTATTTCAGCTTCATGTAAGAGCATTTGTTAAGGTCACGAATGACCTCTACCTTGCCATGAATAGCGAGAGTGTCAGTCGTGTCCAACTCTTTGCAACCCCAAGGACCGTAGCTGGCCAAGCTCCTCTGTCCATGGAATTCTCCAGGCAAGAATACTGGAGAGGGTTGTATTCCCTTCTCCAGGGGAGCTTCCTGACCCAGGGATCAAAGCTGGGTCTCCCACATGGTGAGCAGCTTCTTCTCCATCTGAGCCACCTTGCCACATCCAATATGAAATCCTCAGTCCTCATCTAACCTTTCAGCAGCATGTGGAGCAGTGACTACCCCTTCTCCATTTTCTTCACTTTGTTTCCAAGAAACCACCCCCATCTCCATTTACCCCCATCTCACTGGCGGCCTGTCTCTCTTAGTTGCTGGATCTGCCTCCTTTGCCAGATTAGAACTGTCTTCAGCCCTCTTTTCTATTCACACTCATTTCATCAGCACTCTCATCTCTGCACTTGAACCTTCCAAAATTACATGCTCAGCTAACCTGGAGGACCGATTTTTATTTCTCATTGTGATTTATTAACAGTTAGACGATTTTGTCTGGCATCCTTCTTTCTTGAGTCCATATTCAACCCCTCATTCTACCTGCTATCCTTGGGAGCAAACATGATGTTCACTTGTCCAATCTTTTGACAAATACTTTTTAAGCAGTAAGTGCCAGGCTCCATGCTGTCTTATCCATAATCTAGGCTTCAAATGGCTTCTGGCCTTTGCCCTCTTTTCTTTTTTAATCAGTTCTTCTTGCTCAATCTTATCCATTTCCATTAGTTCAGGAAAGTTCTAATGGCCCCTCAAATAAATATCTCCAGCCCATACATTCTCCTCCTCTCTGAAAACTCAAAATTCTACTAACTAGATTTCTAATCCTGGAACAAACACTTCAAATTAAACATTACAATTTAAATGTAAACAACACAAGGAAATGTCTTTCTGCCTAAGTCAAAGATGAGTCACTCTCCATCCATCCTCTTCTCTCAGCTCACAGTGTCTTTCTAAGTCTCTCCGTACCTGGTCACCTCATCCCTGTTCCTGCTAATAGTGCTTCATCTTTTACTTGCCTTAACCACTTACTCTTTAAGGATCTCTCAGGCTCTAGTCACGTAGCCTTCAATCCTCTCATTGCTGCCAGCATGATCTGCTTGAAATGAAATACAAATCATTCACTTCCTTCAGTATCATCTTTCATGGCTCTCCATCTCCTATGGAATAGAGCTCATGGCTTCATTCCTCATAAAAACAAAACATTTTGAGCCTCATCAGCTCTTCTGCAAAATCTCTGTAATTTCTAGCCCAACAGCATGACCTGCAGACTCATGAAGCTTGTTTCTGCATGTGTTTCCACACCCTGTGTGTCTGGGGAAGCTGCACTCCTGCATCAAGACTCAGATCAATGTATACTAATTTTAAAGCTCCTTAAGCAAGATCTCTCATTTTTTCCCCCATGTATTTCATGTAGTGTAATTATTTGTTTGTATGTTTGTCTATTCCACTGTACAGGAAGTCTATGTGGGCAGAGACTTTGTAGAATTAACCTTTTCATTTCAGTCCAGTATTTTTATTTCATCTTTTCTAAAGAAGAGGGAACAGCTGATGTGCACTATCCTCTCTTCTAATGTCTTTACTGAATGTGTTACAATATTGTTTCTGTTTTATGTTTCGGCTTTTTGGCCAAGAGCCATGTGGGATCTCAGCTGTCTGACTAGGGATGGAACCTGCGCCCCCTGCACTGGAAGCAGAGGTATCGTTTGGTTCAATTTGGAAAAAAATTTTTTTTTCTAAAATATAGCTATTTTCCTAATATTACTTACTCACCTACGTGCTCTTTAAATTGAAATATAATTCACTTATCATAAAACTCATGCTTTTAAAGTACACGATTCAGTGGCTTTTACTATATTCACCAGGTTGTACAGCCATCACCACTATATGATTCCAGAATATTTCTAATTCTGGAACACTTTCATTATCCCCAAAAGAAACTCTGACCCCATTCCCTGTCACTCCCGAACCCCATCCCCTCTCTAGATCAACTAATCTATTCTTTACCTCCATACAGTTGTCTGTTTCGACCACTTAATAAGTGGAATTATACAATATGTGGTCTTTTATGTCTGGCTTCTTTAACTTGGCAAGTTTTCAAGGTTCATCCAGGTCATAGCATGCACCATTCCTTTTTATGAGTGAATAACATTCCACTGTTTGGATATACCATATTTGTTCACCCATTCTTCAGCCAACTGACATTTGGATTTTTCTGCTTTTGACTATTGTGAATAATGCTTCTGTGAATATTAATATACAAGTTTCTCTGTGGACATATGTTTTCAATTCTCTTAGGTATCCATAAGAAATGGAATTGTTGGGTCACGTGATAACTCCAGGCTTCCCAGGGGGCTCAGAGGTAGAGAATCTGCCTGTCAATGAACAAGGTGCCAGGAACGTGGGTTCAACCCTGGGTGGGGAAGATCTCCTGGAGAAGGAAATGGCAACCCACTCCAGTACTCTTGCCTGGAGAATTCCGTGGACAAAGAAGCCTGGCAGGCTACAGTCCATGGGGTTGCAAAGAGTAGGACATGACTGAGCAACTGAACACACATACACTTGATGGCTCTGTTTAACTTTTTTAAAAATAATATTTATTTGGCTGCACCAGGTCTTAGTTGTGGCATATAAACTCTTAGTTGCAGCATGTGGGATCTAGTTCCCTGACTGAGGATTGAACCCAGGCCCCCTGTATTGGGAGCGCAGAGTCTTAGCCATTGGACCACCAGGGAAGTCCCCATTTAACTTTTTAAGGAACTGACAAATTATTTTCCAAAGTGACTGTACAATTTATATTCCCATGATCTATATATGAGGGTTCCAATTCCCCTACATCCTCATTACTATTTGTTATTGCCCATCTTTTTTTTATTACAACCTTCTTAGTAGGTATGAACCAGTAGCTCATTGTTGTTATAAGGGTTTGATATCATCCTCCTGTAAAAGGGTTATAAAGAGTTCCATTCTATCTAAAATCAGTATACAAATATTTTGTTTTATACTACTCTGAAATAAATGTAAGACTCTCAGAAAACAGATATTCTTTTCTCTTATCTAAACATCTTTAATGTTTCATAGGATTTAGCATATTTTAAATTTTTTATTATTCCTAAGATTTTTCCAAGACTCTCTTTCCCACTTTTGGGGGCAATATATGGTGCTCAAATACAAAGTTCTTAATTAAGATTTGACATATTATTTTTGAGGGAAAAAATACTTCCTAGTTCCCATCTTCCTATTTATCCTATATCTATAAGCATCATATGACAGTGTAGGGCTAAGGATTGTTGTCCTTTATGACTCTAGATTTTTTTTCTTTTTGTTTGGAGATATCGGCAAAAGTCTCTTGAAAGTCCTAACACTGCAGAAAATGGCCTGCGTTTAGTTCATTAGTTCTTAACCAGTCTTTCCTGGTAACTAGCTCTTACCTCAGAGAAGGCAATGGCAACCCACTCCAGCACTCTTGCCTGGAAAATCCCATGGCCGGAGGAGCCTGATAGGCTACAGTGCATGGGGTCGCTAAGAGTCAGACATGACTGAGCGACTTCACTTTCACTTTTCACTTTCATGCACTGGAGAAGGAAATGGCAACCTACTCCAGTGTTCTTGCCTGGAGAATCCCAGGGACGGGGGAGCCTGGTGGGCTGCCGTCTATGGGGTCGCACAGAGCCGGACACGACTGAAGCGACTTAGCAGCAGCAGCAGCTTATACCTTGTTTTTGTCTGTAATTAGCCCACCTGTCCTGGTATTATTTGAAAACTTTCATAAACATACTATAAATTCCTTTCTGTTGCCTAATATGGCATTCAATATAGATAGTGGGGTTTAGAAATCGGATGATTTATTTGAACATGTGGTAGGGTAAAGTGACATTTGCTATAGTGGCTGTTTGTACCTTTACACACACATTCCCTTGGTTGAATCTTTCAAATGAGGTGACTGTGATTGTGACCAGGCCTCTAGTCTCCAGTAGAGGAGAGGATTATTTTACTTTACACAAATAAATGGTGACAATGATATGCCCAGATGGATTTTCCATGCTGATGTTAGGGCCAAACGCTGCAGGCCATTTTCTGCAGTGTTAGGGCTATTGAGAGGCTTTTGCTGACATGTCCAAATACATTCTGTTGGGGTCATTGCTCCGTTTTTCCCATGCTTACATAAACATTCATCCAGTGATCTTGTGTTCACACACTTTAAGCATTTCTAAGTTTTATCTGTAGGATTTTAGCTAAGTCATTGACTAAATGCTTCATTCATTCATTCACAGCTTATTCACCCTGGATCCAGTGCTGTGCCTATGATTTTCACTACTATTATATTAGAACGTTTTATATCCTCTAAGACCTCTCTGACCTTTCCTCCAAGCCATCACACATTTATATAGCTGTATAGAGCCTAGTCCACCCATTCTACACAACCTTACCGTAGACATCCTAGCTTAAATGTTGTAACTTAACCGTCACGTGAGTCCATATCGGAGCATCCCGCTGGGTGTCACTTCACTCCTGCAAATGTGCACCACTAAACATTAATCACCGTATTATTCATCTTACCAATTATACACAGTTATTTTATTTTGTCCTAGAAGTCTAAAGGAACAAGCATTCATATTTCTACGTCTTAATATACAGTGAGTTTTTTTAAAAAGTAAAGCAAATTATGTGTGTAGAAGAATAATTCATACAACATGTTAAACACTTGGGAGTTACATTAGCTTAAATATGTTTCACCTGTGATGGATGGTCAGGCCTCACTTTTATCTACTAAGGCAATCCGATTATAAAACACTTCATTGTGTGTCTTGCAATTTCTTTGTTATGCTGACTTTTCCTAAGAGGGTTAATATTCTTAGTTGATTCTCCAGTTAGGATCGATACTGGCAAGCATCCAACTTCCCCAGTTCAAATATATCTTTCTCACCAGTACATTTTCTTGCTTTTGTTGTTTACATCTGTAACAAAATTGCACTTAATTTGAGCCAGTGGGAGATCTGATAATGAGCCATAAAGAATTGTTCTCTCTCCCTCCTCCCCCAAGGATATCATGCTTACCTAACTGAAAATTTGAGGCAGATTGATTTTCCTCAAATATATGAAAAGGAAGAATAGACATGGCTATGTATTTTAGCTATTGGAATTAAAAGATGTGCTGTCCAGCGGACATCCAAGTTATCATGCAATTTATATCATGAGGGATTTGTCACTGCCGTAATTAGCACATATACCTGCATAGTCTGGGACCTTCAGGTGTGTCTGTAAATGAGAGGGTGCATCTAGACTTCCCTTAGGTACTGCATCAGTTGCTTCCAACTGGATGTGCAATCAGTCACATATTCCCTGTCCATAAACTTGAGCAGAATGTGACACTGGGCTTGCATGACATGCTTTTATGGTTATAGATCTTCTCTCATCTTTCAAATTTGCTTTGAACTAAATACTCCAACAAATACCGTATTTCTAGAAAAAATTTCTTTCACTACCAGTTGCATTCAGTTTCTCTAAGGAAGCAGATGGAGCTTGACCTCCAAGTAATAAATTCAGTGACCTTCCTGGGTACTATTCTATGTCCTTTATCACCAAGTAATAATTTTCACAGGCTTCCCAGGTAGCTCAGTGGGTAAAGAATCGTCTGCAATGCAGAAGACGTGGGTTCGATCCCTGGGTCAGGAAGATTCCTTGGAGTAAAGCATGGCAGCCCACTCCAGTATTCTTGCCTGGAGAAACCCATGGACAGAGGATCGTAGCAGGCTATGGTCCATAGAGTCTCAAAGAGTTGGACATGACTGAAGTGACTTGGCATGCAGGCACGCATACAGTAACTTTCAACAACTTTAGAGGTCAGGGATTTAAAGTTCCTTTGTCTTATTTTGTTGGCTTCATTGGTCAAATTCTTGTCTTTAGAATCCAAACTTTAGTGGCAATACTCTGCTGGACTAAGACTGGATCTTACAGAATGGATGCTCAGCTGTGATCTTAGTTTATAGAGCCAGGTAAAGCCTCGGTTCTCCTATATATAAAATGGATAAGAGCTGGATCAAGATGGTGGAATAGAAGGACATGGAACTTCCTTCCACAAATAGATCAAAAATACATCTACATGTGGAACAATTCTCATAGAATACATGCAGAATGCTGGCAGAAGATCTCATCTGACCAAAAATGCAAAAAAGATCCCCATGTAATCAGGTAGGATGAGAGAAAAACATATTTTTAATCAACTTCACCTTTTCCAAAATCTACAGTTATACTTTGTTGTTAGGATGGGACCTGCACCCCTGGGAAAGAGCTGTGAAAGAGGAAAGGTTCCCTTACCCTGGGGGTGGGGGGTGTGCTTCATCAGTAGTGAGATCAGCTGGGACAGAAGGAGAGCTTCAGCGGCTCAGAGGAGATGCAGCAGCGGGACTGTAGCAGGCAGGACAGGGAGAGCAGGCTGCACAGAAGGTCCTGACCGTTGCACTGCAGTCCCCAGCCCAGGGACGCATGTCTGCTGCTGGCTTTCACTGTGGTGCTGGATGTTTGATACAATTAACAAGACAACGAGAGACAAAAACTTCGGCTTCTGTACTAGGATACTGGCATTAAATAGAAGTGATGCTTGTTTGAGTGGGAATTCATCCTTTAAGTGGCCATCTTATTCGTGAATATTTTTTGTTATTGTGAATTTTTACTTTTCTCTTACCTACTGGGGCTCAGTAAATGAATACTTACATAAAATCTCCCTAACTCTTCCATATTGTTGAGAAAACTAAATATGGGATTATATCCATAATATTTACACACCTGACATATATCAATCAAACCATACATATTAGTGATTGTTACTATTATCATTATTCTACCAACATTCTTTAACAAAGATCAGTCAGTTCAGTCGCTCAGTCGTGTCCGACTCTTTGCGACCGCGTGAATCACAGCACACCAGGCCTCCTTGTCCATCACCAACTCCTGGAATTTACTCAAACTCATGCCCATCGAGTCAGTGATGCCATCCAGCCATCTCATCCTCTGTCGTCCCCTTCTCCTCCTGCCCCCAATCCCTCCCAGCATCAGGGTCTTTTCCAATGAGTCAGCTCTTAGCATCAGGTGGCCAAAGTATTGGAGTTTCAGCTTCAGCATCAGTCCTTCCAATGAACACCCAGGACTGATCTCCTTTAGGATGGACTGGTTGGATCTCCTTGCAGTCCTAGGGACTCTCAAGAGTCTTCTCCAACACCATAGTTCAAAAGCATCAATCCTTCGGCGCTCAGCTTTCTTCACAGTCCAACTCTCACATCCATACGTGACCACTGGAAAAACCATAGCCTTGACCAGACGGACCTATGTTGACAAAGTAATGTCTCTGCTTTTTAATAGGCTGTCTAGGTTGGTTATAACTTTCCTTCCAAGGAGTAAGCATCTTTTAATTTCATGGCTGCAATCACCATCTGCAGTGATTTTGGAGCCCAGAAAAATAAAGTCTGACACTGTTTCCACTGTCTCCCCATCTATTTCCCATGAAGTGATGGGACCAGATGCCATGATCTTAGTTTTCTGAATGTTGAGCTTTAAGCCAACTTTTTCACTCTCCTTTTGCACTTTCATCAAGAGGCTCTTTAGTGCTTCCTCATTTTCTGCCATAAGGATGGTGTCATCTGCATATCTGAGGTTATTGATATTTCTCCCAGCAACCTTGATCCCAGCTTGTGCTTCTTCCAGCCCAGCGTTTTTCATGATGTACTCTGCATATAAGTTAAATAAGCAGGGTCACAAGATACAGCCTTGACGTACTCCATTTCCTGTTTGGAACCAGTGTGTTGTTCCATGTCCACTTCTAACTGTTGCTTCCTGACCTGCATACAGGTTTCTCAAGAGGCAGGTCAGGTGGTCTGGTATGCCCATCTCTTTCAGAATTTTCCACAGTTTATTGTGATCCACATAGTCGAAGGCTTTGGCATAATCAATAAAGCAGAAATAGATGTTTTTCTGGAACTCTCCTGCTTTTTCAATGATCCAGCAGATGTGGGCAATCTGATCTCTGGTTCCTCTGCCTTTTCTAAAACCAGCTTGAACATCTGGAAGTTCACGGTTCACATATTGCTGAAGCCTGGCTTGGAGAATTTTGAGCATTACTTTACTAGCATGTGAGATGAGTGCAATTGTGTGATAGTTTAACAAAGATAGTTAACCACAAACTATGGGTACCCCCATATGGGTACCCACAAAATATGGGTACCCCCACTAGCAGAATGGATTTAACCATCTAGCAATTCACAAACTTTTATGTTCATAGACCACTACAGTGAGCTGGGCCTCTCATTTAATTTATTCAATCCACCAGAGTTTACTTCTTCAAACCAACTATCAAAAAATACTTTTTATAAATTCTGTAGCCCAATACATTCATGCTGTTTTTCCTCTTCATAGGGCAGACACAGAAAGTATAGACAAAGAGTTTAGGACTCTGAGTCACAGACTGAAAAGGAGAATAGTTTCTGGCAGAATCAATATGAAAGACCAGGGCTCCAATCTCTTTAGAGACTTTGCCTCCTTCCTTTCCTCCATTTTATTTTTATTCAGTTTGCTGAAATCCTCTTTAAGCTAAGATAGAAATCAAAAGTAAGATCCAATCGTTACGATTTTTTTTTGAGACTGGAGAAAAGAGCCAAAAAATGATGATAAATGGAAAGATAAACAGTCCTGGTTGAGAGCATTCGGTACCCAGTTCCTGGGACTTGCAGTCAAATGGCCTTGCTAACAAAGAAACTGACCTTGTATAGGACGGCTGCCATTTCTTCAGTTCTCTATCCTTTCTATCCTTGCTTCCACTCCTAGCTTTTTATTTATTTTTTTTTAAAGTGTGCGTTATCAGATCAGTAGATACTTTAATCTACTGACTGGTTCAGTGCATCTCAAAATTAAAGTGCTTAAAATCCCCTGGAGATTTTGCTAAAATGCAGGTTCTGACTCTGTAGGTCTGAAAGATAGTCTGCATTTCCAGCAAATTCCCAGATGATATTTATGCTGCTGATCTAGGGCCAAGGCCCACACTTACAGGGGCAAGAATTTAGTATATTCCCAGGAATGTTGGGTAGGATGAAATGAAAAACCCTTACTGAAGAGTAAAGAGTTTTTCCTTTATAAACATTGCTATATAAAAGGAAAGGACATTAAATTGGTCTTTCTAGCACTACTTGGGTTTGCAAAGGCATGCTAGTTACTCTATTTCTGGTCTTTCAATGATATTTCAAAATAATAATATTCCTTTTATCATAATAAAAGGAAAATAATAATATTCCTTTTATTAAGAATCAACTTTGTTCTTGAGTATCAGCACACAGCCCTCATGTTTTCCAAGTTACTTCATGACTTCTTACTTTTTTACCCTCAATGGAACCCTTATATTTATTCTAATTAGAATGTAGATAACTGATAGCGATAGTGTAAGCAGATGGAAATCTCCTACTGTGTGGCATCTGCTGTGGTGAGTGCTGGAGACACAACTATGAATCAGGCATATATAGTATCTAACTGCCCCTCCTTTTAACCCAGGAAGATGGGTTATGACTTTGTGCGAAAGAGAAACACACGCTGAGTTAGATAACCGCAGCAGAAACAGCTGGTAAGTGGCAAGGCTGAAATATAAACCCAGTTCTTTTTGACTGTAAAACTCTTGCTTATAGCTCCTGAACTCATTCTGAATAGGGGATTGCCTACCCTCTCATCACCATAAGTAACCAGGGTTTTGTATTTTTTAGTGTCCAAAAAAAATTACTTCATCTCTCTTTCTTATCCTTTCAGGACAAAGCTGCTGACTCTATAGTAATAGCTACCAAAATATTTATAAATAAGTATCCCATCTTCAAGCACAAGTAATCCAAACATACACAATATTTTAAGATTGTTTTGGAATTAGATACTTTTTCTCACTTTACTGTGATTTCCTACTGTTCTATCTCTTGTCCTGGGTGACTGACTAAAACAGGTATTTTTTTTTTTTTTTTCAGAAAGGAAACTCCTACCACACACAGAAATCAATTCAAAGTGATGCTGGGATTTAAATGTGAAAACTAAAACAATGAAGTTTATAGAGATAACCCAGGCGAATAACTTCATGAACTTGGAGTGGGAAAAGATTTCTTAAGCAGAATATAAAATACACTAATCAAAAAGGAAAATATTGATGTATAAATTCAGTTCAGTCGTTCAGTTGTGCCCGACTCTTTGCAACCCCATGGACTGCAGCACACCATGGACTGCAGCACTAATTAAAACTTCTGTTGATAAAATAGAGTATTAAGAAAAGTAAGCCACAAAGCAGAGGATATTTGCGATACACAAACCAAAAGAGAATTCCACCTACCCCAAATCCAACAGATCAGTAAGAAAAAAGATAGAAAAAATATTAGAATATGTTGTAAAAGACTTACATGGATGGACACTTGACAGAAAAGCATAGCCAAATTGCCAGTAACATATGAAAATGTTCTCAACCTCATTTGTCAAAAGGGAAATGCAAATTAAAGCCACACTAAGATATCACCCTACACCTTCCAGAATGTCTAAAACTAAGAAGACTGACAATACCAATCTCAATCGATGGTTTAGAGTAACTGGAACTCTTGCACATTAGTAGGAGTGTAAATTGATACAGCAGCTTCAGAAGATCTTTTCATGACGCACATTAAAACTGAACAAATGCACAGCCAATGATTCAGCAGTTCCACTTGTAGGTACATATGCAACAGGTATGTGAATTACAAAAGTCAGGTACATGAATATGCACATGCTTAAGCATTCATAATAGCCACAACTGGGAACAATTCAAATATCTACAAACACAGAATGGACAAGTAAACTTCATTTCATTCATTTAATGACATGCTAGATAGCAATGAACATGAACTGCTACGTGTAACAAGAAGGGTAAAATCTCATAAGAGTCCAACAAAAGAAGTCAAATACATGTTGTATGATTCTGTCTATATGAAAGTCAAAAGCAGGCAGAACTGATCTATAGTGTTAGAAGACAGGAGAGGTACTTTTGCACTGGAGGCCCCTGGCAGGGGCTTGAGGAGGATTTCCAGAGTCCTGGAAATGTACTATTTCTTGATCCAGGTGGTGATTACCAAGGTGTGTTCTTTTTATGAAAATTCACTGAGATGTATACTTGTATATATGTAGGCAAATGTATATACTTTCCTATATGTATGCTATTTAAAATAAAACACATGAAGGAGCAAAATTATTTAAAGTTTCTATTTTTAAGGTCATCTGTTACTAGGTTTTTTTTCACTCTACAGCAAAGAAACAAGCATTTTCTTCATTTTATTCCTTTGCCGTGCAAAACTGAAATCTGTCTTTCAAGCAAATTTTTATGCCATTTGTAAAATACATTTCTATTACTGCTTTTTGTCCCCAGGTTTTGCTTTTCAACATCAAATCCATTTTGTGGTTTTCTTTGGAGATATGAAACCAATCCTGTTTTTTTGTCTCTTTTCCATTTGCCTTTTATGTTTCAATAGAGTTCTGGTAATAATCCCATTTGACCTTAGGACAAATGCATTACCAAACATTAAACAAAGACCAGTCACCATGGGCCTGATGTGTGACCTCATTCCACCTAACATTTAAGGACATAACAGTCTTCTAAGAATGATGGGACAATTGCTTCCTGAGGATGTGAGGCTTATTACTGAATAGATGCTCTATGAGGAAAAAAAAAAAAAAAGCGCAGATGCTGGGAGTACAAATGGAGTTTATCCTGTCAAAAGTGAAACCCCCCTGTCATCACAGCTTGGCACACTCTCCACTGCCACCGCCCAGGGTAGCTTATGCCAGCACATGGTAAGAGTAATTTGGAAAAGACGTGGGTTCTGGGGTCATCGGATAGGGATTCAAACTCTAGGTCTTACTAACAGTGTGTGCCGAGCATGTGTTCAATCTCTATGAACTTCAAATGACTTCTCTATAAAAATAAGGATAAAAATAACTATATCACAAAACAGTCACAGGCGTTTCAATTACACAGACATATAAATGTCTCTAACATGGTATTTAGCACATCTAGGTGTTCAAAGAATGAAACTCTTTTTTCTATTCTTTTCCTTTTTAGGCAAAACTATGTTGCTGCAATAGTTTGCAATCATATTTGAGTTTTTGATTCATAGCAATTTGGTTTTGGAGATGATAAGTCCTGGAATATTTATTTCATGAATGCATGTTGGATCCATAGATCATTTCATATGTATATATTTTTTAACCTTTTGAATTTTCCAGATGCAATCTGTACCCAAAATGGGATAAGAAAATAATAATAACTGTAAAATTCCTTTAATGGGAAAGAAGATAGTTTAATATTTGATCCACTCTCTTAAAGGAATAGACAGAAATAGTGTAGACGAGAATTTACTTTGTATTCTTAATTCTTACTTCAAAGCCTCACAAATCTGTAGACCTGAGCATAAGTGTAGTGTTTTTAGAGAAATGCACATTTGGTTACTTCTGTCCTCAGCTCCAGTTTTATTGAGAAATAACTGCCATGCATCACTTTATAAGTTTAAGTAATGGCTTGATTTACATTCATTGTGAAATCGGTTCTGCTAATGTCTATCTTCTTACATAGATAAAACAAGAAAAGAAAGAAAAAAGAGGAAAATTCCTCCCTGTGATGTGAAAACTCTTAAGATTCACTCTCATAATAACTTTCCTATATTGGCATAACTTGGAGATATTTCAGGTTTGGTTCCAGACCACCACAATAAAGCGATTATCACAATAAGGTGAGTCACAGGATTTTTTTTTTTTTGGTTTCCCAGTGCTTGTAAAACATATTTACACTATACTGCAGTCTCTTAAGTGTGCAATAGCATTATGTCTAAAAAAATGTACACACCTAAGTTAAAATCTTTTATTACTAAAAAATGCTAACCATCCTCTGACAACTCAGGGTTGCCACAAACTTTCAGCTCTGAAAAATCTAACATCTCTTAAGTGCAATTAAGAAAAGCACAATAATACAATATGCCCACGTATCATTCTTCAGTGTTAGCCATGGTCATCATATTGTACATTACATCCCCAGTGATTATTTATCTTACAACTGGAGGGTTGTAACCTTTGACTTTCCTCCTCCCATCCCCACTCCCTCACCCTTTCCTCTGGTAACCACAGGTCTGATCTCTTCTTCTATGCATTTGGGTTTTGTTTGGTTGGTTTCTTAAGATTATAAGTGAGATCATACAGTATTTGTCTTTCTTATCTGACTTATGTCACTTAGCAAAATGCCTTCAAGATCTATCCAAGGTGTCACAAAACAGTAGGGTTTTCTTGTTCTTTTTATCGCTGAATAATATTCCATTGCATATATACACCACATCTTTATCCATTCATCCAACAATGGACACTGAGGATGTTTCCATGTCTTAGCTATTGTAAATAATTGTGCTATGAACATGGTGGGGTGCAGATTTCATTTTGAGTCAGTGTTTTTATTTTTTGAATATATTCCCAGAAGTGGAATTGATCACATGGTAATTCTACTTTTACTTTTTTGAGGGTATTGCATATTATTTTCCATAGCCGCTGCACCAATTTACAATCTTATCAATAGCACACAGGGTTCCCTTTACTCCCACATCCACGCACATCTGACCATATTTTTTTTTTCCTCCATCCATGGAATTTTCTAGGCAAGAGTACTGGAGTGGGTTGCCATTTCCTTCTCCATGACTATATTTTTTTTAATGATAATCAGCTACAGCTGGCTTTAAAAAAATGTGTTACCTAGGAAAGCTGAAATACCTGGAGCATTCCTCATACTAAATACCTTAGTATTGAGCATTCTTATTTTATTCTTAAAAATTATAGGAAGGTGAAGCAACTTGCCTAAGGTGGCCATTTAAAGTTAGGAGTCAAAATAAAAATGTTAGGAGCCAGTGAAACTCCCACTCCTTTCTCTGAGTTCCAAGTGGCAGAAAGTAGCCACAAACGCTGGGAACAAGTCAGCGTATTAATGGTTGGTAAAGCTGAAATAGGAAATGCAGCTGAGACTCAAGGTTGAAATGCAGTGTTCTGTAACTTTGACTCAGGGACATCTAGGAGCCCTTTGGCAGGTGGAGTTGGCTCTGCAAAGCCGACTCCAGCTGCATGTGCCTACCAGTCTCACGGAGCAGACCAGGTCTGCCTAGCAAGCTCAGACACTGCAGAGTGCAGTTCAAGAGAGAAAGATGGGCCCTCATGAATACTGTGCAATGACCCTCCTCAGATAATGTTCCCTGGCTAGAGAATGCTTGTAGAGCAACAGATGTTTTTAACCATGTCAGAAAATATTTATCTGAAATGCTACTTGCTCTGTAGTTTTACTTAAGAGTATTAATTTGTTTAGCTCGCTTCTTCAAACTTCTTACATCAGGGAAAGTGACAAGCTACATGCCCGCATGATTATTAATGACAGATTATTATTGTGATTATTATTATTTTGGCTATCACTTTTCTTACTGTATTATAGATATTCCCCCTAGCATCAGTTTAATGTTATACCTTGCAAAGAGACGTCCTTGGAGGATGACACGGAATGCTCTCCCTGTGCTTATTCAAACTGATATGGAGTTAGGCCTGCAAATCCTCTAGGAGATCCTTTATGGCTCCAAACTGTAAAGCTGCTCCATAAAACTGTAAAGCCAGAAGAGAAAGAAAGGAAAAAAAGCCACATAAAGGCTAAGCACTATTTGCCACATATCAGTGAAGATAAAATTAGGTGAAAGACTGCGTTTCTGGGTACAGGTAGAAGTTTATTCCCTCAAGTTAAGAACCTTACAGTGAAATTATAACTATCATCTTATTAAGTCACCTCATTAACAAATCAGTTTAATGTAGGAAGAAACATGGGCAGCCTATGCAGACACATGATATTAATTTACTTCTTTATACTCCTATCATGTCACAGAAGGATTTGAAGCATCTAAACCATTGTTATTTTGTTTGTTTGCTTTCCAGGAATTTGGCACCCAACACAATTGCATTTAACAGTGTGGCTATGAACAAAAAAGCTCAGTGAATAATTCATACATGTAGTCTTTGTAATTTGTTGAATCCTCTGTGCATCTGGAAAACTCCGGGAAGTAAAATAATTGAAAGAGTTGGGAGGGTTGACATTCAAAGGCACTGCGTCCTGTCTCCATGAGGAACCAACAGCTCTCAAGGGAAATGCACACGTGAGCTTTATGACTTGGAAACATTTAGGTTCTCTCACCTCACAGATGGTGACTGCAGCCATGAAATTAAAAGACGCTTACTCCTTGGAAGGAAAGTTATGACCCACCTAGATAGCATGTTAAAAAGCAGAGACATTACTTTGCCAACAGAGGTCCGTCTCTTTAAGGCTATGGTTTTTCCAGTGGTCATGTATGGATGTGAGAGTTGGACTGTGAAGAAATCTGAGCGCTGAAGAATTGATGCTTTTGAACTGCGGTGCTGAAGAAGACTCTGGAGAGTCCCTTGGACTGCAAGGAGATCCAACCAGTCCATCCTAAAGGAGATCAATCCCGGGAGTTCATTGGAAGGACTGATGGCTGAAGCTGAAACTCCAATACTTTGGCCACCTCATGTGAAGAGCTGACTCATTGGAAAAGACCCTGATGCTGGGAGGGATTGGGGGCAGGAGGAGAAGGGGACGACAGAGGATGAGATGGTTGGATGGCAACACCAACTCGATGGACAGGAATTTCAGTAAACTCTGGGAGTTGGTAATGGACAGGGAGGCCTGGCCTGCTGCGATTCACGCGGTCGCAGAGTCGGACACGACTGAGCGACTGAACTGAACTAACTGAACTTCACCTCTTTCTCACTTGACTCTTTCTGTCCTCCAAATAGTCTTGCTTTTAAATAGAGAATAAATGAACTCAATAAACCAAGCTTCCATCTCTGTAATCTTCTATCACAAATTAAAGATATTTCACACAGTTTTGACCATAAAACATAGGTTTAAAAGGATAGTTTTTTTTTTCATGTAAATAGTAAAAATGGATTATGCAGCTGTATTTTTAGCTTGGTGAGTGGCTACCTTACAGTGGTACTTCTTTCCATGTTTATTAATAGAAAGTGTAACCTACACATGCTGTGAAAGAGATATTGTTTGGTCTGCCCTCCTTCACTGGACTTAAATTTCTGTGTTCTCTTGACTACACACCCTACTCCTGCAACTGTGATTTCTTTTGTTGACAGAGACAGCTTGGAAGATGTATGTACATGGGTTGGTTTCACTGGGTCATGAGTATTATCCTAAGTGTTTTATCACTATGACACTGCACTCATTTTAATCATTCCCCCATTCCAAAATTTTGAAAAGCCTGCTCAGAACATAGACTATCCCTTCAAAGCCCTTGCTGCTCTTTAGTTTATGAGCTGAAATTGGTGGTTCATCTGTTTCAGCAGTTCTTAACATAGGGTACAAGAACAGAATGTTGTCCTTTTGTTTATTAATCCCTAGAGGGATTTTAGAAATCCCAGTGATGATTTCCAAGTGGGGCCCAGATATCAGAATGTGTTTTAATTTCCCTCACCCCTTCCCAGGACGATGCTACTGAGCCTTCAGGATTCAGAATCACAGAGCTATTCATACAACTGCCTGTGCATCTGAAAAGGTAATACTGCCTAACGGTGTAAGAGACCCCGTAGTCAGACTGTCTTGTTTCAAATCTGGTGACCACTTTTAACCACTGTGACATTAAGCAAAGTACTTAGCCATGCTGATCTTCAGTTTCCTCATTTGCAAAATGTGGATGGTAACAGAAGAACATACATCATACACATAAAACAACCAGAATAGTGTCTGGCACATAACAAGTAGTAGAAAAGTATATTAATAAATATTTAATTCTCACTTCCAGTTTATTTTTTCATTTTAAAATTTCTCCCAAATGTTAAGGAGAGCATTATTTATGTGTACATGGTTTATGCATTTTAAGTGGTTAGCAAGTTGGTGTTCCTAAATAAAACACTAAGATTTTCTACTGTTTCATCATCCCCATAATCACCCAGCATGTGCTCAAGAAAGTCCAACTAAATGACTATACTATTTAATTAAAATTTTATTATTTATACCCTCACTTTATTCTAAAAGGGTTTGTCCAGGCTCTTACAAAATACATATAGAACATAAGAAGCTAAAGAACTAAGTAATAATAAAATCAAAGCAAAAGATAAACAAGGGTAGGAAGACAAATTAGTCTTTTAAATTTGGCTCCCAAGAAGGCACCCTATAAGGTCCTATATTCTTTTAGTTCAGGCCCATATCATTCATTCAAGGCTAAATTCAGAGGGTTATTTTACACTATCCGTACAATAGCTTTCCTGGTAACACAAGAAATAGATGACTTTCACTAATGCTATGTTCATAAGCAGGAAAATTTAGGCTCTAAGAATGAGGCAAATTATTACTCTTAAATACTGATATTCAGATACAATTTGTTTTACCCCCAAATGGCTTATTCCAAGTCATTTCAGTCAAAGTCATTTTAGTCCGTCAAGTTAAAGCTATGGTTTTCCCAGTAGTTATGTATGGATGAGAGAGTTGGACCATAAAGAAGGCTGAGCACCAAAGAACTGATGCTTTTGAACTGTGGTGTTGGAGAAGACTCTTGACAGCCCCTTAGACTGTAAGGAGATCAAACCAGTCAATCCTGAATATTGACTGGAAATCAGCTGAAGCTCCAATACTTAGGCCACCTGATGTGAAGAACTGAATCACTGGAAAAGACCCTGATGCTGGGAAAGATTGAAGGCGGGAGAAGAAAGATGCTGGGTAAGATTGAAGGCGGGAGGAGAAGGGGACGACAGAGGATGAGATGGTTGGATGGCATCCCTGACTCGATGGACATGAGTTTGAGTAAGCTCCAGGAGTTGGTGATGGACAGGAAAGCCTGGTGTGCAGCAGTCCATGGGGTTGCAAAGAGTAGGACATGACTGAGCAACTGAACTAAACTGAAAATGCCTTAATTTATATTAACAATATTAGATAAAACATAAACCTTTTAAAACACCTGCTAGACAATACTACCCCATAAAAGACAACGGTTTACATTCAACTATTCAAAGAACTGAGCCTAAAATGCATGCCAGATATGACATTTATTTCCATTTCTGTGATCCACTTTTATCAAAGCATGCAACTGCTTGTGGTTAGCTCTTAACTCTATAAAAGGAGTTGAATGAGAATTCGAGAAGTTTGGCCTAGCAGCCACCCACAATCTCCTCCGGACATCCTTCCCCCGCGTTGTCAAACATCTGTCACAAGTACACCCTACAGCCCGATCTGCAGGGCACCCATCCTGGAAAACTGCCTGCAGGCAGATAGCTTAGCGTGCATTTCCCTCAGCAGCCAGAAAACGTGCCGTGTTCTTGTGGACTAACCTACTAAGACAAGAGAAAGACAAAACAACTGTCAAGTCTAAACTTGTTAGAGAGCCACTTAGGGCTTCAGCACTTTTACTGTCAGGCTCGATTGTGGCAACATTTCATTCTCTGAGTCAGAAGAGGGAGGTTGGAGATGGTGCACATTAGTCACTGACGACATTAAAACTCATGATTGTTTGATTTGGCGAATCTATTTCAAGGCTAAAACTTTTCAGGGATTTTAAAATTACAGTGCCTCCCAGGACATCCCAGTAGAATTTATGTGTATTAGTGTATATGTTATATTCCCTCCCCCATGCAGTTAACGCATCTTAATCTCACTGAAAATGATAGGTTGGCAAACAAAGTTAGAATCTGAGGTGAAAGTCTCCTGGTTACTCTAATTTTAGTTTTGATCTTAAATTTTAGTGTCTTATATTTCAGGCTGATAGTTTTTACTTCTATTCCTTATTTGTTGAGCGTTTTTTATCATAAAAGAATTTTAGATTTTCTCCAATGCTGTCTCTGACTCTATTGAGATGCTCATGTCACTTTTATCTTTTATTTAGCTAACGTATTGGACTACTATGATTGGGCTTCCCTGGCGGCTCAGACGGTAAACAGTCCACCTGCAATGTGGGAGACCTGGGTTTGATCCCTGGGCTGGGAAGGTCCCCTGCGGGAGGGCACAGCAACCACTCCAGTACTCTCGCCTGGAGGATCCCATGGACGGGAGCCTGGCGGGCTAAGTGCATGAGCGACTGAGCACAGCACAGTACTGTGACTGGGGGGCTCCCCGGTGGCTCAGACGGTACTGTATCTGCGTGTACTGCAGGAGACCCACTGATTTTCATATGCTGAGCCCACGTTTTATTTCTGGGTTAAATCCCATTTGGATATTATTAAACCATTGACCTAGAGCAATATTTCTCCATTATAAGCTTCAGAATAATAATTCCATTGTATGCTAACAGTTGCTCCATGAAAAAGGAGTTGCATTAAGTAAATGTGAGAAATGCTGGGTTACAGTTAAATAGTTTTCTTTTTAGAAGACTATCTCAGAGAATATAATGTACTAACTGACTTTGCAAATCTCTAAGAGGGAGGTATTCATATTCATAGAGTGTTTATTATGCGCCAGGTATTCTTCTAGGCACTGGAAAGGTAGAAATGAGAAAAAGAGAAAAGAAATCTCTGCTCTGTGGAGTATACATTCTAGAAGAAAGGCAAACAAGAAATATAAAAAATCATGCAACTTATAAAATGTTAAAGTACTATATATTACATAAAAAAGAAAAATCAGGTAAGCTCCTTGACACCAGGCTTGAAAATAATTTCTTGGATTTGACACCGAAAGCAAAGGCAACAAAAGCAAAGAATTAAGTGGGACCACATTAAACTAAAGGGCTTCTGCACAGGAGAGGAAACCGTCAACAGGACGAAAAGGCGACCTACCGAATGACGGAAAATACCTGCAGATCGTACATCTGAAAGGGGCTAATATAAAAAACACATGACTCAATAGCTAAAAAGCCAAAGAGTCTGATTTAAAACGGGGGGAGCATCTGAATAGACATTTTTCCAATAAGACATACAGATGCCTCATCGGTAAAGAAAAGCTGTTCCACACGATCAGTCATCAGGGAAACGCAAACCAAAACCATACTGAGATATCACCTCATGCCTATTAGAATGACGATTATTTAAAAAGTCAAGAAATAACATTTCTAGGTACTTTTGCCATAAGCATCTTTGGCACAAGCATTTTGCCACATTTTTGCTGCATAACTAATTGGCTATATGGCAATTTTTCTGTAAAAATAAAATAAGTGGTTGATAGTTTGGTGTGATGTACAGAAAGCATGACAGATGATGATGACTTTACACCAAAAGTTGTTTTTGTTTTTTGTTTTTGAAATACAATACATTGGAGGAGAAAGAGGCCAAATACACATTTCTCACAGAACTTTGGAATGCCTCTCAATGGACATGTGACAATAATATTCCAAGAAAAACCAATAGTGTGGAAGGTTTCACAACACAACACAAAGCTCAGTTATAAATAGGCAGCCTAGTATTCGGAAAGTCTATCTAAATGAAGGAAGAAATTTTAGTGAAAGAAGGAAATGTATGATTTTGAACAAGGAGAAGGATCAACAAGCCAAAAAAAAAAAAAAAAAGATGCAAAATAGTACAAAAAAAAGACCTGGAAGACAAGTGTTTTGGTACAAGCCAAGAAATAAATTTTTTGAGAAGTATTGCTTCGAATAGTTTGTATTTTGCAATAAAGCCTATTCCTTTCTGATGTTTCCTGTTTACATTCTTTTTAATGTCCTTTTATTTGTTGTTACTTATCTTTTATGGCAAAACTGCCCTGTGACTAAGTAGTTATGTGGCAAGAATGCTTGGGACAAAGATGTCTATGTCAAAGGTAAACACCTCTGAAGAAACTGCCAGACATAGAAACAGCACGTGTTGGTGAGGACGCAGAGAAAAAGGAACACTCGTGGACTACTGGCGGGAATGTAACTTAGTGCAACCACTTTCCAAAACAGTATGGGGGGGGTAGTCCTTCCAAACTTAAAAACAGAACTACCACATGATCTAGCAATTCCACTTCTAGGTATTTGCCTAAAGAAAAAACAAAAAACCACTAATTCAAAAAAATACGTGCACCCTCATGCTCACTGCAGCATTATTTATAATAGCCAATTCATGGAAACAACTTAACACTGACAGATAAATGAATACAGAAAATATGGTATTATAAATAAATACAATGAAATATTCTTCAGTCATAAAAAATGAAATCTTTCCATTTGCCACTGCCACAACATGGATGGACCTTGAGGGCATTATGCTAAGTGAAATAAGTCTAACAGAGAAAGAGGAACACCATGTGATTTTACATGTGGAATCTTAAAAAGAAAACAAGCTCATAGATCCAGAGAACAGATTTGTGTTTACCAGAGGTGGGGGGAAGGGGGTGGAGCTCAGAAAAATGTGTAAAAGGGTCAAAAGGCACAAATAAAGATTTTCAGTTACAAATAAATCACATGGATGTAATGTACAGCATGGTGACTATAATAAAAAATCACGTACTGCATATTTGACAGTTGCTATGACAGTAGATCTTAAAAATGCTCATCACAAGAAAAACATTTTTTTGGTAGCATGTGTAGTAATGGATGTTAACTAGACTTCTTAGAGTGATCATTTTGCAGTATATACAAATAACAAATCACTATGTTGTGTACCTGAAACTAATATAATTTCATATGTCAATTACACCTCAATTAAGAAAAGAGAAAGTGAAAACTCACTTCAAGAGGTTTCAAAAATTCTGGGTAGGAGGGTGGGCAGCGCATTAAAATATTTATAGGACACTCAGGAAAGGCCTTGTTGAAAAGTGACATTAGAGAGAAACGGGAGAGAATAGCTGATTCAAAAATAGCAATGAAGTCATTATGGCTGAAGCGGACTGATGGAGAAAGTGGTAGTAACATTCACTGCCTCTTACCTGGATTACTGCGGTAGATCCTGGACAAATTTCACTGTTTCAACTTTTGCTTCTTCCCCTACCCCATGGGTTGAGAGTAGTCTCTCTGTGTGTATAGTATGGTATGGAGGTATAGGTGGGGATGGGTAGGCAAAAATAAAAGCACTGAAATTAGTTAAGAGTCTATTTCAGTAATCAAGATGAAAGAGGATGGGGATTCAATCCATAAGTGAAGATGAGGAGAAGTGTTCATATTCTGGGTGTTTTGAACATTGAGTCAACAGGATTTCTTGGATAAGAGAAGAGAGAAGTTTGGATAAGAGGTATGAGAGAAAGATGTTAAAAATGACTTTAAATTTTGGTCTCGTGCAACTCTTAGGATAGAGTTGCATCAACAGAGAAGGGACAGAATGTGGGTGGAGCAAGTTTCTGAAAGAGTCAAGATTTCAGTTTTGGAACATGTTGTACTTACGATTTCTATTTTAAAAGTGCAAAGTAAGTATAGGAATTAACACACACATGGTCTCTGTTGCTGACTTGATGAGATACATCTTTTACTTAATACCAGTACCAGTACTTAATACCAAAACCTTACATTGTGGATAGCTAAAGACATTAAGAAAAAGTCAGAATTAAACAGATGCTATTTATACTATTATTTAATTTGTAATTTCTCTCCCATTTTCCAAAAATCTGACTGGTTTTTAGAACTTGCCTTTTTTTGTGGATTAAGGACCTTGCTCAAAGTATTTTTTTTTTTTCTTTTAAAAGCACTTTTATTTCCATCAAAAAACAAAAACAAAACCTCTGTAGGCAAACGTCAGCTTCCCTGATGCCTCAGACAGCAAAGAATCTGCCTGCAATGCAGGAGACCTGGTTCGATCCCTGGGTTGAAAAGAACCCCTGAAGAAGGAAATGGCTACCCACTCTAGTATGCTGGCCTGGAAAATTCCATGGATAGAGGAACCAGGCAGGCGACAGTCCATGGGGTCACAAAGAGTCAGACATGACTGGATGACTAATGCTTTCACTTTCTCAAAGTATTTTTTGAACCTGTTTTACCAACCAACCAACCAACCCAACCTACAAAATAACAACCAAGAACACAACAAAATTTTCGATTTGTCTTCTTATGGGATGAGTAATCATTCTTCAGTCTTCTGCTTTTAAAATTCACACTCAGGGCTGACACATAACTGTGAAGTAAACAGACTGCTTTCCTCCAGCAGTGGAAGAGGTGATGGAGGCAGCTGGGAGAGCACTAGAGACTGAGGAGAGGAAAGTACAGTCCTCAGAGATCAGCCTGTACAGAGGAGCGTGGCTGTTGCCCGTCATCCGGGGCATACCTTGGACTCTTGTCCCACTTCCTTTGAAGTGAGATGTGGCCATGTAACTGAGTTCCAGCCAGTGGAATATGACTATAAGTGACCTGGTCTACTTCCAGGTCTTGTCTAGGAAACCTTTCCACTTGATGATACTTATTCCTTTCCCTTTTGATTGGCTGAGGACTAGTCTGCCATACTGGAAACATGCTGAAAATAACAGATCCTAAACTGGAGAACCCTGGGTCTCTGAATTCTGCTCAGACCATCCATGAACTAAGAACTTCCATTTTTGAACTTAACATGAGTGGGAAATAAATGTTTACTGTAGTTGAGCTATTTATTACACATTTGTGTGTTTATTTGTTATAGCAGCTAATGGCCTCAAATCTAATCCTAAGAGAGAAATAGTGGTTCAAAAGCACACTTACTGCCCATATTTTCCTATTTAACTCTCCTGTTTGTAGCCAGCTATTTCCTTCAAATCTCCTATAAGTTAATAGTTGAGGAGTGGAATTACAATTACATACCTTTAAATGCAGGGCTTATATTAAGCTCATGGAATATTCCATATACTATAATACTGACTTAGGCAAGAATTCAAAGATGTAAACCTTTGAGGCCTGAGAAACTGGCAGCATTACTGAGATGTTCAGTTTTTCCAATTTGATTTGCACTGCCAGCTAAATCTGTTTACTGAGTGCATGGTAGTATTTGGAGATCTAATTCAATGATCTATTTGAAAATTTCTGATCATGCTTTTGAAACATTGCCTTTCTCAAATATTATATCCTTATATATATTTTAAAAGTTTCCTTAGAAGTTTTTTTTTTCCATTTTTAATATATCCATTCCTTGTCTATAGAGGCATACAGTGTAAAGCCTATATTTTAAAATTTCATATACACATGTCCTTCAGAGGAAAATAAAGTTGTTTCCAACACAGGGGATGTCTTCTACAATGACTCCATGTTAAATATATATTCTTTAAAGTAAAGTACAAAGTTACAAAATGGTGTGGACTTTCTAACCTTGGACTGAGAGGAAAAAAATAAGTAAATTAACATTCTATAAGGAAATAAAAATACTTGAAGATTTTTGTCTACAAATTTAGATACCAAGGGTAAAAATCTTCCAGTATTTAAACTCTGGCTTAGTACCTGGTATACTATGATAATATATGAGCAGTGACAGGCTCCTCTTCCTCAAATATCTCTTCTAAGTATATGATACAGAGTCTCTATGCCCTGCAATATTCCGAATAGTAGTAGTAAGAAAAAAATGTATAATCAAAATAAAGTTTTATTGAACACTATCATGTGTCAAGGATTATGTAAAGCACTTTTTTTTAATGAATCTTTTAAGGTAATTCTCACAATGACTCTATGAAGAGGCAGATATTATTTTCTACTTTTCCAGTGAGGAAGTTGAAGCACAGATAGATTTCATGACTTGTTCAAGGCTATATTTAGTATGTTGAGAGAGCAAGGAACTGAACAATTTGGCAGTCTGGCTCCATAGCCCATACTCTATATTCCTGGAAAAGCTAACATATTAAGCCCCTTTCATTAAGTGCAAACTGATTCACCATTTTTACTAATGATAGCACATATTAGGCGTTAAAATAATAATGCAAGAAATTAAAAGAAGAAATTATTATCTTTATATTAATATATATATATATACTTATGGTTATTCTTATGGTTATATAAGTATAGCTAAACTTATAGTACTTATTATGAGAAATGGAGTACTTACACTAATACATTAATGGTATATATTATATATAAAACTAAGTCAGGTTTAAATATTAGAAAGTTTTCAACTTATTATTACCTAAAAATATAGCCAAAACCTTAAATACTGAGATATATATATATATTATACACACACATAAACTATACTATATGCTAATACATTATACTAAAGAAATCATGACTCACATAAATAATAATCAGTGTAAATACAATTAAATAAAATGTAAAAACTGTTACTTTGTCCTAATCTGGGAAAAGCTCAGAATTATTTATGTGAAACATATGAAATACACTAGATAAAAATACATTTTTAAAATACATCTTTAAAAATGAACTTTTTTGGAGGGCCTCAGGTGATTTAATGTTCTTAAATATCTTCAAAGTGGTAAATATATTAATATTTATAGTAACATTAAACTATAATGTCAAAGATACATATTTAATTTCTAGGACAGAAAGCTTCTTGAAGGCAAATCATTTAAAAAATCTCCAGCACTAGTCTAGTGTCTGGTATACAGTTCAAATAGAGGAATAACGAACAATTAAAGAGTTATATTAGTCAGGGTTCTCCAGAAAAACAAGACCAACAGAATACATACAGACATATAAGAGATTTATTGTAGGAATCAGTTCATGCAGTTATGGAGAGACAGGAAAGCTGGTTGTATAATTGTTGGAGCCCAAAGTTCTGAGAACGAGGGGAGTTGATGGTGTTAAGTCCCAGAGTCATAAGGTCTAAGAACCAGGAGCTCTGACCTCCAAGGGCAGAAGAAATGGATGTCCCAGCTCCAGAAGAGAGACAAATGCCTTACCTTTAGCTTTTTGTTCCATTCTGGCCCTCAACTGATTGGAAGATTCCCACCAGCACTGGTGAGGGTGGATCTCTTCTTAGTCTACTAATTCAAATGCTAACCTCTTCTGGAAATACCCACACAGACACATCACCAAATAAGTTTTGCCTGGCATTCCCTTAGCCCAGTCAAGTTGATGCATAAAATTAACCATCACAAGAGTGTTTCCAAGTGAAGGACCATTTAGACCTGCTTCACGTCAATGAATAATAAAAGTGATTCATCATCTAACAAATTTATTATCTATATTAATTCATTATGTCCCTATAAAAGTGAAACTTTTGACCTATAATATTTTTTACATTGTTAATCTGATTAGCAGCCATTTTCTTTATAGCTCATAAAGTCAGTGATAGGTTAGTTCAATTCAAGTAAAAAAATCATGGTTCCTAAACTGGTAATTTTGGAATTAACAAAATGATATTGTATAGCTGAGCATGATAACTAGAAAGGCATATTTGAGAGCTGTGCTGACTAATACAGTGGCTATTCGCTACATGTGGCTATTTAAATTTAAAATAATTAAATTAAAAAATTAGTTGCACCAGTGGTAACTGCATCGAAAAGTACAGACAGTCCCATCATCACAGAAGGTTCTACCAGACATTATTATTCTAGAGAAAGAACGTATAATCTGAGTCAATTATTGTGTTGTTGTTCAGTTGCTAAGTTGTGTCCAACTCTTATCTTCTCAGTGTTCATCTAATGACTTATCTAGCATGAATCTGAAGTCTTGCCTTCCTCTTGCTCTAGCTCTGGAGAAGGCACTAACCATGGGAAAAGTATACCTAGTGGAAGGAAGAAAGAAATTAAAGGCAAGAAGCAGGATAACATATAAATTCTGCCATCAGCTTTTCTGAGATCAAGAAATTTGTATATAATACACCATAGTTATTTAGTCTTACAGCTTTTGTGAGCAAAAATGTGTTTGAAGGAGATACAACAGAACTATGGAGTATTATGTGACCTGTCAGTTGGGTGAACAACCTAAAATCAAATAATACAAACAGAAAAAGGCATCAGAAACAACAAATATGAAAGGACATAGGTAAACTTCAAACCATTTAGTAGCAATGTCATCCAACTGCTGCAGAGGATGGAATTTTCCCTCGATGCTTCCACACTTAGAGGATGGGGATTTCCTGCTGCTTTCTTCCTTTCAGCAATCAGCCTTTGAGGGGTCTCTTGATGTCTAGGTTTCCAAATACAACTACCAGCTCTTCCTTAGGTACTACCCTTGTACTTTGAACTTTTCAACCTAGGATTCCTTTCTCAAACTGAGTCTAACAAAATGACTAATTACATCCAAGGCAATGACACAATATCAGCTATTTAAATGTTCCAGAAAAGTTCCTATTTCCATTACAAACAATTTCATTCCTAACCTCTCGCTGACCTAGTTATGGTAGGTTCATTGTAATTAGATCTCTTAACAGTTACCATCTTGTCTTTTTCAAGCTGCATTTTAACTTGTCTCTTTTTCAAACAAACTGTAATAAATATTAAATTTAAAATATTCACAAAGACAAGCAAAAAGAAAAAGGTGTTTGCACATGAGTGGGGACATAATTCACTGCAGTGTTTAATCTTTATCTTTTTAAAACAAACTCTAGCTTTGGGAGGAATACTGCAGGAAATAGAAAAAGGAAACAATGTCTCACATGCTTCTAAATGCAGTTGAGATATTTTAAATAAAATATTTAGCCATTTAACCAAAACTTTCACTTTTCATCACCAAGCAATTCTGACAATATGAATTGTCCATATATTGCATTGTGCAACATGCATCAATTTCAGTTTGAGTATAATTAATGGAGAATATATGCAAGAGTATTTTGGCAAGTCTTGTTTTGGTGCCTTATTTTGTTTTGTTTTTGTTTTTTTTTTTTGGTGCCTTATTTTGAACCAAGAAAAAATAATTAAAAATTATAACTTTTACTTTACCTTCTTAGGCTGCTGTTTACAGTCACTTGCTGGTCATACACCTGGCATAAGACATGTGAAGCCACTCTGAGTATAACTCAAAGAAGAATTTAGAGCCTCCTGGAGTTAATTTCTGATATATATTTTCCTTAATAGAAGGAAAACTACAATATTTTCTAGTGGTACTATGGTGTTGAGCTTGGGAGGATGATAATTTTTCCAGAAAGTCAGTAAGTTATACACTTGATTCAGAGCTAGTACATATCTCAATATTTTAACTAACATGGAGGAATGGACGAGATAATAAAATGACTGGGTAATGTGTAACAGAGGTCCACATCTGAACTATGCTTATTGCCAGAGTTCAGATCTTTGCTGGAATATATCTATAGGTTGTTTGAAGTCTCTTTGAATGAAGAAATTAGAAATCTCCTTGGAAAGATCTTTAAAAAAAGAGAGACATTTAGGTATGACAAAATCATCCCTATAACAAAATATTCCCTAGTGGAGTTTTAGTTGTGAATACAACCATGCTGGTCTGGCTCCAATTTAATTCCTGGGGGGAATGGGGCACATGTTCTCTGCACCTCCAGTTAGCATTTCTTTTAAATAATAAAAGTCTTCTCAAGGTTGTTGCTCCCTCATTTAAAGAGTCAGTGTTATATGCTATCAAAGGTGCAGACTGACACTTACATGCAGATCATCTTCCAGTTCCTTCTTTTTCATACTAGGTGACGTTCTTCAATCAAGTCAGACAACATTCAAAGCCCTTAATCTGTTATGGAGATCATGACAGACATGGTCTCTTCCATGAGAACAGTTATGGTCTCTCAGAGAAGGCAGATCTCAAAAACAAGTACAACAGTAATTATATAATCACAAGAAGGTGAGAATACATGAGAGGGGATCTCATCTAACAGGAGACTGATAAGGAAATCCTCTTAGAGTGAGATTTAAGTGGATAGCTGCAAAATGCGTTCAGTTAATCAGGTCAATGGAATATGGAGAAAACATTACAAAGAAGAACATGTGCCAAGACTGGTAGCAAGAATGAATCTACTGTGGTCCAAGAAGAGAAAGAAGCTAGCAGAGCTGCTGGAAACAGACGGAAGAGGAGGACAGAGGGAGATGAGGCTGCGTTGGGAGGCAAGGACAAAGTAACAGAGGGCTCCAGCAGTCACAGAAAGGGTGTCCATTCCATTCCAAGAGTAACGGGGGAGCCAGAAGAGGGTTCTGAGTAGGAAGTGACATGATTAGGTTTGTTTTATTACAAGTCCACCTTCACTGTTTGTTGCTGAATGGATTACAAGGTAGCCAGAATGGACATGTGGCACTTACTGCGATAACTAATCCAAGAGACATTCGTGACTCTAGGCTAGAGTGGTAGCTCTCAAAGTGTTGTCCATGGCACCCCAGGAGGCTCAGAGATGCTTTCTTGAGGCCTGCAAGGTAAAAATTATCTTCATAACAAAACTGTTACTGACCTTTTAAATTGGCTTGATATTTGCGATGATGATACAAAAGCAATAGAGGGTAAACTTCTGGAAATTTAGCTCAAATTAAGACTTAGAGTCATTGAATTCTTCATCTTAACATATTCTCATTGGAAACTTTTATTTAAGTTTTATTTAAGAATTTAAGAATTTCCTTGATGAAGCAGAAACATTACTGATTCTATTAAATCTCATCCCCCGGGACACATATTTTTAATATTGTGTGACAAAATAGTGAAACATATTGCAAAAGGAGCTTAAAGTTACTGCCAGCTTCCCATAACAGATGCTGTTTTTCTCTTTGTGGTAGCAGAGGTCAGTTGCTCAGTTTACCAGAGGGCTAAAGAAAGACAGCATGTGAGATTAGATGCTCTAAAAGAAGAGATATAAAGACAATGCAGGCACATATAAATATATCTTTGGGCATTTATGAGTCACTCTGCAAAGCTATTTAACCTCCCAGTTTTGCCTGATAGGCTCTCAGGGTGACCCCAGAAAGTCACTGTTGAGTATTAACAATGATGTGCTAGAGTGGGCTCATCACAGATCAGGAAAATGGATTGTGTTTGTCTCTTCCCAACTCCACATTCAATGATGTCAGGTTGGCAGACTGAAATCAGACATGATGGTGTTCTTTACATGCATGTTAAGTTGCTTCGTCGCATCCACTCTTTGTGACCCCACTGTAGCCCGCGAGGCTCCTCTGTCCATGGGATTCTCCAGGCAAGAATACTGGAGTAGGTTCCCTTCTCCAGGAGATCCCTTCTCCAGGGGATCTTCCCGGCCCAGGGATCAAACCCATGTCTCTTATGTCTCCTGCACTGTCAGGCAGGTTCTTTACTACTAGCACCACCTGGGAAGCCAGGTGTTATTTACCACCACATTAATTAACAAACAAATGGGGCTCTTTTTAAAAAAAAAAAAAAAAAAAACCCTGGAGAGCCAGTTGTTAAACATTTACCAGCATACTTCTGGTCCAGCCAGGTCTCTAAATTCTTTCTCCCTCTCATGTTCCCAAGACAAATAAATCATCAGCTCTCTCCATCAATCCCCATTCATTTAATAATCTTTGTTTTAAAAGAGAATTGGAAATAACAGTTGGCATTGTTAAATGGAAACATTTCGCATACATGTTCAACAAATATTTGTTGAATGTTGATAACTGAATAAAATGTGGGTCAAAAAAGGCTAAGAATATATATCTTAATTGTTATTGATGTAATATATTGTCTTCCATAGCACATATTTTGAATATAGCACTTATATCATAGTAGAGTTATTTGTTTAAATACAAATGCCAAAAATCTAGCTATTGAGACAAGTGATTAAGTCCCTGTGTTCTTTATTTCCAATTTACTTTTATGAACAGATGTACAGAACAGACTTTTGGACTCTGTGGGAGAAGGCGAGGGTGGGATGTTTCGAGAGAACAGCATCGAAACATGTATATTATCTACAGTGAAACAGGTCACCAGCCCAGGTGGGATGCATGAGACAAGTGCTCGGGCCTGGTGCACTGGGAGGACCCAGAGGAATCGGGTGGAGAGGGAGGTGGGAGGGGGGATCGGGATGGGGAATACATGTAAATCCATGGCTGATTCATGTCAATGTATGCCAAAACCCACTACAATATTGTAAAGTAATTAGCCTCCAACTAATAAAAATAAATGAAAAAAAAAAAGAAAAAGAAAATATATTTAGAGAAGACACTAAAATCTTAATTTATTTTCTTAATGATATATGACTTGTATAGTCCTAGTGTTAACATCCATTTAGGGAAAAAATAGGGACTCGAGCCTTTGAGAAAGCCTCTGTTCATCATGCTTTATGATGCTCTGCAATGCCAGCCTTCTCTAGTCAAGAGCCGAAACAAACAAAAAAGGAGCTCACTAATAATCAATTCCCAGTCATTCTAGGATTAATAGGATAGTTTGTGGCATAGGTTGTTATCTCCATCTTTGCTTTTCTTTATTTTCTTTTTGGCTTCCTGCCACCGAGTTTTTGCATTATTCATTAGAATCCACACCAGTGCATGATTGGGGAAATAAAGGACTCTGAAGTGCAAATTTTTCATTTTACTGCTTGTTAGCAGTGCTTCAGAAAGTGTTATTGCAGGAGGAGATGGTCAAAACAATTAAATGAAACTTGTTTGTATTTATAGGCTTCAAATAATCTATTTAACATAAAGATGGATCTACTTAACTTTATACACTAAAGATTGGCTGGAAATACTAAAGCTATTCATCAGTTGTTCAAACTCTCTAAGATTCTTACAAGGTATCAAAAATCTTAAAAAATTAGATAATAACCCTTCTTCCTCCAAAAAAGCCTTCATGTCTCACAATTTTAAAAAGTATTTCCACAACAGGTACTTTGTCATGATGAGTGCATTTGAGCAAGTTCCCTGGAAGATAAACAAAATGTTGGGCTTCAGTTATAGCAGAGCTCTCCAAAAGAAATAAAGTGACTAGTTAATCCTCAGAGCACTGGAATTCGCTGGACTGTTAGCCAGATGACTATTTAGGAAACTGCCATGTGTTTCTGTGTATAAATGCTCGTATTTCGACACTCTTGTTTGACGAAAGAGCAGAAGGAAGACAAATATGGGACCACTCACCTCAAAACAGGTGTTAAGGATTGTAGAGAAATAGTTCCTATTCATGAATTCATGTGGGTGTATATGTGGGTGTTGTGGCAGGTGTAGGTGAAGCAAAGAGGGGGACAGATAGCTATTGGTTAACATCCCTGTCACTGCTGACACTTGGAACTAAGCAGCCGAAGTTCTAAGAGACTTTTCCTGGTTATCTTCAAGACTGCCATGATGAAGACCTCTGGCCTGGGTGAGGTTTCTGGCAGTGTGACTGCGAAGAGTTCTTTTTAAACTGACGATGATGCCATTTCTCTAGTTTGAAGATTAAGCTAAGCTTTATCACAGCTCAGTTGTGTTTTTTGCCTCTCCACTGAATGTGTGTGTTTTTCAGCAAAGTCTCTCAGGATACTGGAAAATACCTAGTTACATACAAATAAACACACAGTTACCATTAAATTTCCCATGCACCATCTAAGAGTGCAAAAACATATTGTTCTGGGTACAGAAGAGAAATCTATCTCCTCCAGTCCTCTCATAAATCCAGCCTTGATTACCAGACTTTAACTGAATCAACATCATCACTGTGTCCCCCAATCTCTTCCTTCTATAGCAGCCATTCCAGGGCTACACTGGGACTAGGGAGAAAAATAAACACAACAAAAAAACCCCTCTCTGCTTGCACTAGTTTGGAGGGCATAGAAAAACAGGAGCTGAAAGAAGCAAACCAAGACACCACTGATGCCGTTATCAAGAGACTTATAAATGCTGTATCATTCCCAGGAGAACTGTTCCCTGACGTGGTCAGGTCAGCTTTTGGGGGTGATATGTGATTTCTCTTCTTGAACCAATAAATAGTGAAGATCAACCTTCTACTGTAAAGTAGGAATCAGGAGAAGAGGAGAAGAAATTAGTTTTCTACATTGGTATTAGTTGCAGGCATTTTAATTTCACTTTTTAATTTATATACTTGTCTCTGAATAAAATGCCATTTCAAATATTTAATTCAAGGCACACATTGATGACAAAATGTAATAAAGTATAGCTTCTGACTTTTTATTTAGGCTCCTAGATGTTATTTTTTATTCCTGAAATTTCCCTTGAGTCCTTGGCATAATTCTGTTCCTTTGCCTGCTCTTTAGTTTCTTTTCTCACCAACAATTCCAGAGTTTGATTTTATGAATCAAATTCACATTGAGTCAGTGGAGGAATGCATTTTGAAAACTTATCTTTGAGCTGCATCTTACTTTTCCTGCATCAACCAGCATCCTCTAATACAGACTTCCTTCCCTTAACCTCATGAGACACAAAAATATCTCAGAACATTTTCCAGAAAAATGTTTGTATTAGAGATCAAAACTAACATTGGGCAGAAACATCCTCTGTGAAAACAAAAGGGGGGACAATTAAGTACAGTTTTCAGTCAAAAAAGACCCTACATATATAATTAAAATAAAAATTCAGAATCCTGCAAATGGCTTTGCTAGAATTACATAATCACAAAGGTAAAAAGGAAAACAAAAAAAAATATTGAATTGCAGTATTGATTTTTACTTCCTAAAAGGGCTAGGATAAGACTATTAATATCAAAGGAGTCACCTCAAATTTCAGCAAATTAGAAATAATTCATGCTCAGTCAACAAATAATTTTTGGTGTCTATCATGTCAGTCAAAGTGCTAGGCCTAAAGCTTTTGGGAAATACTTTTATTTTCTTTTCTTATTGATCAGGATGAAGGATTTTAGCTTCAACCTCTTCAAAATGACCTAGAAGTAATTTTATTTGGAATTTTGTAGATATTTAATAATCATTCTCATTTCTATAATTACTTGTAAATGTTAATTACAGAAACTGATTGCTAATATTCCAAATCAGTAAGAAATCAGCAACTGCATCACTCTTCCTACTGTTTCATAACCACACCGTTAAGACTAACACGACTAGAACACACACCTTTAAGAAAGGCCCACCCCTGTGTACCTGAGCACCAGCTGACCCATGAGGGCATACAGTTCACACTCCCAACTCCATACCCAGTAATCCCAGGACTTTGGATCCTGTCCGTTCCAGTTGGATCTGTTTGTTGCCCCCTTGGATTGGCCTCTCGTTATCAGCTAGACCGTGGTTCTATTATACATATTTGGTTTCCCCAACTGTAACTCCTTTGCAATTCTTAAAAACAATGACTGCTTGCACCATCTATTTCTTTTCTGGATTTTGGCTCTTTCTTTGTTAAATTCCTAACCTAGCTTTAACATGTCAGGCTCTAGTCCTTAAGTTTTGCTATGTCTGGTCAGTACCTTTATTGAATCCATTTAAGTTATTATGTATTAATAGTTATATATTCAAAGGAGTAAATTTAATAGGATTGACAGTAGTCATGGTATATGCATTTTTATATTTAAACGAAAAACCATTTTTCTGAAATATTTGTTCAAAGCCTGTATTTATTTCTTCTGGTTAAATGCTCTATTTCCTGATCAGTAAAATACTAATAAAAGATCCTTGAGATTAAGTTTAGTTTTTTTTTCTACATTTTGACCACCCCCCAAATTTTTCTGTAACTATCTGTGATTAAATGATAAATGATAATGTATGTAAAGGCACTTTAGAGTATTCTACAGGTGCTTATGATTATATTATCATTACACACACCTAACAGTCTCAGGTAAGCCAATATCAGCTTATCACTAAATCTAACTGAGTCAGATTTCTTTTTCACTGCATGAAGTTTCATTTAAGAATATATCATTTAGGGAAGAATTTTATAAGTACTCTATCAACAGCATCAAAATAGGTTATAAGAATGAGTGTCACTTTCAAATATGCTTACCTTACTTTTCAGTTTTGCTAATGTGCTGAAAAAACCTGATTAAATACTAAAGATGTGGATGAGGATTTTTGTATTTTCATAATTCCCGTCCCCATTCCTCATATAAAAACAATTTCTTTTCAAACAATATTGTATTCTGGTGAGAACACAAGGTCAGCCAACTAAAGCAGTCATGTGACAATTATCTTGAAGAACAGTATGTAAATTACTTAGCAAAAGGGATATGAATTAGTCTACATTTAAAAAATTTAGGTAAATGTGAGTTTGGGTGAGATTCATACTATTCCACAGAGAGAAATTTGTATGCTTTTCAAAACATGGGTCAACTGAATTCACTAAACATTTTGAAAATTATATAACTTCCTGTCTTGCTTAAGACGTAAGGATCATGTCACTGTCTACAGAATTTAATTTATAACCCAGGTGGGAATGTATTCAATAAATTTATTTTTTGTTCTAAATAGTATACTCTTGAAAAAATAGCTCTCACTGGAAGAAAACTGTTCATAACTATGTAGTTTTTAAACATAAGCGAACAAACATACTGAAATCAAAGTCACATCAGAGAAGCATGACCCAAAATAATTTGCTAAAAGGAAGTTCATGTATACTCAGAACTCATGGAACTCTAGCCCTGGCTGAAGACTTTGTAAATAAATCTTGTACAGCATAGTGGACTGGAGGTTAGAGGCTATTTAGTATAAATAAGCAAAAACAGAGCTTGTATTTGACATACCCTATTACAGAAGACTTTCCCCCAAGGTTTTCAAGTATTGGAATTCATAATAGAAAGCCAAATATGTCCTTGAAAGTCTAATGGATGTCATCAATTATTTGACATTTTTAAACATGCATACTGTGACCATGAGCTATGAATTATTTGAAAAATTCTTATGATGTTAATTCTTGGGATCTGTGTGCAATTTTAATTTCCAAATTTGGGATATCATGAGGCTTTATTAAGGGAAAAGATAACTGCCTACTCTTTGCCAAGCAGAGTATAAGGTTTTTCATTTATAACTCTCAGTTTCTTGTAACAGCCAACAAGGTAGGCATTCTACCCACAATTTACAGAGGAAGACTCTGAGATTCAAGCTGTAAGAACCAACTTTGTGGGGAGTTCTCAAACTTTAGTTATTCATTTATTTATTTATCTTAAGCAAATAAACCCATGCTTCATTCATTGAGAGAGATATGTGTATCTATGACAGACTGAAAAGGAAATGCTGTGATTCCCAAATCTGTGGAAATTCCAGGAATGACTGAGTATGTGGTGGGTCATTGATCCAAGAGGTCCCTTTCAAGAATAGGATGATGAAGCAGGAGTTTAGAATCTGTAAAAGAAAATCGGGGAAAAAGTAGAACACAGACTTATGCATTTGGAAGAAGATATTGTGTATGTATACACACACACACACACATTTTGAATCTTAAGGTGCTAAGAAACACCATTTTCCTTCTGTATTCTGTATTCTTTATCCATCTCCTTTGCCCAGTAGTTACTCAACACTTACAAGCCAACCCATCACCAGTTACCATATATTAATACATACAAGTTCAGAAGACATAAAATAGTTCTAGGAACAAGAGGAAATACTACAAGTTTCTCATTCCGCAGTGTCTGGACCCTCAGATTCCTGTGGAGGACAACCAGGGAGCCAGGGCAGGAGTTAAATTCAATTTAGTTCAGTGAAGTTATAAAGTATAATCTTTTTCAGAAGACCATCTGTTATGCCCCTCTCTGATTGTTCCTGTCTCCTTTCTTCAGGGTTAACTTGAAAAATATGATCTCTCACTTTCACTTTTGGAAACTTGTCCCCTCTAACTCCTGCCCATTTGAGACAACGATGAGTAGTGCTTACATTAAATCTCTTATTTCAGTTTAAGACTTGACTTATTTGAAGCTCTGACTCTTTTCTTTTGACTCCCTAGCCCAAGCAATCCTTCAGCAACCTATGACCCAGCAGGAAAAGGATGACAGAGCTGGGGTTGGGGAAGTGTAATCTGTAGACAGAGTGATTTTTATCAGCTTTGACATGGCTTAGTATGAGTCATATCAGTGTCCATCAGGTTCAGTATTTTACTACCAATAGAAAATCTCAAGAGTATGGCATCAAATTTAAAATTTAGGTACATTCCAGCTTCTTTTAGTAACATACAATCATAGAAGTTTAGGGCTAAAAATGACTTTTGTTTTTCCATTCAGTCTAAAGTCCTCAACTACATTAAAAAGCTAAAATAATAACTGACACATGTCAAGTAACATATGAGGCTTTTTATATATATGTTCTCTATACATATACTTTACATTGTCTCAACATATTATAATCATCAGGGTAGAAATCATTATCCTCTATATAAGAATCTGACATTCAAAGCATTTAGGGAGATATTAAGATTTTTAATAGGGAGGGAAGCAGACATTTAAAGAAATCACTCCACTTGTACCACAGCAAAAATTTCAGGGTACAGAAGTAAACTTGAGGAACATCAGTTGGGGTTTATTGCATTAGTCTCATGAAGTCAAGTTTGGATTAGAGATGGTGGGATGGAGAAGAAGAGACAACAGAATCAACAGAAATTCAGAGTATAGAACTAATGAGACTTGACGACAGATTTGTCACGGGAGGTGAGAGAAAGGAGAAGGAAGAGCCAGATTTGGTGCCTCGTTTTCAGCGTGAGCAACGGGCTGGATGGTGGAGACACTAGGAAAGATGAAAAGCCCTGACAAGAAGATTTGGGAAGTGCAGGGAAAGCAGGGAGCAGAGAAGGGATGCAGGAGGCCAGATCAGGAACTGATGACATGATTCAGGGAATCTTTTGTTCTCTCTTTTTTTTTTTTAATATATTTTTCCATTTCTATAATTATTTCTTAATTGTAGTTGATTTACAGTGTTTTGGGTATACAGCAAAGTGATTCAAATATATAGATACATATAGACTTTTTTCAGATTCTGTTTCATTATAGGTTATTATAAGACATTGAATATAGTTCCCTGAGCCAAACAGTAGGCATTTGTTTCTTTATCTCCTTTATATATAGTAGTATCTGTTAATCCCAAATCCTAATTTATCCATGCCTGGCTTTCCCTTTTGGTAATCATAAGTTTGTTTCCTATGTCTATGAGTCTACTTCTGTTTTGTAACTAAGGTCATTTGTATCAATTTTTAAAAAACTTTTTCAAATAGTTTTTAAGACTGGAGATCTGAGAATACACTTTCTACCCAATGTCCTCTTAATCTTTTCCCCTCCCGTTATCTGTAGGCCAATCCCGAAGGCACTTGGCCCTTAGGTTTAAAATGCAGATGTTAACTGCATTTTCTGGGTAACCGCAGAGATTTATCAACTTACATGATCTAATAATACCTTGTGACCCCCTTGGACTTAGCTAGATTTTAGGTAACCTGAGAGAAAGGATACTGTTGTAGAAGAATTACTGGTGTAATGGGGATCTCATCTCAACCTAAACTGGGATTTGGAATTTTGGTATGTGTCTGACGAAAAGTTGCAGCTGAAAGTTCAAAGAGGCTGTTTTCGTTGCAGTAGTTAACATAGAAGGAAAGTATCTTCAGAGAGGAGGGAATCTGAAGAGAGAAATGGAGAGGGATGTGAGTGGACAGAAGGCTGTTTCTTCTATTAAGGGTTGCATGGAGTTAGTCTGAACCCTGGTGGAGACATGGGCTGCAAGATAGACCTGTTCCCACGGGCACTGAGGCACCCACTATGTGGCTTAGGGGCCAAGGTGACGAAGCAGGACAGAGCTGAGAGAACATCATCATCTTCTCTCAGCACTAAATGCTCTGCTCCCTTCTCTTTCTTGCATGGTTTCCAAGAAGTCAGCTGTGACTCTTATCTTTATTTCTCTATAAATAAGGTGTTCCCCACCCCCTGACTTTTTCAGGACTTTTTCTCCATCTATGGTTTTTCATAACTTGCAAATGATACGCCAAGGTATAGCACTTTTGTTTTTGGCATTTATCCTGCTTATTCTCTGAGCTTCCTGAATCTGGGGAAATGTCTAGTCATTATTATTCCAAATACGTCTTCTGTTCCTTTCTGTCCTCTCCTTCCCATTGTGCACACATTACACTTTTTGCAGTTGTCCTCAGTCCTTGGATACTCCGTTCTGTTTTGTCCAGTCCTCCTTCTCTTTGTTATGTTTTTTGAGGATTGCTCATCTGTTCTTGCACGCTGTTCACTTTACTCATTACAGCCCTTAGCACATTACTCATCGCTGTTTTAAATTCCTGGTCTGATAATTCCAATATCCCTGCCATATTTGGTTTTGATACTTGTCCTACCTCTTCAAACTGTGGGGTTTTTTGCCACTTGCTATGCCATGTTATTTTTCTTGATATCTGAACATGACTTAGTTGTAAAAGAAACTGCTGTAAATAGTTCTTTATTAATATAGTGGTGAGCTGTCAGGGGAGGGGACGAGTTCTCTGGTTCTGTGATTAGGTCTCAGTCTTTCAGGAGATGGTGCCTCTGCATTGTGAAGGAGCATCCTTTCACCACATCTAGGCATAACACAGCCTTGTTCTGAGATAACAAAAACCATCTGGGCTGAAGGGGTTTTACTTTGTGAGTACCAGAATAGGAGTCGGCTCACCGAGTAGGGAGCCAGTGTTAGGTACCCCTCTCAAGCGGCTCTCCTAGCCAGGACGGAAGCAGGAGATGACAGGCAGAAAAATCTCAGAGGGCTGCTCTCTTGTGCTATGCTTCTGGGGACTATGGAGATGGGTGGATGAAACCCTCAAGTACGCGTGGAGGGCGATGAGAGTCGTTACTGTGGCTTTGTTTGTAAGCACAGAGGGGTGAGGCCTGGGGGAAACGTGGACTACATGAGAAAAGTAGTTTTCAAGCTGAAGTGTCCTTCAGAGTAACTTGAGACTTTTTAAAAAAGATCTCTGCCCAGGTCCTACTTGCAGGGTTTCTGTTTTAGAAAGTCTAGGGTGACAACTATGTTATGAAACAGCTCTGTGGGGAATTCTGATGCTTATGCCTGATTAAAATCTACGCCTTCAATTTATTAGAGTTGAGTCATTTGACGCTAGTCAAATAGCTAGCAAAAGAAAAAGAATTTAGATTTTTGGAGAGATTTCCCTTTTTGACTTTATTGTTTTATATTCTCCTCCCCTTCTCCCCAGCTTTCCACATTCTCACTAAAACAACTTCCTTTCCCTGGTATTGGTTTTTCTAATTTCTCACTGAAGGCTTCTCTGTAGGAGAATTATTAGGAAGCCCACCGAGCCTTACTTTTGATTCTCCATAGTTGGACTCAGATAAAAGAAAAATTAAGAATGTAAACATCCTTTTTTTTTCCCCCTTAGAAGAAAATGGTTCACAATTTTATTTTGTTTGACCAGTTCAATGTTAAACAATTGTGTGAATATTTTTCTTGAAACATCCACTCTCTTCTACTGCTATTTCCACAGCTCACTCTACTGTTATTTTTGCTTAAATTATCAATGGAATTTAGACATCAAAGCACTTTCACTTCATTTCTCCATTCTGGCTCCACAGGCTCCAAAGTTTTGAGCCACAAAAATGACCCCTCACCATACATGATTTCATTCATTTCTGTATAAGCTGAAGGAGAATTTTTTCTCTTGTAGAATCTATGGTATCTAAAATAAACTATGTTAGGGACTTAACTCCTGATTAATACATCCTTTATTCCCCAATTTTACCCATAATTTTCAATCCAACAGAATTCTAGTCTTCTCAAAATAAAGTTAAAACAACTGTGTAACAATTTTTTCAGTGCAAAAATTTCAAATGTCAATTCTATTAAATGGAGGTCAAAATTTCTTTTGGAATTAAACATTTTTTCCCCCCAATTATTCTCCAGGAATTAAAGAAGAAAAAATAGACCAAGCTCCAGTTTGAAAGAGCCATAATTCAGCACACTCTGTATTACTTCTCAGAGAAAGAAATCTGAGTTTCTAAAGAAAGAAACAATGCATTAAGTGCTGGGGGAAAGAAAAATGAGGGTCTCCAGGCTTGGGAATGTAGTGCCCTGAGGCAGACTGACCCAATCCGCTGTTGACAAAGTGACATCACTACTGTGCCGTAGGGAGTGCATGCTCAGTCACTCAGCTGTGTCCGACTCTCTGGGAGTCCATGGACTATATAGCCTGCCGGCTCCTCTGTCCACAGATGCTCCATGGAAAAATACTAGAGTGGGTTGCCATGCCCTTCTCCAGGGGATCTTCCTGACCCAGGGATTAAACCCACATCTCATTAAGTCTCCTGCATTGGCAGGCAGGTTCTTTACCACGAGCGCCATCTGGGAAGCCCTGAAGTTAGGGCTAGGCATATACTTTCTACCCTGAAATCTCTGGTATCTTCATATTACTCTGAATACATAGCAGGGTCAATGAATGTGTCCTTGAGAAAAGTAAAAAAAAGAAAGAAGAAAAGCCTTCTATTTCTCAATGCTAATTAATTTAAAATTCAAATGAAGGAATCATGTGGTTTAATGTATAAGTAGCATATGAATAGTGGCTATGCCAAAAAGAGGTTTGGGGAACCATCTTTTGGTGCCCTAACCCACCCCCAGTTACTTCCACAAATTCATATGTTTACCAGTTAAACAACTGCTGTTCTCTTAACACATGAAAATCATCTTTTGAAAAAGTTCTTATTTTCACTGATCTATGATTTGTAATTTAGATACAAACAATTGAGACAAGACTCCTAACTTCCCCACCTCCACCTCCTGCCGCCCCTCAACTCCTCTTCTTGTGAACATGCTGATCCCAGCAGATATGTAAGTGAATATGGAAACACGAACTTCAGCGTTCACTATCCTGAATACTACTAGTATTCCATAAAGACCCAACTTCTGTGCAAATAAAATTCTTACTAAAGGAAAAGAGACAGATGATTTTCTGGAGAACAGAAGGACTCAAATTAAATGTGTATATAGTATATGCTCCATGGATGACTGGGAGACGTCATATATCACTTAAGCAGCATTTGTTATATCATTTTTATATAGGTGTGGTTTATAGGAAAGCTATACTGAAAAATAAAGAAATGAAAGGGATTATCTGTGGATTTCTTCTTTTTATTTTTAAATTGATCTGGGCTTACTTTTTGAGGATTTCCATCCACAGTCTATTTCTACACATCTGCATCCTACACACAGGAAGTGGAGGAAAAGAAGAGCACATTTTACAATTCTGGAGACTAATTAAATAGGTATTTGCCTGGAGAAGTACTTATCATGATGCTTAAAATGTTCTGTAATAGTTATTTAACAAGAACCTCAGATTCTTCTGTTTCTGGGAACTCAAAGGAAAGTAAGAGCTGTAGCTGATTTTGAGACTGACGTATGTGCAAAATGAGGACACAATTGAGGTTGAAATGCCACTCTGAGATTTCCCTTAAGGTATTGCTTCATTCCTGTTTCATCAAAAGCATATCAAGGAGTCACTATGTGTAAAATATCTTGGTTTGGGGATGGATGGAAAGAGGAATTAAACATGGCCCTTACTTCCCCAGTGGCTCAGACAGTAAAGCATCTGCCTGCAATGTGGGAGACCTGGGTTTGATCCCTGGGTCGGGAAGATCCCCTGGAGAAGGAAACGGCAACCCACTCCAGTACTCTTGCCTAAAAAACTCCATGGACGAAGGTGCCTGGCAGGCTACAGTCCATGGGATTGGAAAGAATCAGACACAATTGAGCAGCTTCACTTTTTTGCTTTCAAAGGAGATTTTAACCCAGTGAGGGTGACACACAGGAGGGAGTACACAAAAAGGATTTAGGGAGTGAACAAGATGGAAGTTGGGGGGAAATGCTGAAGGTGAGCTCAGAAGAGAAGGCTACAGTGTTCTGTGTGTTGTTGGGGATGTCTTTTAATCCCCATCTTACAGAGTGAACAGTATTATACTACCTAAGTTGGAAGGGGACTTGTAAATATATCTCACTTGAATCTGGAATCTGATCTCACTCAGTAATCCCACCCATAATATCTACTATTTTAATAGCATCTATACTCTCAGTGGTTCTTAATCTTTGGAACAGTTTGCATCCTTTAGAAAACATGAATAAACTACGATTCTTTCCCACGGGAGAAGAGGGGAGGAAGAAGCACATGAAAAAATTCAGGGACTTCTTTCTGAAGTACTGGACAATCACTTAACTCCTTTATGTCTCAATTTCTCAGGCAGGGAATGGCAAAGCCTACTCCATAAAGTTCTTGAGAGAATTAAATAAGATAATTGTATACCATGCACCTATGGTCAGTCAACTTATGACAAAGGAGGAAAGAATATACAATGGAGAAAAAGTTTCTTCAATAATTGGTGCTGGGTTAAAAGGACAGTTGCATGTAAAGAATGAAATTAGAACATTCTCTAATATCATACATACAAATAAACTCAAAATGGATTAAAAATCATGTAAAATCAGATACTATAAAACTCCTAGAAGAAAACATAGGCAGAACACTCTGACATAAACTGTAGCAATATCTTTTTGGATCCATCTCCTACAGTAATGGAAATAAGAACAAAAATAAACAAATGGAATGCAATTAAACTTAAAAGCTTTTGCACAGCAAAGGAAACTATAAACAAAATGAAAAGACAACCTACGAACTGGGAGAAAATATTTGCAAATGATGCAACCAACAAAGATTATTCTCCAAAATATACAAACAGCCCATACAGCTAAAGATAAAAAAAAAAAAAAACTAATCAAAAAAAGGGCAGAAGACCTAAATAGACATTTCTCCAAAGAAATATGTATATATATATATACATATATAAAACTGAATCACTTTTCTGTACACTTGAAACTAACACAACTTTGTAAATCAACTATACTTCAATAAAAAAATAATGATATAAAGTACCTAGCACTGATCCCAGAGCAAATATTCAGTAAATGACAGGCATTATTTTATTCTTTCTTTCTTCCTTTTCCTTGGAAGATGTGTTCTTTCCTTCACTGTGACTGATGAGTCAGTGATAAGAGTGGGGGATCAAACAGGGGCTGTTCACCAAGTAAGGTGGAGGAGAAAAGGGGATAGATAAGTTTCATGCCCAGGCATGAAATATGATAGAAAAAGGAATTCTAGGAACTTCATAGGAAGTTATCTGTAGGACTCTCTAGGAGAATACTGTAAAGGATCTATGAAGATGCTGCTCTAGATGTAAATATTTTATGGGTTTACTATAATAGTAATACTAATAGTATTAGTTTCAATAATAATGACAAATGCACACTTAGAGAGAACTTACTGTGTGCCAGGCATTGTGTTTAACTTAGCTTATACAGATCACGTCATTTAATCCTTACAACAATATGAAATTAACACAGTACATAATATCTCATCTGAAGTTCTAAAAAAAAAAAAATCTTTGAAAACTAAAATTTTGAAATAATTGACTGCAAAATCTGACCTGAACTGACATGAGTATATTTTTAGTCTTTATTTATCCCTTTAAAAGTAAATATTTGCACATTTTGCTATAGAAATCTTAATGTTTGGTCAAGGGGTGTTTCATGCCCTACTAGGGTAATGTCCTTGCCATTCTAAAAAATGTCTCTAAGTTTCAAAATTTGCCTAGCCTACAGAATTTCAGGTAAGGAGTTTTTGAAAAGAGCTAACATTTATTGAGAACATGCTATTTGTCAGGTTTGAGCCCTAGTTTCTACTTATGTTAATGAATTTATCCTCATCATAATCCTCAGAGGTAGATATATTTAGCATCCTTCCTGCTTTAGAGTTGAAGTGACTATACAAAGTACAGAGAAGTCAAGGAACTCAAGGGTACCAGCTAGTAACTTAGATACACAGAAGCTGAACACAGGCAATCTGGATCTGAGAAGCTTTTGCTTAATTGCTACACATACTGCCTCATTTATGTTATTACAATTGTTATCCTCATTCTACAGATGAAAATTCTGAAAATTAAAGGTAATTTTAAATTAAAATAAAAATGAAATTTAGAAGTAATTATATCTAAGATAAAGTGTTTATGTGATCTTGGGCAAGTTATTTAGCCATTCTGTACCTCAACTTTCCTTTCTGTAAAATAGAGACATTAATAATACATACCACATAGGATTGTTATGGGGAGTAAGTTAGGTTAAAACACTTAGAGAAATGTCTGATATACTCCATGAAATCAACACAGATTAGCTCTTACTATTATTACAACTAAGACATGTGGATGCCAGAAGGGAGGAGAAGGATATAATGAAAGTTAATCCTCATGCAAAGATTTACTATAAAGAAGGTAAAAGGGGTAATATTTTTCTTCCAGACATTAAATCAGTGTTTTCTTTATTTTTTGTTCCCCAGTCCCGAGGTGTTTAATGGCTGCCTATCTGCTCAATCAATGGCATTTATTGCTTCAGAGAGTAGGTACAGAACAAAGAGGTCTTTTATTTCTCTTTCAGTCTATGAGCTGACATTTTTTAATCCATTGCAAGACTTTAATCATGAAGTCATGCTTTGTTAAAGAACAAGACTGTTTTGTAAATCCCCAAAGCTTCTCTTTACAATTAAAAGTCTGGGCCTGGTTCACTTAACTCTTCTAGTATTGTATTTGTAAGAAGCCACGGCATGAAGAGAACAAGGCTTGTACTGAAAGGATTCTCTTGTAACAGGATGGGAAGTTCCTTTTAACTAAGAATAGGATTTGAAAACTACAAAAAGAGAAGTGGGCGAGTATAGATCTGAGTGACATACTCATCTACTTGGGTGCTAATACCCTGGAGAGAGGGAAGATGAAGTGCTGTAAGCTCTTTAGCAAACCCTGCATTTAGCCTTGCTTAGTGCTATGTGGTCTCTGGGAAGAAGAGCAACGTCTGAGGCAATATTTGAAGGCTGCCTCAAAGAATTCTGCATATTGTAGAATGGCACTGATGACTCTTTTGTGAGTGAAAGTCGCTCAGTTGTGTCTGACTCTTTGTGACCCCAAGGGCTATACAGTCCATAGAATTCTCCAGGCCAGAACACTGGAGTGGGTAGCCTTTCTCTTCCTCAGGGGATCTTCCCAAGCCAGGAATCAAACCAGGGTCTCCTGCATTGCAGGCAGATTCTTTACCAATTGAGCTATTTTGAGTCTCCCACAAATAGCATAGATTTAAGACAATCAGTAAAACAGAAAAGAATCACTATAGGGACCTCAGGACAAGGGAAGGTGATAAGATGCAGAGGCATCAATGGCAGATGAAACCACAGAAAAAGACTGACAGCAGGCACTGGAATGAGCCTCATTCAGCGATGAGGAAGGAAAGAAAAAATTGCAGGAAACAGCATGTGGATCAGATCTTTCCCTATGTCACCATAATGGCCTGGACCCACAAGCTAGTTTTAAAGAAAGATTTAGAGAAGTCTCTCTAAGAAGGGAGAAACAGTTGTGACTAACCTTTAATGAACTGATTTTTTTTTACTCCAAAATATTTTAAAATCAAAAGAAGCTGAATTACTTTTATTTGTCCAATTATATTTTGTCTTTTCCTGCTTGTAGAAGAAACTGAACTCCAGAGATGCGTGAGGTTAAATAATAAAGGTCTACTTTTTTTTTTACAGTCAAATATATGTTTTAATTCTACTATATTTCAAAGATATTAAATCTCAGAATTTTCTAAAACCAAACCCCATTCTAAGTCATGTCAGAATTTGGAGGGCTTCCCAGGTAGCACTAGTGGTGAAGAATCCACTGCACAATTTGGCCATGACAGATATTAAGGATATGTAATTACCCTCCATTCAAAAACAATTAGAAAACTGGACAAATTTTAGTAAATAATTATTTTAAGATACTTGATGGTAGGCAACATAGAACAGTAATCCTAGATGAAGGATAAACAAATGAGTTAGGTGAGCTTTACCTTCTCCCAGGTTTTCTTCCTGGAAGTAATTTCCACTGAAGTACAAGAAGGGGAGGGATACAAACAACACTTGGGTATGTCAATGAATTGAAGAGACAAATTATCACTTGGGGAAGTCAAAGCAACTAGAATTTGTGGAACAGACTGCATAAGAGGAAGGAGCTATGCAGAAGTGTTCCATATACCTTCAGAGTCCCACTGAATCTTTGCTTGACTATCAAAAAATATATCGCTGGGCATGAACAATATCAGAAGAAAGAGCAATTACTACAGATCTGTAAACTACAAAAATTTATACAGTTCGTAAAAGTCTGAGAATTATTCAAGGTCCCATACCCAAAGTAAAGAGACTTTAGTGAATATATGGTCCATTTAGTAGAAACTCCAGAAGAGCCTCACCTTAAAAGTGGGGCTAAATAAGCACTGGAGGTAAAACAGATTCACCTTAAAAGACAACAAAATACAGCACTCAGAAACATAAACCCCCTACGATGTCCAGCATCCAAACAAAATTACCACATACTTGAGGAAGCAGAAAAATGTGACCCATAACTTGGAGAGAAGTCAGTCAATAAAACAGACCTAAAATGAAAAGGATAGTACAATTAAGTAACAGACAAGAACTTTAAAAAGCACAAATCCAACATACATATTGGGTAGTGACAGAAAGTATTCAAAAAGCAGCTCAGAGGAAAAAAAACTAAAAAAAGTAGTCCTCAGTGACCTGTGAGACAATAACAAATGATTTAACACATTTGCAATTGTATTTCCAGAGGAGAAGGCAAGGAAGAGAAAAAATACTTGAAAAAATAATGGCCAAAAGTTTTCTAATTTTGATTTAAACAAAGCTATAAACCTTCAGATCCTAAAATCAAGATGAAGCCCAAGTGAAATAAACATAAAATCTCTTCATGTTTCATTATAATTAAACCACTGAAAAGGGAATCTTAAAAAAAAAAAAATCAGGAAAGAAAAGACACACTGCATCCAGAAAAACAAAGATTAAAAACAACAGCAGACTTCCTGTCATAAATTATGCAATTCCAAAGAAAATGGACTTCTCTCTCCAAAACACTGACAGAAAAAAGTGTCAACTTAATATACTATATCCAGTAAATATCTTTCATAAACAAGTGCAAGCAGAAATAGACATGCTTATTGTATAATTTTTAGGGAAATTCAAATGATCTAGAATTTCCATATGATTTATTAAACTACAGTTGTAGTTTAATACAACTGTATTAAAGGATACCCTCTGTATCCATGGGTTTCACATCCAGAGTTAACCAATTATGGATTATTGGTTAAATAATCCCTGCCCCTCCAATCTAGAAAGCTCCAAAAAGCAAAATTTGAATTTGACATGCACTAGCAACTACTTACATAGCCTTTACAACCCAATTACATAGCATTTTATTGTGTTAGGTATTATAATTAACCTAGAAATGATTTAAAGTATATGGGAGAATTGTGAAAGTTATATGCAAATATCATGCCATTTTACATAAGCACCTTGGACACATAGGGGTTTTGGTATATGTAGGGGCAGGGGTCCTGGAACCAATTCCCTGTGATTATCCAGGGATGATGGTAACAAAATTGGAAGATTTATATCATCTGATTTCAAAGTTTATACAACTATTGTATTCAAAGCAGTATAATAATGGTAAAGAACAGACTTATGGATCAATGGAAAAGATATGATAATTCAGAAATAGATCAACACATATAATCAATCAATTTTCAACAAAAGTATCAAAAAATCAGAGGGGGAATGGATAGTCTTTTCAAGAAACTGCTAGTATAATTGGATATCTGTATGGAAAAAAATGGATCTCAGCTCTTTTTATCAAGTTATACATTAAAAAATGATTCAAAATAAGCAATATATGTAAATATAAGAGAGAAGGTCATAACTCTTTTAGAGGAAAACAGGAGAAAATCTTTATGACTTTGGATTTGGCAAAGATTTATTAAATTAGACATAATCATAAGCCATAAATGAAAAATTTGATTGATTAGACTTCATCAAAATCAAAACTTTCACTTGTCAAAAGACACTATTAATGACAAGGCAAGGTGCAAAATGGGAGGAAATATTTGCAAAACATCTCTGAAAAAGGGTGTAAAACACACATATATACAGAGAATATATAAAGAACTTTCATAATGCAATAATATCATCCCAACTAAGAAAGGGACAAAGAAAAAGCTCTGGACACTTACAACTAATAAGCTCAAGAAAAAATACCCAACATCATCAATCATTCAGAAAATGCAAATTAAAATTACCAGTAAATATCATTGTACACCCAATATAAGCCATTGAAAATGCCAACAATTTCAACCGTTGGCAGGAATGTAGAGAAGCTGGAACCCTCACATACTGCTGAATGTAAAATGTCACCCTCATTTTGGATAATAGCTCAGCAGTTTCTTAGAAAGTTAACTGAACACTTAACATAGGAGCCATCGGGTCTGAAGAAACAATCAGTGATACAAAGTAGCAGTTTAATACACAAGTGGAAATAAACTGCATGAAATTAATGGCACAAGAAATGAGAGAGAAAAATGGAAGTATTACACGTTCTTAAAGTTAATAAATTAAATTAAATTCGTAAAATACGGTTTAAAGAAAGACTGTGATAATTTAAAAGATTGCTCCTAGTGGTGGTGGTGGTTTAGTTGCTAAGTCGTGTCCGACTCTTGCAACACCATGGACTGTAGCCCGCCAGGCTCCTCTGTTCATGGGATTCTCTAGGCAAGAATACTGGAGTGGGTTGCCATTTCCTTCTCCAGGAGATCTTCCTGACCCAGGAATCGAACCCGGGTCTCCTGCATTGCAGGCAGATTCTTTACCAACTGAGCTACAAGGGAAGCCTCAAAATGCTCCTAAAGACCTGGGAAAAAGAGGACAGTATCCTAGGGTCTTTTCATTCTAGTTCCCCAAATAATTATCTTTCTTGGATCGGCAGAGAAAGCGTTTCCTTTGTGGCCCCAGTCTCCTCTCCACACCTCTGCTCCTCAGCAGCAAGCCCAGCTCTGCTGAAATCACCATGTCCAGAATTCTCTCCCTCAGCCCACTTGGCCCCACGGCATAAACTGTTTCCTACCCTCTGTTCTCCTAAAGGGAATGCGAGGTCCGGGGGGTACCAAGTTCTCTAACCTTTTCCTCCTGTTCTCCTAAGGAGAAACTCTCATTTCTCCTGGGTCTTTGTTCCTAGCTGCTTCGGTGGACCGTGGCACATGGACTGAGGGATACATGCGCGGAAGAAGCTTGGCAGGGATACTGAGAGAAAATCGTTCCCTCTGCTGTGCCCCATTGAATGTGGAAACAGCACAGTCAATTTGATGTTTAGGGCAGTGGCCGTCACAGACATACACCCAAAATTTTATATATATATATATGCATATAATTCCAGTTTCAGTTTCTCTACATCCTAGATAAGGCAGGAAGCGGTCTGGTCAAGCTAACCTGTTGACTGCGCGGCTCTGGACAGGAGTTTGGGTGGGGCGGGATCTACTTCCCGGAGGAGGCTCACCGGCGCTGAACCAGGCTCTAGCCCAACGAGCCTTGACAGGATCAGACTGGAGCAGGCCGGTTCTGGGAAGCGGATTGCGCATGCGCGAGAGGCTCTCCGCTTTGAGGGAGGGGCAGTTAGAAAGCAGGCCGGTGCTCACGTGTACCTGATGAGGAGCAGTTTCCGCTACAGGAAAGCCACCATTCTTTCCCAATATCAGACATTAGGGGGCGGGAGGCCACCCAAATGGAGCCCGCCTGAAAATAGCCTGCGCTGACTACTTCTACAGCCCTTCTCTCTCCTGCCCAAGCCGCTAGTGTCATTCTCTTCTCGTCTTGCCCTGAGGGCGGCTCTCGTCAACCACCACCCACTCCTGTGCACTCAGAAACCACTGTCCCCGCCACCCTCACCTGCCCGGTGCGAACCGTGGCCAAGGTAGGTCTGGTGTCCCTGCCCTGCCTGCCCGGGCGTGGGCGAGGGGGTGGGTATCCGGTGAGTCGTGGGAGCAACACAATGAGGGCGCTATAATAAAATTGGTGCTGAAATGTTCCAGGGAAAGTGGATATGGGTGCCACAATGGGGATATGTTTTTTGGCAAGAAACTTAAAAGTTCAGGCTCTAGGAGTGAATTGAGGTAAAAAGGGCATCCGTTTTTGGAAGGAGTAAGTTTACTTCACAAATCCATCACATCTTTAGGAGAACAGAAGGGAAAGCTGAATTTCTGACAGAACACTAGTTGGCCGTTCATGTTCAACTCTAGCAAACAGCGGTGCATTCTACGGCATCATCTTCCCTGTCGGCGCCCTCAGATACAGTCACAGGCACCGGGTGCTGTAAGGCTGTCCATGCTCCGCCACTCTATCGGAATTCGATCCTTTTCAGGACTTTCCCTTCGGTCAAAGTCAAGTCATTCATGAAGCGGGAATGCGCGGGGTGGGGGAGTTCAGATTCGTCTAGTGAAATACCAAGAAAATCCACAGAGACCAGGATATTTAAAACAACCATCACTCCCAGAACCTAGAGTTCCTTGGAAAGAACTAAGGAACTTCCCTGGTGGTCCAGTGGCCAGGACTCCACCCTCCCAGTGCAGGAGGTGAGGGTTCCATTCCTGGTCAGGGGACTAGATCCCACATACCTAAGACTTGGCGCAGTCAGGTAAGTAAATAAGCAAATTTTTGGAAGTGTATATGTGTGTGTGTATGTGTGTGTGTGTGTATAAAGAGCAACTGAACAACTAATTAGAAAAAAAAAAGTCAAAATCAGGAGTTTCAGGACTTGAAAGATGATTTGGTTGGGTGAATGGGGAGTGGTTAAAGAGACAGAGTTCCCTCAATAACTAGGAGGGTCACGGAAGGAGCAGAAGCCATGCCTGGCGAAGAAAACGAGAGAACAATGAGTCCTTAGGAGTCTACAGCCCTGGTTCAGCTCATTATTACTTACCATGTTGTTATAGAGAACAAAGATAGGGAAATGTCACTGAGGCAGAGTGAAATTTATAAGCAATTGTAAGCTTTAGGTGGGCTTCCCTGGTAGCCCATCTGTAAAGAATCTACCTGCAATGCGGGAGACCTGGGTTTGATCCCTGTGTTTGATCCCTGTGTTGGGACGATCCCCTGGAGGAGGGCAAGGCAACCCACTCCAGTATTCTTGCCTGGAGAACCCCTTGGACAGAGGACTCTGGTGAACTGTGGCCCATAGGGTTGCAAAGAGTGGTACAGAACTGAGTGATAAAGCGCAGCACGCACAAGCTTTAGGTAAGATGTGTGTGTGTGTGTGTGTGTGTCTGTGTGTGTCTGTGTGTGTCTGTGCGTGCGCGCTCAGTCGTGTCCGACTTTTTCCGACCCCATGGACTATAGCCTGCCAGGCTCCTCTGTCCATGGAATTTTCCAGGCAAGAATACTGGAGTGGGTTGTCATTCCCTACTTCAGGGGATCTTCTCCACCCAGGGATTGAACCCACATCTCTTGCATCTCCTGCATTGGCAGGTGGATTCTTTAGCACTGTGCCACCGGGAAGCCCAAGTTAGGTAAGATAAGGGACTATTTTAACAATGAATATGGCCAAATTAAGACTTATATGGACTAATTCTCATTTAGTCCATTATCAAACTCTTTATAAACAATCATTTCCTGTTATGCTTTCCATTCTGAACTTTTAGAAATCTTATCTACAAATAAGTTTAGGTATAGTGTTTTTGTGTTGATAGCTTTGTGTTTTTCTTTTTTCCCCATCCTTTGGAGCAGTACCAGAACTAGATAGGATTGAAATAATTTCATAAATGCGTTTGAAATAAGAGAGTATGTGTTGATTTCTGTTTTACACTATAGGTACTTGTTACTACTGTGTGTTTTTTTTTTTTTTTGGTCACTTGTTGATATTTTGAATCATAAAAATAATTTGGATTATAACTTCCATTACAAAACTCAAAGTGGCAAAAATAGCAGGTTAGTACACATATTTGGAAAATGCCTTGTTCCTCACTTTCCCCTCGTTTTTTGAAAGACCAAAATGATCTTTCAGATTCCAAGATCTCAATACTTTATGTAAATGAAAATACACATAAACCATCATCTTACCTGTCTGAAACAGAAAATACTCATAAACCATCATCTTACTGTCTAATAAATGCCTTTTAGAGTGAAAGAAGGAAAGTCAGTAGTTTGTCTGTGTCTTCAGTTGCTTTCCCAATATCTAGTCTGTCCTGTCTAGGAAAAATCCAGAGCAACACACTAAATCAAGTTTAAGTGACGGATTTAAGCTAGATTGTAACTTGAAAGTTTAGAGAGTTTGACTCATATGGGTGTTGTGTGTATAAATGATGTGTTTTATGAACCTTAACAATAGGTGATAAAATCTCATAAACATCTATCGGTGGTGGTGTTCAGTCACTAAGTCATGTCCAACTCTGTGACCCCATGGACTGCAGCATGCCATGCTTCCCTGTCCTTCACTTTCTCTCAGAGTTTGCTCAAACTCATGTACATTGAGTCAGTGATGCCATTCAACAAGCTCATCCTCTGTCATCCCCTTCTCCTCCTGCCCTCAGTCTTTCCCAACATTAATATTAGGGTCTTTTCCAATGGTTCGGCTCTTCACATCAGGTGGGCAAAAGTGTTGGAGTGTCAGCGTCAGCCCTTCCAATAGTCATCTATAGAAGCACTCAAATAACCTTAGTTTAGACAGCAAACTTTTTTTTTCCTTGTAGCACTTTAATTATTTATTTATTTGTTAACACCAAAACATTTTGTATTGGGGTGTAGTCGATTAACAGTGTTGTGATAGTGTCAGGTGAATAGTGAAGGGACTCAGCAATACATATACATGTATCCATTCTACCCCAAGACACCCTCCCATCCAGACTGGCACATAATATTGAGTAGAGTTCCATGTGCTATACAATAGGTTTTTGTTGGTTATTCATTTTAAATATAGCAGTGTGTACATGACATTCCCAAAGTCCTTAATTATCCCTTCCCCTCGGCAATCAGGAGTTTGTTTTTAAGTCTGTAAGTCTTTTTCTGTTTTGTATTTAAATTCATTTGTATCATTTCTTTTTAGATTCCACATATAAGTGATGTCATATGATATTTGTCTCTTTCTCTGTCTGACTTACTTCACTAAGACACTGTCTTAGTGTCTTAGACAGTATGACACTGTCTAGGTCCATCCACATTGCTGCAAATGGCCTTATTTCATTCTTTTTAATGGCTGAGTAGTATTCCATTGTATACATATACCACATCATCTTTATCCATTCCTCTGTTGATGGACATTTACCCTGTTTCCATGTCTTGGCTATTTTAAACAGTGCTGCAATGAACACTGGGGTGCATCTGTCTTTTGGGGCCATGTTTTTCTCTGGATATCTGCCCAGAAGTGGAATTGCAGGGTCATATGGTAGCTCTAATTTTAGTTTTTTAAGGAACCTCCATGCTGTTATCCATAGTAGCTATACCAGTTTACATTGCCACCAACAGTGCATAAGGGTTCCCTTCTCTCCACACTGTCTCCAGCATTTGTTGTTGTGGATTTTTTTTTTTTTTTTTTTGATAATAGCCATTCTGACTGGTGTGAGGTGGTATCTCATTGTAGTTTTGATTTGCATTTCTGTAATCACTAGCGATGTTGAACATCTTTTCATGTGCCTATTGGCCATCTATATATCCTCTTTAGAGAAATGTCTGTTCAGGTCTTCTGCCCATCCTTTGAGTGGGTTTTTGTGTTTTGATCCTATTAAGTGTCATAGGCTGTTTGTAAAGTTTGGAGATTAATCCCTTATCAGTCACATCATTTGCAAATATTTTCTCCCAATCTGAGGATTGTCTTTTTGTTTGTTTATTGTTTCCTTTGCTGTGCAAAAGCTTTTAAGTTTAAGTAGGTCCCATTTGGACAGTGAACTTTTAAAAAATTTTTCCTACGTTTTTTCTTCGACTTCCTTGTTGATTTCTTGGAATCCTGGAAGTCTCTGAGCAACAGTTTTCCCAAGACTCTGAGGCAGTGGTTGCATCATTTAAGAATCCAGTTTGTAATTTTATCTTTATTCTGGTTACATTTCCATTATAAACAGTTTAAGCATGTACACACACACTTCTATACATCAAAGACTCTATCCCTCATAAACTGTTTTTGCCTTATTCATAAGCCAGGACTGTGTACAGTCAAGGATCAGATAGTTCTCCAAAAAGCTATTACGGAAAAACTTTGGATTTAAAGGGAAATAATTATTCATCAAACCTTTAGAAAATTCTCAAGCTACGGTTCACCCTTAATTAATTAAATATCAACATTTTAATCTTATTTTTTCTTTTCTTTGTAAAAAAACAATAGTATTTATATGGTTTTGCTTATTCTAAAGCTCACTTTAATAGCATGTCTTATGTTCCTATTCTCTTACACTACATTTCTGAGTTGTTCATTTACAATAAACCTGTGTTGTGATTTCTCACAATTTTTTTATGGAGTGTGTTATTTTATTTCTAGATCTCTGATCACATTTAAAAACTTTAATCTTTCTGTTCCAGTAATAACTTTTTTCTTCAATGTTCTGCAGAGGAAGTAAGCAGATTCTCACAGATTGAATGTTTAAATGTGTCTTCAAAACATGCATGGGAAAAAGAAAGTGTAAAGGTCACATTTTTGGCAGCAAAATACTTAAATAACACTTGTTGTTAAGCCCACTAAGAGACACCCCCATCCTAAATTACTCAACATAAAACTATATTCTTATGAAAAAAGAACAAAACAGGAAGGTAAGATTAAGTGTCTCTGAGACATGTCAGGTCCTGATGTGTCTTCACAAATATCAATCAGTTTATGATTTAGACTTTTAAATTACAGAAGGAAATTTGTTTGAGAGCTTTCTTTGTTATATTTGGAATACTTAAGAGTAGTTTTAGAATATAGTTAGAATAGGTTTATGTTGTTTGGGAAAAATAAATGGTAATGGTCTGCAAAGCTGCCCTGTCACCAGCTGGGTCTCAGAAACAGTGCTCTGCCTTCACCAAGCTTTCTGTACTTTCTGCTGCTAAGTAGGCACTAAGGGTGGACAGTGAGAGACAGAAGGAAGAGAATGCACCAACTTCACTTATTTCAGTCCTCTTATCACCCATCAGCCACTTCACATTGGGAGATTACTACATAAGCATCTATCTTCCTAATTTCTCTTGAAAAATTGGAAAATCTCACCATATTGAGCCTGAAAACCAGGAGCATCAGCTAAGTCAGCCAAGCTGAGAAGCAGCTGATCCCATAAGTAGACCATCTGCTCTTGATTTTTTCCACAGTCCTTACCATTCCCTAACATCCCACCTGTAAAAGCAAATGTTGGTTGCTCTTGATGAGTACAAATAGCGAAAATTGGAATCACTGTGAAGTTATGATCAAAAGCCAGTAAAAATATGAGGGGAATGCAGGAACCAAGAGACTTTTGTTAAAATGACAAGCATTTGATTGAGGTGGATGAAAAGGGATCTAAAACGAATGCGGATTCTAATTGATTAGCATTTATATTAATTGGTTGCTGCTGCTAAGTCACTTCAGTCATGTCCGACTCTTGTGCCACCCCATAGACAGCAACCTGCCAGGCTCCCCCGTCCCCGGGATTCTCCAGGTAAGAATACTGGAGTTGGGTTGCCATTTCCTTCTCCAATATTAACTGGAACTGATGATATTGTTGAGAAAGTTGGCTGAAGCCAGGTTGCTAATTACAAATACCAACTGCCCAAATCACATGATAGATATTGGTTTATGGAAAGATGTTAGCGTTAGATTGTCCCAAGCTCCATAGCTATCCTCAGATTGTGGTGAAAGAAAGTGAAACTGAGTTGCTCAGTCGTGTCTGACTCTTTGTGGCCCCATGGACTGTAGCCTGCCAGGCTCTTCTGTCCATGGAATTCTCCAGGCAAGAATACTGGATTGGGTTGCCATTCCCTTCTCCAGGGGATCTTCCTGACCCAGGGATCGAACCCCACCCAGGGATTGAACCCGGGTCTCCTGCATTGCAGGCAGATTCTTTATCATCTGAGCCACTGGGAAAGTCCAGGGAAATCACAGTGTGGTATGTGCCTTTAGTTTTGTAATTAACATTTTGGCTGCTTCAGATCTGTATTAGGCCAATATTCGGATTATACAGTCACAGTCAGAATCTCCCATGGTATCTATTTCTTGAAAATTAATTAGCTGGACTTCCCAGGTTGCGAAGTGGTAAAGAATCTTCATGCTAGTGCAGGAGATGAAAGAGATGTGGGTTTGATCCCTGGATCAGGAAGATCCCCTAGAGTAGGAAATGGCAACCTGCTCCAGTATTCTTGCCTAGAAAATTCCATGGACAGAGGCACCTGGCAGGCTATAGTCCAGGGGGTGGGAAAGAGTTGAAAATGACTATGAGTGTGCACGCACACACACACAATTAGCTACTTTCAGTTTAACTCTGGCTGATGAATGAGATACCCTTTATTAGGGACAGTTTGCTAAATAGGAATTCCAGTTGTCATGTTGAGTATTGTTTGATTACTCAGTGATAACTCCTACACCCCCTCCTTCTTCCCCCTAATAGGGATCTTTGTTCATATAATTTAACCTCTTTAATACAGCCATGCTGCTGCTGCTGCTGCATCGCTTCAGTCGTGTCTAATTCTGTGCGACCCCATAGACTGCAGCCCACCAGGCTCCCCCATCCCTGGGATTCTCCAGGTAAGAACACTGGAGTGGGTTGCCATTTCCTTCTCCTAATACAGCCATATGCGTTTCTAATCCGACTGTGATAATCTCATTCTTCTCGGCTGTTCATATTTTAGTAATAGGTATGATGCTTTTCTGGTTAGTGCAAGGAGTGAAATCTTCTGGGGAACTTTGGGAAAATTTTTGTCACAATTAAAAAGAGACACACAAAAACGTTATTTTCACTTGATGTTCTTTTGTCTGATTATGATATAAGGTAGTTAGCCTAAGGACAAGCCCATATCCTGAAGAATGCATTGTGGAATGAAAGAAAGATCCTTAGTCCTTCATGATGTTAGTGAGGCATTGAATTAAGCAATCCTGAAGCTGCCTCACCTGAGAAGGTCTTATGTAAAATAATAAATTTCATAAGCCTTCAGCTAGTTAGGCCAGGATTTTCTGTTTCTTGTAGGTGAAATCTTCCTATTGAATATACTGGGGGGAATCTTCATTAGTGAGTGATTTACGGTTAGAGGGTTTGTCAGATTAAGTAGAAAGGTCTTTATCTCAGCCTGTCTTAGAAAACAGATTATCCTAGAAAGGAGAGAGAGAACTGAATGATGGGAGAAAGATAAAAGAGAGTCAATAAGGTATAAATAAAAGTATATATGAAAATGTGGCAGTAGCCTAGACCAGGAGTCAGAACATACTCTGACAAATTCATTCAGATTAAAAATTTTAGATACAAATATTCCCTCTAAGATTGCTCAGCTAGTTCAAGTGGATTGTGCTCCTGATAAGTTTTGAGTACTTCCATGTTTCTTAAATTGCTGATCCTAAATTATTAATGTTATGTTAATTCAACCAAGTTCTCTTATCTAGCCATCACTAGTGACAGGTTTTTATTGAACTTAACGTCACTAAAATTTAAACATTAATTAAAGATTTTTATGAAATAAGTTTCTTTTATGAAACTGATTTGTTTAAAATCTCAATATTTCATCAGGTTTGCATATCAAATAGTCTTGAGCCCAGACTGCATACTTATTATTAGAAATGTTTGATATGGTTGGTTCAAATTTAGGGCCAAAGAGTTCTTTATCTGATCAATTTCGTATTCCTTCAGAGGCAGGTATGCATGTACACACACATATATAAACTCTATTGATAGATAGATAGATAGATAGAGCTATATGTCTCTTCTTAGCTCAGCTTCTCTGTGCTATATTCTATTCTGCTTATGAAAAAAGATGTAGTACGCCATCACATCATTTGATAAAAACTTCATATCCCAAGGGAGAAATTATATGGGAGGAGGAGAAATGTATTCTAGGATAAGTTAAATAAATAACAGGTAACTTCACTAAAGTCACATGTGCTGGAAAATATATATAGGTATATTTAGGATCTTGGGGGAATTAGTGAGGGGAGGGGCTAAGTATTGACTCAGCAGTAGCCTAGAACAAGACTGCAGACTGTGGCCGGTGGGCCAGACCCAGCCTGCTGCCTGTTTATGTGGTACATAAACTAAAAAAGGGTTTAACATTTTTAAATATTTGGAAAAATTAAAAGGTTATTTTGTGACATAAGAAAATCATATGAAATTAAAATTCCAGTTTCCGTAAATAATTTTATTGGTATAGAACCAGGCCCATTTGTTTGCATATTGTTTACAGCTACTCTCCAACTAGGAAGGCAGAGTTGAACAAGTGCAACACAGATGCAATGCTTCAGAGATTAAGATATTTACTATTTGTATGTTTACAAAAGTCTGCCGATCTCTAGCCTCAACCAGTGCATCTCAGCCTTTAATGTGCATTGAATCACTTGGGGATCCTGTGTAAATATAGAGATTCTGATTCACAAGGTGTGGGGATCCTGAGTGTCCACATATCTGATGTGCCAAGAATCATACTTGAAGTTACAAAGACCTGGTGCAGAATCAGCAAATTTGTTCTTTAAAGGGCCAGATAATAACTATTTCAGGATCTGTAGGCTTTCCTTTTTTCTTTGTTTACAACTACTAAATCTTCAGGGGAAAGTACACATAGACTACATGCAAAAGAACAGGAGTGACTATGTTCCAATAAATGATTACTTACAAAAGCAAGCTTTGGATTGTACTTGGACAACAAGCTCATTTTGCCAATTACTGGCCTAGAGTGTTAATATCTGGTGTCCATTAAGAAATAGGCATTGCCCTACTCTTAACTTGCTTCCTAGTTCCATTACACACACCAGTAATAATGCTGATGAAGATAACAGTTAACTTTTATTGGGTGATTATTATATGCCAGGCTCTATATTAAGGACTCTGAACTTTCTCTTATTTAATCCTCACAACAAATCCTAGGAAGCAGAGACTCATTATTTTGGCTTACAAATGAAGAAACTGAGCTTCAGAAAAAAAAGTGATTTGCTCAAAGCTGCCACAGCAAACTAATAGTGGGCCTGGGATAAAACATAACCCATGATTATTACATGGCTGTTGGATTATTGGATTACTGAATGGACCATGTATGCTCATAGAAGTTCTGCAAGCCAACAAACTGGACTGTCAGTATACTGGCATCTTTCTTTGGGGATCTTGTGCTCATAGACCTGAATAATAAAAGATTAGACGTCTCCTTCGAGTCGACAGTCAATGTAGGTGTCAGAAACCTGGATGTTTGGCTCAGGGAGGGCAGAGCTTTCTGTTTTATGACAGACGTAGCACCTTCACTGCACAGTCTTGAAGTTACGGCTCAGAGAGGCCTCAGAAACCACACTTCCATAGTCTTGGATTTTTGATGCTAAAAATTAAATTAATTTACTTTATAATAATGTGTTATTTTAGGTACCACATAGCATGGCCTTCTGTCATCTTTGTGTACTTTGGAATTTTCAATTATACAGTGAATGTTCTTTCTAATGACTGTGACTTAAATTACAGTTCACTTTCCAAATTCCTCTAGACTTTTTTCCTTTTTCTTAGCTACAGTTTCTAAAGTAGAGAAGTACACCTTGATTCTGGTCTAGAATTTAAGATGAGTTTTATCTGTCTGTATAATGTTATACTCATTTGAAAAGACCCTGATGCTGAGACAGATTGAAGGTGGGAGCAGAAGGGAATGACAGAGGATGAGATGGTTGGATGGCATCACTGACTCAATGGACATGAGTTTGAGTAAGTTCTGGGAGTTGGTGATGGACAGGGAAGCCTGGCGTGCTGTGGTCCATGGGGTCACAAAGAGTCGGACACAACTGAGCGACTGAACTGAACTGAATACCGTTATTTCTGTGTAAATTAGTATTTTAGGCATAGGGTGCATATCAGCATAACACTATAGTAGATTAATAGACCACTGAGAGCAAATGTATTGTAAATAAAAATGCTTTGAGGAAAATTTTCTGGAGTCTCAGACACAATATTTTTACATTACAGATAACATGTAAAGATGAATAATTGTGTCATTTTTGTGAATCATCTATTGAAAAACTTTATATCACTGCCATGATGATTAGTAATTATTTGTACTTTATGAGCAGTTAATGTGGGTTACAGGGCAAGGAGGAATGTAGCTAAGTTTTCAAAATCCTAAGAATCTATCATCTTAAATTTTTATGTGGGGAAGGGAAGGAAATATGGCACTAAACTATGAAATCACACAGAATCATAGATTCTTAGAGCTAGAACTTTTGATGATCTAATATAGCCATCTACATACCCTTACTTTTCTATGTAAGTCCAAACTGATTAAGTGAAATTCTTAAAGGCATTTGTTTCTCCAACACAAATATTTTGGACTTTCTTCCCTGAATCTGGGAATATGTGTTATTTTCCTAGATCTGTCGTAACAAACTACCACAAACTGGGTGGCTTAAAACAGCAGATACTTATTGTCTCACAGTTCTGGAGGCTAGAAATCTGAGATCAGAGTGTTGGCTAGCTGAAGGCCCTTAGGAGGAATCCTTCCCTGTCTTTCCTAGCTTCTGGTGAAGGCCAGCAATCCTTGTCATTCTTTGCCTATTGATATATCACCCCAGTCTCTGCTTCCACCTTCACTTGGTGTGTTCTTTTTCTTTTCTTTAAAAAAATGTGTTTATTTATTTGGCTTAGTTGTAGCACACGGGGTCTTCATTGTGGCATGCGTGATCTGTCATTGTGGCATGGGCTTAGTTGCCCTGTGGCATGTGTAAATTAATATTTTAGGTGTAGGGCACATATCAGCATAACACTATTTATATTAATATGTCACTAAGAGCAAATGTGTTGTAAATAAAAAATGCTTTGAGAAAACATTTTCTGGAATCTCAGACACAATATCCTCAGATTATAGATAACATGTAAAGTTGAATAATTGTGTCATTTTTATGAATCATCTGTTGAAAAACTTTATATCACTGCCTTGATGATTAACAATAATTATCACTTTATGAGCAAGCAGTGTAAGTTACAGTGCTAGAAGTCCCCATATGTTATTTTCTCTGTCTCTTTGTCTTCACGTTGCTGCCTTCTTCTAAGAACACCAGTCATACTGGATTGGAGCTAATCATACTCCAGTATGACTTCATCTTAACTAATTATATTTACAATAACCCTATTTCCAAACAAAGCCACCTTTTGAGGTACTGGGTATTAAGACTTAAATATATCTTTTTGTGGGGGACACAGTTCAACCATTAATACAAAGATGCAAAGTTATTATTGTTCTTTCCCAGTCAGATCTTACAGTGTGGAGAAGAAGGTATATATAGATCAAGAGGATGCATGTTTTAATAGGGCGGTATGCACAAAATGCTGTAAGATTACCACAGTGGGAGCAACTACCTTTTTCTAAGTGAAACGGTAGAGGAAGGCTTTCAGAGAGAGTTGCCATTTGAATCAGGCTTTGAGGGACAGCTAGGAATTCACTGACAAAAAGATGCCAGGTGGGAGGGACACATCAGGCAAATACATGGCTTTGAGTAAAGGCATGGAAATGAGAGTGAGTAAAGTGTGTGTTTGCTGTGGTTAGTACTAGCTACTCTTTATTGAGTAATTGTGTTGTTGAATATTAACAACAGTCCCTTAATACTCATTTTGCAGATGGGAAAACTGAAATTTAGAGAAAGTAAGCACTTAATTTTAGTTCACATGTCTAGAAGATGTCTACTGGGATTAGAACTGGGACAGTCTCATCACACAATCTGTTTTAGCCATTGTGGTAAAAATTAAAGTTCAATGTATTTAGGAGTGCATAAGTGATGGTTAAAGGTAAGGCTGAAGAAATAGGTTAAAGATAAATTGTGAAGAAATTGTTTCATCACTTGATTTATCTAACAGAAATTTACTTTATTTAATAGAGTTTGAACTTTAAGTACAGTAGGCGGTTGAACAATTGCCAGAGCTTTAAGGAAGGTATAAATAGCCAGATTCCTGAAGGGTAGTGGGTGGTTGGGGGAGAGGAAGATTGGAGGGCCCAGAGGCTTGAGAGGAAGCTACAGTGGCCAGCCATGTTAGAAATAATGAAGACTGAAACTAGACAGAGATAATGGGGTGAGAGTAGGTGGTAACTGACAAGAGAGACTTGACAGTTAAGACCAGTCACATGTTAATGCTAAAATAAGGGTACTCAATTGCATCGCCTTTCTTGCTCCTTTGATTCTAGTGTTGGAAGTAGAAATGTTTCAACTCAACTGATTAAAGCAATAATTTCCACCCATAACCTAACATTGGAAAGAGTCTAGTATGTCTGAATGCTGTTTAATTATTAATGCTAAAGCTAATTAAACAGTTATAGAAGACATTTTTTTTTCAAATTCCAAAGACTGAGTTAATATATTTAAAAGCAAACTTCATAAAAGTGACAGAAAATATTTTGCCAGAAATGCCTTGATGCTATTTCATATATCTTTATTAAGTAATAACTCCTTTGAGTTGAATTCATCCGAGTGTTACTCTGGGTATAGCCACACTTTGATAGCTCAATTTATTCAACTAGAGCTATTATTTTTAAAGATCTGCTGTTTCTTAACGGTTTTAAAGCTGCCCAAACAATAACAACTATCCAACAGGATATTTTTGGATGTTTCAGAAGAAGAAATTTACAACAGGAAAATTTGTTAAAAGAAGCTGCATTTCCCTTACGTGAATTTCTTATATTTTGAGGAATTACTTGACGCAGGTGTCTGGCGCCACCACAAGCCACACCTGTGACTTGCCTCTCTTCAGTGATGTTTGGCCAGTCTGTGTGTCCTCAGCAGCCTTCTCCTAGCACTGCCCAGGGCCACGTGACACAGCTGCCATCAGTCAGACAAAAGCAAACATAAGCAATGTTTGTGAACCTTTTTTACGTTTTTAGTCCTTAACTTGAAAGTATAATACCATGTATTTGGGGGAAACTGAGACATAAGCTGACATACTCCTGTATACACTATGTCTCACTAAGTGAAAGCCTAATAAGTAATGAAAAGAATGCTAAAATTCCTATTTGAATTGGTTTTATATTACACAGTGGAAACTGAAGTTACCTGAAAATGATAGGCATTATTAATCTAGTATTTTCCCAGGTGCAAAACCAAACATGCATTGTGTGGAAAGTGTATGTCTTCTTGTGATGGAATCTCAGCTTGGTATCTTGCATCATTGCTAAGTAAAAAGAATTGTTGGAATGTTAATTTATAATGTTGAGACTAAATTAGAATTCAGTGTTGTTAAGATTTGAAAGAAAGAGCGATTAAGCGGCTTAAAGTTTTTGTATTTCATCACTTCTGAGAGACCATTCTTTTTATAAATTAGTGTTTGGTATAACATCATCCCAAAGGACAGGGAGATGGAGAACAGGAAGAATTCTTCTTTGTTTAGTGCAAAGGTACTCCCAAAGAAAAACATGAAAGATAAATAGTACTACAAAATGCTGATGGTGCAAACTCACTTGGCTAAGCAGTGCAAGCATGTTAATAATGTGATTTTTTGACTACTGTTAAAATATATAATACAACAGGAGGAAAAACCCCTGACCTTATTCTCAGTGTCCAAGCTATGGCTGCTAACGTGAAGAAAGGCTCTGCATCATATAATGTTCTGATGGACTCACTGTAACTTGGGTCTGTGGGGGTTTCTAGAACTAACATGTCTGCATCAGAATGTAAGATTGGCTAGGAGGAGCTTCTTCCTTTGCTTAACAAAGTTCCTAGAATCTGACAGGGAACCAGCCTGGAATCAGGTGGCTAAATGGGGCCTGTGATGGTTTTTTGATAGTAAAGAGTTTAATCATGCAGAGAATGATCATATGAAGGTGTAGTCCACATGAATATGCTGCTTACCCAGAGATTCCTAGCAGTTTAACAATGGGTCTAGATAGGGAGCTGGACCTAGAGTCCAGAACTAAAGGGAGAGGAGACATAGGGTAAAGCACTTTCAGAGACCATCACCGCTCAGATCCTGGAGAAAGTGACAGACAAGTGTGCTTCTGCTTGGCCCATTGAGAGATTCACTTGATTTGCTTTCAGTTTGGGCTAGATCCCCTCATACCTGGACACTCTTGGGTTTTAGTGATATAAAACAGAGCCTCAAATCATTTAGAATCAAGAGCATATGTGCAGGGAACACATTTGCGTTTCAGACCCCTGTGGTCAGCTGCCATTCACTCAGAATCCAGCCGTGGTACATGACACATGACCCTTACAGATGATTAAAAAGTGGTGGACACAGCTGGGTTCACACCAACTGGCTCATATTCTGTCCCAATGGATTCTTAAATGATTATACATTGATCAAGTTCATGAACATCACTGGTGCACAGAAAGCAGTAACATTTCTGGTATCTTGTATGCTCTAAGAAAAAGTCATTTGCCATTTATAATGTTTCAGAGTTAAAGTCATTGAAGTAATATTTAATTTGTTAAAAATTAAAGAAAATTAATAGTGTTATGGGGGCTTCTCAGGTAGCTCAGTGCTCAAGAATCTGCCTCCCAATGCAGGAGACAGAGGTTCGATCCCTGAGTTAGGAAAATCCCCTAGAGAAGGAAATGACAAGCCACTCCAGTATTCTTGCCTGTAAAATCTCATGGACAGAGGAGTCTGGCAGGCTACAGTCCATGGGGTCACAAAGAATTGGACATGACTTAGCGACTAAACAACAGCAGTAGTGTTATAGTATCTATGATTTCACAAAGATACTCAGTTTATTTTAAAAGAAATGAATTTAGAGACAATTTGTAAATAATGGCTATATGAATCAGAGGAGAGGTGAGGGTTCACTGATCTGGAGGTCTTGCCCTGCTTCACCTAGGAAGCTGTTCTTATGTGTTATGTGAAGAACAGATACCAGTGCTCTGCAGGGCTTGAGTCTGAATCTGCTGCCATAAACTCAGTTCTGAGCTTAGATCATTTGTTTAAAGCAGTTATCTCAAATAAGACAAAAAGACACTAGAACAGTTGGTTAAAGTTTCTGAAAACCACAGAACAAGACAATTCATTGAGCAGAATAAATAGTGGGGATTTGGAATGATCTTTCTGCATCTGTAACAATGGGTAGGGGGAAAGAGAATTACCAATTTTCCAGCTGTTCAGGATGAAACAACATTTTCTAGGATTCACATTTCATATCAGAGTTGTTTAACCGGCAAAGTGCTGAAGTGCTTAAATATGGAACCGTGAAGCTAAAGCTCAAGAAGACTGGTCAGAAACATTTCTGGAACGAGCCTTTGGCTGTAGTAGCTATTTCTGCTCTGTTGGTCAGTGATGAAATGTACCATAATCAGTGTGCTAAATTATCCAGAGGAAGGTTTACTTTGGTGGTTTTGAGGTATCTTCTTTCAGAATTTTGATGTGGCAGCATATCCCTTAACAGCTCATTTCCTGAGGGATACTGAGCAAGAGCCAAATCCAGGAAAAAAAGGAAAGTTTAAACTCTTTCACCTCCCTGTGAACCCTGTCCTTGTTTAAACATATAAGACACTCTCATAATCTGGTTTATACTGAACACTGCCGCAAAGGTGCTGAGTATTTTTTATGCAGAGATCCAGGGCCTACTTTTCAGCAGAAAAATAAGAGAAGATGCCTTGAGCAGCATTGTGCTTTCCTCAGATGTGAAGCTAAAGCCAAAATGAATAAAACAACCTTATTTTTTTCTATAAAAATTTAGTTGGAGAAAATTTAGTTTATGTGCAGACATATTTAGTATCTTTTTATTATCCATTAGGAATTTATAAGAGCTCATGTCTCAATCATTATATTATGGTGTATCTTCAGATCTCAGTTTGGTCTTTACTCCATCCAGGAAGCCCTTCCTGACCATAGCTGTCTCCAAATAATATTGGCCCTGGGAAGCTGTCTCCTCCTCTTCTCCTCAGGGCATTTTACATTTACTCCAATTTCTATTGATTTGATGGCAGTTATCCTGTGAACACACAGATCTGGACTTAGAGAGTTCACTTTAATGAAGATTTTTTTCACTGAATGTGTATTACAATACTACAAGATCCATAGTTGGTTGAATCCTTGGTTGATTGAATCTGGATGTGGAACCATGGATATGGATGGCTGATGATAAAAAGTAGTGGACACAGCTGGTTATAAATGAAGAAGTTATAAATGAATTTTTGACTGCTCAGGGGTTGGAGGGGTTTTGAAGGCCCAAACTCAGTGTTGTTCAAGGGTCAGCTGTATTGTCTTCTGACTTTTTCTGTCTTTCTTCGACAGAATCATGCCAAATGGCTAATAATGTAAATGCTATTTTTTTTTTTTTACGTACAGAGTTACTCATAAGATAAATGTATTCTGAGGAAGTCAAATTGCAGAATCAATAAATCCTCAAAACAGGGGAGGGACAGCAGGAGGGGACTGGAGATCATGGAGACTCACTAACTGTTTCTGAATAAAGTGTATGTATTTCTTTGAAAGACATTACTACAAGCTTTAAAATAAATAGAATTATTTATAGGTAAGTCTGATCTACTATGATTTGATTGGCCCGTATTCTTTAAATTTTATAGTACTGATTCCTGAAATTCTAAAACAATTGGTTAAAAAAGTATAAAGTATTTTAGAGAGATCTTTGGTCAAAGCTGAATTATATAACAGGTTTTATTTTCTTTGGTATTTTATGAAAAAGAGTCAAAGAATAGCTCTGACCAGTGGTTTACTGGTAAATGTTTACTAACCAGTTCTCAGGTTTGGGGGTGCTGGGGTGAGTCCTGATTCATAGAATTTGACAATTAACATGGTGTAAATACTCCCACGTGGACAATTTAAAACTACCAAGGGGCTCTCGATCGGCTCTAAAACCTCCTGCAAGTTTAATAATTGGCTTGTAAAGATAGGGTTGCCAGCTCTAGTATACTGGCTAAAGCTCAGAGCTTAAGAGGTTATCAAACTAGTTACCAAGTGTGAATATGGAGTCTTAACACTCTGCCTTATGACCCTCCAAGTACTTGTAGAGGAAGGGAAAACATAATAGGGATAAGAATGGGATAGTTTCACTTGTGCACAGAGAATGTCACCTGCCATGTCAGTAAACACAGGATGTTGGGGCTCTCTGGCCATCAACCACTGCCGCCGCCCTGACTGAAGAGATTCAAGATGGAAAACAAAAAACAAAAACAGATACTGGCCCCAGATAGTGAAGGTGCACATCAAAGGAAAGATTTCAGTGAACCCAGACTCTTCCATCTTCCCATATACAGGAAATTCATTGACTCGAGATGTCTGGTTTTCTTTAATTAACAGCAACCTTTTGATGTTCTGAGTTTTGGTTGCAAAAACTCCTATGTATCCTGGCTCCCTCCTTACCTCTTCAGAGCAGTCCTTTAGAGCTAAGAGGCTGACCCCTGGGCTTAAGTTTAGAAATTCCACTGAATAAAACATAATTCTCAGCCCTTGGGTTGTGCATTTTTTTCAGTTGATGCACTATATTTTCTGTATGTAGATTTTTATATCAAGTATGCCAAAAAGTATATTAACTCGAGTGAAGAGTTCCTTAAGACTTTGAAATAAATATTAAATGTGCCTTTAAAATATAAAGATTTTGGTATTACTTATAGCAAGTTATTGAAAGTATAATTTCAATAAATGGCCATGGATAAGCAATTTCCTGCTAGTCACTAAACTTCTTCCTTTATTACTTTTTAATTTCTATCCCTCTGTTGTTTCCTCTTTGGCATCCTTTTCTCTTGAATCAGTCTCTCTGCATCAATGCCAATTTACTTCACCAAAACAAATACCCTTATGAAAGCTCTTTGTCAGCTAGACATTTTATAGTGTGTAACTAAAATAGTTTTTTTTTCCTCCTGCAACACCACTCTTTAAATGAAAAGAACATTATAGGGATATTGCCAATCCTGTGCCAGAGTTTTTAAAAATAACCTCTGAATAATCTCACCCTACCTAGATGTGTTAGTCATTTAAGGAAAAGAGATTTAAATATTTAATCTGCCAGAATTGAAAGTTGTTAGTAAAAGTGTTTTAACTTTATTCATTCCTCTCAGCAGCTCAGGTCTGAGACTTTGAAGGTCTATGTTGACTCAATTCACTGCCTCCTGAGATGTTTTTTTCAACTGGCACCTGATAAGGAGTACCTTCACGATAAATGTACTCTGACGTGGTCCTTCTTGTTGTTGTTCAGTCGCTCAGTCGTGTCCTACTCTTTGTGACCCCATGAACTGTAGCCCGCCAGGCTCCTGTGTCCATGGGATTCTCCAGGCAAGAATATACTGGAGTGGATTGCCATTTCCTTCTCCAGAGGATCTTCCCAACCCAGGGATCAAACCTGCACGGGCAGGTGGATTCTTTAACTACTGAGCCACCAGGGAAGCCCAGTGTAAAGCTACTACTGTTCAAAAACTGTAGCCAGAAGTCCACACAAGGCCAGCTCTGATCTGCAAGCATCTTTCTGAGCTTGGGAACTTGCTGGGAGCCCAGATTTCTAACCAAAGCCACTAATCAAAACTTATAACGCAGGACTTCCCTGGTGGTCCAGTGGTTACGAATCCACCTGCTGATGCAGGGGACATGGATTTGACCCCTGGTCCAGGAACTAGGATCCCACATGCTGTAGGGCAACTACTGAGCCTGCACACCCTAGAGCCCATGCTCTACAACAAGAGAAGCCCCTGTGATAAGCCTGTGCAGTGCAACCCTGTAGTGAAGACCCCATGCAGTCCCTCCCCCCCATAAAAAAACTTAGAATGCAACTGTGTCAGACACAGACAATTCCATCAAAAGTGAGATATGCTTATTAAATTCTCATCAAGCCTCTTGCAAACAATTTTATGAAATCTAGCTCTGACCCATAACCTGATTTCCTATAGGAAAAAAAAAAAAACAATCCACAAGGTGTATGATTAATCTTTTTTTCTCTACCAGTGTAGGGGTAGGTAGAAAGGCGGACCTTTTCAACACCAAAGAACTCTCAAGTTACTGAAAGATGGGCAGTGTTTGATTAACAGACTGTTATGGTTGATCTTCAGAACTAGTTTCCAGCCCAGAGTAATTCCAAATCTTAAAAGTTCAGCAACTTAAAAAAAATTAATATCGTGGTTAAGTGGGTGATAGTGAGATCTGCTGCTGCTGCTGCTAAGTCGCTCAGTCGTGTCCGACTCTGTGCGACCCCAAAGACGGCAGCCCACCAGGCCACCCTGTCCCTGGGATTCTCCAGGCAAGAACACTGGAGTGGGTTGCCATTTCCTTCTCCAGTGCATGAAAGTGAAAAGTGAAAGTGAAGTGGCTCAGTCGTGTCTGACTCTTACCAACCCCTTGGACTGCAGCCTACCAGGCTCTTCTGTCTATGGGATTTTCCAGGCAAGAGTACTGGAGTGGGGTGCATTGCTTTCTCCGGTTAGTGAGATCAGGCGGAGGCTTTCAGAAAGGGCTTTCTGTAGCACCACCAGCGAGAGTGGGAACATTAAGAAAAAATCAAAACGAGATTGTCAGTGCATTGTCAGCTTGACATCAGTCAAGCCAAACCTTCTGATTTTTCCTGAATGCCCAAACGCTTCTACCCCACTGCTCTGAATGGCAGGTGTTCAAAGGCACTGAAGTCTCAGTCTGATGTTCACTGCCATCTTTCCACACCTGACCAGGGGACTGTGAGCATCCAGGGGCAAGGCTAGGGAACCACGTGGTACACATGCGCTCACACAGGTGCATTCATCCTTGGGGACAGGATGCTCTCACATCCCTGGGCCCAGCGGCTGTAGGAGTGCCCAGCACCTCACTACTGGAGCTTCAAGTGCAGAACTGGAAACCAAACAAAAATCCACAGAAACATTTCACTCTACACTGTTTTCAGATGTTCGGTGAACTATGAGCACTTGGGTAGAATTGAGATCAGATTTTCAACTAATCAACATGAACTGAGCTATGAATCAATTTCCAACTCAGAGCTGAGAAAGGATTTCTTCGGTCCTTGAAGAGATGCCAAATGTATGACTTTGAAGAAATGATTGTTTTTATTTTAAGCACACCACAGCACGTACTTAAGCAAATAAGAGTTCATTTGCCTCCTATTTGGGCTTCCCTGGTGGCTCAGAGGTTAAAGCGTCTGCCTGAAATGCGGGAGACCCAGGTTCAATCCCCGGGTCAGGAAGATCCCCTGGAGAAGGAAATGGCAACCCACTCCTGTATTCTTGCCTGGAGAATCCCATGGAGGGGGGAACCTGGTAGGTTACAGTCCATGGGGTCCCAAAGAGTTGGACACGACTGAGCTACTTCACTTTCACTTTTCACTTTTGCCTCCTACTTAACCAGGGACTGTGGAGCAGTAAGAAAGGGTGGAAGGAAGCCCCTCCTCCTGGCATTTCAAGGCTGTCCATCTTTTTTCCCTGAGAAGAGCCTGACTGAACCTAAAGCCATAAAGAACTACTTTGTAAGCTCTGAAACCAGGGCTGAACCAGTTCCAAAACATGCTCCGAAAACGCGGAGAGGAAGAAACACTGATTCTGCATGTGGCCATGTAAGATCATTCACTTGGAGAAGTAAAATTCTGGGATGTTTATTCAACCCAACAGTCTCCTGATGTAAGGGACTATCTTCAGAAATACCTTTATTAACTGAAATTCATCCACAGTTGACAAGAAGGAGGAGGAGGAGGAATTCACCAGCCATTTGGCCATGGATTCCACTGGAAACCCATCTGAGTGACTGAGCTGTCTCAGATGCTTTTGAATTCCCAGCCACAGGGGTTGGAGGGCTGCTGCCATGACAGCTCAGCTGCAGGAATGCTATCAGAAACCACCTTCCACTCTGATGATTCTCACAAAACAAATGAGCCAGAGCCCGGTTATCTGCACACACACACACACACACACACACACACACACACACCCACACACCTCAGCTGCAGGATTGCTATCAGAAACCAGTTATCTGTACACACACACACACACACACACACACACACACACACACACACACACACACACACAGCTCAGCTGCAGGATTGCTATCAGAAACCACCTTCCACTCTGATGATTCTCACAAAACAAATGAGCCAGAGCCCGGTTATCTACACACACACACACACACACACACACAGCTCAGCTGCAGTAATGCTGTCAGAAACCACCTTCCACTCTGACGATTCTCACAAAACAAGTGAGCCAGAGCCCAGTTATCTACACACACACACACACACACACACACACACACACACACACACAGAGCTCAGCTGCAGTAATGCTGTCAGAAACCACCTTCCACTCTTGACGATTCTCACAAAACAAATGAGCCAGAGCCCAGTTATCCACACACACACACACACACACACACACACACGCACCTCTCTGGATCTATTATTTCCCAACTGCATCATTTTATTTTCTGATAATCCTCTATCAATTCCACTTCATGAAGTTCCTACACCTGTTTTTCCCTGGCACAACATGTAGGTGAACCCCTGAGCAGTTGCATGAATTCAGGATGGTGCTTTATAAACAGTTGCTAGGATCATAAGAAGAAAACTTACGAGTCCCAGCCAGTACTTTCATACTTACCCCTTCCATGTGTGTTTGCTCACTGCTTTTACGTGAACAGTGAGTAAGAAAGTCAAAATAAGCTGCTTCGATCAGTTTCCAGTCTGAGCATGTGGAAACTGCCAGAAAACCAAGGCTATGACGCTGGAATTTTGGAAACCAGTGTTTCTGTCTTTTCTCTTTGACAGTTACCTGTTTCTTACTCTAAAATATGAATCTAAAGGCATTAGGATGGATGCTATGCCTTCTTACTAACTATTCAATCTCCGAACACATAGCTCCCCATCTCACCCAAATCCCTGACAATCCACATTTTCTAGAAGCCAGTGACATGCCAGGAGCAAACCCAGATTCTGAGTCTTTATGTCTATGTCCAAGGACATACCCAGCTAACTCTGGGTCACAGTGGGAGCCAGCATGTTCGGTCCTTGAGTATTAAAAAAAAAAAAAAAAGATATGGCCAAGAAATAGATTTACAGAAGGATACATAATGAAATAAACCTGAGTCGTCTTTTGTTTTCTTTTTTAAAGTTCTTATTATTTTTAACTTGCTAAATCTTCTCTCACCTATTCTTGTTTGCTCTGACACGCAGAGGCAAAATAGTGATAATCTAGAATAGGGAAAGCTAGTTCTAAAACAATATTTTATCAGAGAAAACTTAGAAAAATGCCACTTTTCTTTAGAAAGTCTTCAAAAGGTAAAAACAAGTTGAACACACTGATTTTTAAAATTTTATTTTGTAAAGCACTAGAACTCTTCCTTCTCCAAGGAACTTAATACTGGCAGAAAGACTGCCTTTAAACACAGCATGAATGATAATTTTTCTTTTTACCTACAAGGAAATCATTACCCATGTTTTTCTTAATCTTTCTGCATTGGCTGTTTGTCAGTTGGAAACATTGATAGCTCTCATTAGTGAGTAGGTATTAAAATAGCCCATTTATTAAAAAGGAAAACAAGCAAATACACATTTTGCAGAGTTCAGCAATACAATGCACTGTTGGGAGTTTTCCATTCACTTATATATTTTTTTCTATGTATATTGAGAGTACTCTGATTCTTCAGGGAACTGTTTATCGTATTACTCTGTTAAACAAAATAAAGCAATTTTCAATCTATAGCCACTTCAGCAGGAAAAGAAGAAAAACAAAACTTATTTCTTGGTGGATGGTTGGAGGAGAGATCATGGTACAACATGAACTTGTTTAAAAGGAAAGAAGGTGGGTTGAGCTGATACAGTGAACCTGAACTAGTGTACACGAGGACAAGTGTTAAATGCTCAATGAGCTTTTCTTCTTTCCTTGAGTTGAGAGTATCAGGGTCTTAGAACTGTACCCTCTCCACAGTCTAACCCCTCCCCACCAAAACAAACAGTAAACAAACAAACTACTCATCTAGGGAGATTACTAATCAGGTGGTTAGCAGGTTATTGATGACATATATGATTTTGTCCCTCTTTAATTTTCTTCCCAGATTTCCTTTAGTAGCATCCCTCGTTATTCTGTAAAGTCTTTTGAATTTCTCCTTCATTCTCGAGAGACATCAATTAGAGAAATATTATGTCAGTTGATAAAGGTTTGATCCTTCTCACCCATATCTGCATTATGTAACAGGATTCTTGAAGATGGAAAATCTTCCTTCCTCCCTCAGTAAAGCATCCAAAACCAAAACTACTTGTCTTCCACTTCCCAACCCCCTGCTCACCATGAATGAGATCTCATCCAGCCTTTGCACATTTTGAAAGGAAAAAACTACTATAATTGAGAATATTCTGTTACAGAAGAGGAATATCTGTTTTCCAGGTTTATCAATAATGGATATAAATAATAGAGGGGAAAGGTAGTTCTAAGAAGAATAGTAGGATCTTAGAAAACAAAAAAGAAAAGCAAATAAATAGTTGCCTTTGTTCTCTGCATCTGCTTATTTTACAGCTCTGCACCTACTTTCATCTCTGCTGCTATTAGGGCTACACAGTTACTTCAGATTCTCTGGAGCCAAGCCTCTAGGCAGATCAGCAGTTAAGCTGTATTGAAAAACCACAGAAAGTGACATAAAAAAACCAAGCCAAACTAAAATTACCCAAACAAAAAACTATTTAATCAAGTGAAATTTTCTTGATTTCTGCTTTTCTGAGTAACTATGTCATTACTTAAACATCTTGCTGCCTTGTTTCATTGGTGTGTGTTTGCATCACCCCATCGACCTTAATCTTCAAATGTAGTGTTTCCTTTCATTTAGAAGGGTTTGAATATTCCCATCCCCTTATTTTCTAACAGATTTGCTGCTGGGAGAGATTAACTGTTGCCCTAGAAACATGCAAAACATCAATTTCCCTGGAGCAGTATCTCAGTAATTCCAGCACTTAAATCACAATGTTTAGTTCCAGCTAGTTCAGTAAGTACTTTAAGGTTGATTAAATGACCATTAAAGATCCAAGAGCAACCAGAGTGAAAAATCTCCGAAGAAGCAGATCACCCATGTCGGCAGCTCCTTCCATTCAGAGAAGACCAAGACTATTCTTTTTAAGACTGCCTAGAAGACATACAATTGTCATTTACGAATGGCAACTGCAGAATTAGAATTATTCACACTAATCCTATGCTTAACACAGATGTCACGTATACAAATTTTTCCAACACTTTCTACATGTGTGCTCAGTCACTTCAGTCGTGTCTGACTCTCTGTGACCCCATGGACAACGGCCCGCCAGGCTCCTTTGCCCATGGGATTCTCCAGGCAAGAATACTGGAGTGGGTTGCCATTTCCTTCTCCATTTCTAAATGTAACATGTGGTCAAAACATAGATAAGCATCCTTGTGTGTAGGTATGTGTGTGTATGTGTGCTTACTGTATAGAATCTCTCTCTGATTTTTTTTCCCTTCTTACTTTTTGGTGTAACTTCGTTCTCTTCCTTGTTTACCGACTCTCAGGGAGAGATTTGGCAATTTAGTTTATGTCTCTTGAGGAATGCAGAGAGAATAGATAAAGGATTTGAGAGATATCTCTAAACTGTTTTGATTTCATTGCATGTGTGTTTAGTTGTTCAGTCGTGTCTGACTCTTTTCAACCCCAGGACTGTAGCCCACCAGGGTCCTGTGTCCGTGGATTTCCTAGGCATGAATTTTGGAATGGGTTGCATTTCCTGCTCCAGGGGATCTCCCCTACCCAGGGATGGAATGTGTGTCTCCTGCACTGGCAGGTGAATTCTTTACCACTGAGCCACCTGGGATTTCACCAGGACAGGAATAAGATTGGGCATTTGTGTTATAGTTTGAATCAGGGATTAATTTTCTGATACTGATATGAAAGATGAAATTTCAAAATATGCCTACAAATCATCACATTTGCTCATAAGAGTTCCTGGGAGAGGGAAAACTGAAACAAAAATAAAACAAGACAAATAACAGTATCAACACAGGAATAGAAAACAAAACTTGATTCATAAACCAGGAGTCAGTAAGAAATTTTGGAGCATGCCCATAAAATTCACACAAGTTCCCAAGGGAAATGCCACTCCATTAGTTTTGAAATGACTTTCCATCAGCTGTCAGACCATTGACGAGTACTTTCAATCCCCACTTCCAGTCTCCTTTGGTGGAATGTACTATTCTGTAAAGATTGAGGGAAGTATGGTATTCTGTATACCCACTTCATGTGTGAAACTGAGACATAAAGGATTTCTCTGGGATTCAAAGCTTTCTGAAGCAAGAATGTCCTGATGAATTATAGAAGTGCAATTAAATTATATATGCTTCCCTGGTGGCTCAGATGGTAAAGAATCTGCCTGCAATGCGGCAGACTTGGGATAGATCCCTGGGTTGGGAAGATCCCTTGGAAAAGGGAAAGGCAACCCACTGCAGTATTCTGGCCTGGAGAATCCCATTGGCTGTATAGTCCATGGGGTCAGACAAAGAGTCAGAGTCAGACACGACTGAGCCACTTTCACTAATTTAAAAATGTGTAGTGTAATGCTTAGAAATTCATTTAGCGTATTTGCAATAATTCACATATATTAGTATTATACAAATATATATATGTAAGTTCATTGGAAATTTTGGCTGTTATGAATTAAAATCTAATGTGAATGCTTCAAAATAATTCATAAGAAGGCTTTGCTTTCTATAATTGAGATTAAAATGCATTTAGTTGATTTACAATGTAGTGCTAGTTTCAGGTATATAGCAAAGTGGTTCATTTATGCATATACATACGTTCTTTTTCAGACTCTTTACTCATATAGGTTATTACAGAATATTGAGTAGAGTTCTTTGTGCTGCATAGTAGGTCCTTGTTGGTTATCTGTTTATATGTAGTAGTGTGTGTATATTAATCCCAAATTCCTGATTTATTCCTCCCACTGTTTCCCCTTTGGTAACAATAAGTTTGTTTTCAAAATCTCTGAGTCGATTTCTGTGAAATATATTTTATATACACTATGCTGTGTTTATTTTTTTAACAGGGTTACTAATCATGTACATTTTGAAATAGTTATAATTTTAAAAATTATAATCCTGAAAGTCTCATTTCTATGCTCAGGAAAATATTTAAATACTCTTCCTATGTGACTTTATTTTGTCTTGACTCCAGATGTTAATTACAGTCTATTTTCCTCCAACTAGTGGCTATCAAAATGCCTTCTAAAATGCTTTAAACCAGTGCTTTATTTAAAGTGTATGCTCTCAAAGGTAGTTGTCTGCTTTAAAAATGAAAGATACCAAAAATAGATAAAAGATACCACATCACTTATTCCATTTGTATTTAAGCCGGAAGGAACTTGTGGGGCCCTCCGGTCAGGTACCACATCCTCTCTTTTGTAAAGATAAGGATGCTGAGCCCCGTGAGACAGAGGGGCTTGCCAAGGCCACACAGCTAGTTAAGGCGGAGCCAGCATTGCAGCCCACATCTCTTGGCTCACAGTTGAGACTGTGGCTGCTATATTTCAGGGAGACCATATTTAGAATAGATTAAAATGATGAAATTTTCTCTCTACATCTGTATTTTTCAGTAAATCATTATCTGAAATGAATTAAATTCACCATTTCCAATGTTTATCTGAAAAGACCTGGAACTCTGAACATTTTGAGATTTGTCTTTCATTAGCTACATTGAAAAGAGTGAGTCAGTTTGACCTCCTGTCCTGAACGCACCGCTCAGACGCTGATGGACTGGGCATACAGCTGCTCTGAACCTCTCTGTCACTCTTTTTTAATGCTTAGCGTTATTTTTTTAAAAATAATTTTGCTGTTTTCTTTTTTATTATTACTGGAGTATAATTTCTGAGCCTCTGTCTTGAATACCATACTTTTTACCTGATTTGAAGTTATTGGGGATTTGGGAAGTAGCTGAAATTTTTCAGTTTACAACAGTGTTATTTAAAGTTCACCATTAAAGATCACAGATACAAAAATATTATTTATAGTCCTTCTCCCTCTGGTTACTATAAATAACTTAAAAAAGTATAATTAAGGTAATGTTTCAAAGGACTTTTCAACATTCGACATACCTGACATTTATCATCCTAATGCCTGGAAAGGAATGCTTGACTTAAGAGGAACTTTGCTTTTTCACTATAGGAAGTGCACTATCCTAAGTGCACTTGCCCTCTTCAATTCCCTTAAGGATTAGAAGACTAGTTATCATATTTTTTCTGTTTTTTTTAAGTTGAGGTATAGTTGATGTACAATATTATATAAGTTACAGATATACAGCATAGTGATTTACAATTTTTAAAATGATTTACAATTTTAAAGGTTATATTCCATTTATAGTTAATATTAAATATTGATTATATCCCCTATGTTGTGCATTACATCCTTGTAGCTTTTTTATTTTATACATAATAGTCTGTACCTCTTAGTCCTCTACCCTTATCTTGTCCCTACCCACTACTATCCTCTGGTTTATTTTCTGTATCTGTGAGTCTGTTTCTTTTCTATTATATTCTCTAGTTTTAGTTTTTAGATTCTACATTTAAAGTAGATCATATTGTATTTGCCTTTCTCTGACTTATTTTACTTAGTATAATACCCTCCACATCATCCATGTTGTTGCAAACGGCAAAATTTCATTCCTTTTTATAGTGAGTAGTATTCCACTTTACATCTATATATACACACACACACACATATATATATACATAATGCAATGCATATGTATATATGTGAATACATACATGTATACAGGTATGTGTATATGTATATACACACACACATACATATATGCCATACTTTCTCTGTCTATTCTCCATTGATGATCATTTAGGTTACTTCCATGTCTTGGCTATTGTAAATTGTGCTACTGTGAACTTTGGGGTGCATGTATCTTTTTGAATTAGTGTTTTTGTTTTTTTTCAGGTATATACCCAGTAGTGGAAGTGCTGGGTCATATGGTAGTTCTATTTTCAGTTTTTTGATGAATCTCCATACTGTTTTCCACAGTGGCTGTACCAATTTACATTCCCACCAACAGTGTATGAGGGTTCCCGTTTCTCCACATCCTTGCCAACAGTTGTTGTTATTATTATTTTTTTTTTCTTCTTTTTTTATTTTTTATTAGCTGGAGGCTAATTACTTCACAACATTTCAGTGGGTTTTGTCATACATTGATATGAATCAGCCATAGATTTACACGTATTCCCCATCCCGATCCCCTCTCCCACTCCCTCTCCACCCAATTCCTCTGGGTCTTCCCAGTGCACCAGGCCCGAGCCCTTGTCTCATGCATCCCACCTGGGCTGGTGATCTGTTTCACCATAGATAGTATACATGCTGTTCTTTTGAAATATCCCACCCTCACCTTCTCCCACAGAGTTCAAAAGTCTGTTCTGTATTTCTGTGTCTCTTTTTCTGTTTTGCATACAGGGTTATCGTTACCATCTTTCTAAATTCCATATATATGTGTTAGTATGCTGTAATGTTCTTTATCTTTCTGGCTTACTTCACTCTGTATAAGGGGCTCCAGTTTCATCCATCTCATTAGAACTGATTCAAATGAATTCTTTTTAACGGCTGAGTAATATTCCATGGTGTATATGTACCACAGCTTCCTTATCCATTCATCTGCTGATGGGCATCTAGGTTGCTTCCATGTCCTGGCTATTATAAACAGTGCTGCGATGAACATTGGGGTGCACGTGTCTGTTTCAGATCTGGTTTCCTCAGTGTGTATGCCCAGAAGTGGGATTGCTGGGTCATATGGCAGTTCTATTTCCAGTTTTTTAAGAAATCTCCACACTGTTTTCCATAGCGGCTGTACTAGTTTGCATTCCCACCAACAGTGTAAGAGGGTTCCCTTTTCTCCACACCCTCTCCAGCATTTATTGCTTGTAGACTTTTGGATAGCAGCCATCCTGACTGGCGTGTAATGGTACCTCATTGTGGTTTTGATTTGCATTTCTCTAATAATGAGTGATGTTGAGCATCTTTTCATGTGTTTGTTAGCCATCTGTATGTCTTCTTTGGAGAAATGTCTGTTTAGTTCTTTGGCCCATTTTTTGATTGGGTCATTTATTTTTCTGGAATTGAGCTGCAGGAGTTGCTTGTATATTTTTGAGATTAATCCTTTGTCTGTTTCTTCATTTGCTGTTATTTTCTCCCAATCTGAGGGCTGTCTTTTCACCTTACTTATGGTTTCCTTTATAGTGCAAAAGCTTTTAAGTTTCATTAGGTCCCATTTGTTTAGTTTTGCTTTTATTTCCAATATTCTGGGAGGTGGGTCATAGAGGATCTTGCTGTGATTTATGTTGGAGAGTGTTTTGCCTATGGTCTCCTCTAGGAGTTTTATAGTTTCTGGTCTTACATTTAGATCTTTAATCCATTTTGAGTTTATTTTTGTGTATGGTGTTAGAAAGTGTTCTAGTTTCATTCTTTTACAAGTGGTTGACCAGTTTTCCCAGCACCACTTGTTAAAGAGGTTGTCTTTTTTCCATTGTACATCCTTGCCTCCTTTGTCAAAGATAAGGTGTCCATAGGTTCGTGGATTTATCTCTGGGCTTTCTATTCTGTTCCATTGATCTATATTTCTGTCTTTGTGCCAGTACCATACTGTCTTGATGACTGTGGCTTTGTATTATTATTTTTATGATAGCCATTCTGGCATGTGTAAGGTGATATCTGATTGTACCTTTACTTTACATTTCTCTGATGATTAACAATGTTGAACACCTTTTCATGTACCTGTTGGCTGTCTGTCTTCTTTAGAAAAAAATCTATTATTCAGGTCTTCACATTGAAATTGTGTTGGATGGTCATTATTATTTCTTGATATTGAGCTGTATTAGCTTTTTATGTATTTTGGATATTAACCCCTTATCAATCATATCATTTGCATATATTTTCTCCTGTTCAGTAGATTGTCTTTTCTTTTTGTCAGTGGTTCCCTTTGCTGTGCAAATCTTTCAAGTTTAATTAGGTCCCATTTGCTTGTTTTTACTTTTATTTCCTTTGCTATGGGCTTTCCTGGTGGCTCAGATGGTAATGACTTTTCCTGCAATGCAGGAAACCTGGGTTTGATCCCTGGGTCAGGAAGATCCCCTGGAGAGGGAAATGGCCATCCACTCCAGTATTCTTGCCTGGGAAATCCATGGACAGAGGAGCCTGGTATTTACAGTCCATGGAGTTGCAAAAAGAGTCAGACATGATCAGGTGACTAGGAGACAAGATCCAAAAAATATTGCTACCATTTATGTCAAAGAGTGTTCTGCTTAGGTTTTCTTCTAGGAGTTTTATCACTTCCAGCCTTACATTTAGGTTTTTAATTCATTTTGAGTTTATTTTTGTATGTGGTGTTAGAGAATTTTCTAATTTCATTCTTTTACATGGAGCTATCCAGTTTTCTTCGCACCACTTATTGAAGAGACTTTTACTCTATTGTATAATGTTTTCACCTCCTTTGTTGTTGCTTGACCTTAAGTGCACAGGTTTCTTTCTGTGCCTTCTATTGATTTATGTGCCTGGTTTGTGCCAGTACCATGCTCACTTGCTTACCGTAGCTTTGTAGTATAGTCTGAAATCAGAGAGTCTGGTTCCTACAGTTCTGTTCTTTCTCAGATTATTTGGGCCATTTGGGGTCTTTTGTGTTTCCATACATTTAAAAATTATTTGTTCTATTTCTGTGAAAAATACCTTTGGTAGTTTGATAGGGATTGCATTGAATCTGTAGATTTTCTTAGGTAATATGGTCATTTTAGCAATATTAATTCTTCTAATCCATGAACACACTATATCTTTCCATATGTTTGTGCTGTCTTCAGTTTCCTTTGTGAGTGTCATAGTTTACAGAGTATGAGTCTTTTACCTCCTCATGTAGTTTTATCCCTAGTTATTTTATTCTTTTTGATGCTATGGTAAATGGGATTGTTTCCTTAATTTCTCTTTCTGATTATTTGTTATAAGTATATTGAAATGCAACAATTTTCTGTGTATTAATTTTTTATCCTACAACTTTACAAATTCATTGATGAGCTTTAGTATTTTCTGGAGGTGTCTTTAGGATTTTCTGTGTATATAGTAAGGAGAAGGAAATGGCAACCCACTCCAGTATTCTTGCCTGGAGATTCATGTGGATGGAGGAGCCTGGTGGGCTGCTGTCCATTCTGGCTGCTGTCCAGAATCGGACATTACTGAATCAACTTAGCATGCATGCATGCATTAGAGAAGGAAATGACAACCCACTCCAGTATTCTTGAAAATCCCAGGGATGGAGGAGCCTGGTGGGCTGCCGTCTATGGGGTCGCACAGAGTTGGACACGACTGAATCGACTTAGCAGCAGCAGCAGCATGTATATAGTATCACGCTATCTACAGTGACAGTTTTGCTTCTTCCTTTCAAATTTGGATTCCTTTTATTTCTTTTTCTTGTCTGATTGTCATGGCTAGGACTTCTAAAATTATGTTGAATAAAAGCAGACATCCTTGTGTTGTTCCTGATCTTAGAGGAATTGCTTTCAGCCTTTCACCACTGGGTATAATGTTAGTTGTGGGCTTATCATACCCGGCCTTTATTATGTTGAGATATGTTCACTCTATACCTACTTTCCTGAGATTTTTCTTTTTTAATCATAAATGGATGTTGAATTTTGTCAAGTTTCTTCTATATCTATTGAGATGATCATATGGTTTTTATTCTTCAATTTGTTGATATGGTGTATCATATTGATAGGTAGATATTGAAAAATCCTTTCATTCTTGGGATAAATCCCAGTTGATTATGGTAAATGATCCTTTTGATGTATTGCTGGTTTCAGTTTGCTGAGATTATGTTGAGGATATTTGCATCTATGTTCTTTAGTTATATTGGCCTGTAATTTTCTTTTTTTCTGATATCTGTCTAGTTTTGATATTGAAGTGATGCTGTCATCACAGAATAAATTCAGAAGGATTCCTTTCTCTACAGTTTTTTGGAACACTTTGAGAAGGATGAGTTAACTCTTCTTTAAAGGTTTGATAGAGTTCACCAATGAAGCCATTCAGTCCTGGACTTTTGTTTGTTGGGAATTTTTAAATTTTTTTTGTTGTTCACTCTCCAAGTTGTGTCTGACTTTTTGTGACCCTGTGGACTACAGTGTGCCAAGCTTTCCTGTCCTTGCCATCTCCTGGAGTTTGCTCAGATTCATGTCCATTGAGTCAGTGATGCCCTCGAGCCAGCTCATCCTCTCTTGCCCCTTCTCCTGCTGTCCTCAGGGTCTTTTCCAGTCAGTTGGCTCTTTTCATCAGGTGGCCAAAGTATTGGAGCTTCAGCTTCAGCATCAGTCCTTCCAACAATATTCAGGGTTGCTTTCCTTTAGGATTGACTGGTTTGCTCTCCTTGCTATCCCAGGGACTCTCAGGAGTCTTCTCCAGCACCACAGTTCAAAAACATCAATTCTTTAGTATTCAGCCTTTCTTTATGTTCCAACTCTAACATCTGTACAACTAGTGGAAAAACCATAGCCCTGACTGTATGGATCTTGTTGGCAAAGTGATGTCTCTGCTTTTTAATATGCTGTTGAGGTTTGTGATACTTTTTTCTTCCAAGGATCAAGCGTCTTTTAATTTCATGGCTGCAGTCACCGTTTGCAGTGAGTCTAGAGCCCAAGAAAATAAATCTGTCACTGTTTCCACTTTTCCCCCTTCTGTTTGTCATAAAGTGATGGGACCGGATGTCATGATCTTAGTTTTCTGAACGTTGAGCTTTAAGCCAGCTTCCTCACTCTCCTCTTTCACTTTCATCAAGAGGCTGTTTAGTTCCTCTTTATTTTCTGCCATTAGAGTGGTATTGTCTGCATATCTGAAGTTGTTGATAGTCTCCCAGCAACCTTGATTCCAGCTTGTAATTCATCCAGCCCAGCATTTCTCATGATGTACTCTGCATATAAGCTAAGTAAGCAGGGTGACAATATACAACTTTGTCACACTCCTGTTCCAATTTTGAACCAATCTGTTCCATGTCCACTTCTGACTGTTGGTTCTTGACCTGCATACAGATTTCTCAGGAGATAGTTAAGGTGGTCTGGTACTCCCATCTCTTTTAGAATTTTCCACAATTTGTTGTGATCCACACAGTCAATGGCTTTAGCATAGTCAGTGAAACAGAAGTAGATGTTTTTCTGGAATTCTCTTGCTTTTTCCATGATCCAGCAAATGTTGGCTATTTGGTTTCTGGTTTTTCTGCCTTTTCTAAATCCAGCTTGTACATCTGGAAGCTCACAGTTCACGTAATGTTGAAGCCTAGCTTGAAGGATTTTGAGTATTACCTTTCTAACATGTAAAATTAGTGCAATTGTGAGGTAGTTTGAACATTCTTTGGCATTGCCTGTCTTAGGGATTGGAATGAAAACTCTTTTCAAGTCTTGTGGCCGCTGCTGAGTTTTCCAAATTTGCTGGCAGGTTGAGTGCAGCACTTTAACAGCATCATCTTTTAGGATTTGAAATAGCTCAGCTGGAATTCCATCACCTCCACTAGCTTTGTTTGTTGTAGTGCTTCTTAAGGCCTGCTTGACTTCACAGTCCAGGATGTCTGGCTCTAGGTGAGTGACCACATCATCATGGTTATTTGGGTCACTAGGACCTTTTTTGTATAGTTTTGTGCATTCTTGTCTCTTCTGCTTCTATTAGGGCCTTACCATTTCTGTCCTTTATTGTGCCCATCCTTGTGTGAAATGTTCCCTTTGCATCTCTAATTTTCTTGGAAGAGATCTCTAGTCTTTCCCATTCTATTGTTTTCCTCTGTTTCTTTGCATTGTTCACTTAGCAAGGCTTTCTTATGTTTCCTTGCTCTTCTCTGGAACTGTGCATTCAGTTGGGTACATCTTTCCCTTTCTCCTTTGCCTTTTGCTTCTCTTCTTTTCTCAGGTATTCATAAAGCCTCCTTATACAACCACTCTGCTTCCCGCATTTCTTTTTCTTTGCCGTGGTTTTGGTCACCGCCTCCTGTAAAGTGTTAATGAACCTCTGTCCATAATTCTTCAGTCACTCTGTCTACAAAATCTCGTCCCTTGAATCTATTTGTCCACTGTATCATCATAAAGGATTTGACTTAGGTCATACCTGAATGGCCTAGTGGTTTTCCCTACTTTCTTAAATTTAAGCCTGAATTTTGCAATAGGAGCTCATGATCTGAGCCACAGTCAGCTGCAGATCTTGTTTTTGCTGGCTGTATAGTTTCTCTGTCTTGCTGCAAAGAATATAATTTTTAAATTACTTATTTAATTTCATTAGTGGTAGCTGGTCTGTTCTTATTTTCTATTTTTCACTGGCTCAATCTTCGGAGATTGTACATTTCTAGGAGTTTGTTCATCATCTAGGTTATCCATTTACTGTAGTAGTCTCTTATGATCTTTCATATTTGTATGGTATTGATTGTAACTTCTCCCTTTTCATTTCAAACTTTATTGATTTGGGCCCTCTCCTGTTCTTTTCTTTTTCTTTGGTGAGTCTGTCTAAAGGTTTAACAATTTTATTTTTTTCTAGTTTCAGCTCTTGGTTTCCTTGATCTTATATATATAAGATATTATATATATGTATTATATATATTTATATATATAATATATAATTATAAGGTATAGTATATATAATACATATAAGATCTAATGTAATATATAATGTATTATATATAATGTGTAATATATAATATAGATTAATATATATAAATTTATTAATATATTGATTTATACTATATATAATATTATATATTATAAATTATATATCATTGACTAATAATTATATGTAATTATTAGTCAATGACGTATAAGATATAATTATATAAATTATATATATAATATAACATATATTAATAAGTACAATAATTATTAATATATTATACACTATATAATGTATTATATAGTCAAATGTATATATTAATATTTGATATTATATAATAATTATATATTTAATATTATAATTAATATTAACGTATTATATAATTATATTATATATAATATAATATCAATACTATATTATATAAACACAATATATTATATATTATTAAGTATATATATATTAAATTTATAAATAAAATCATATTTAATAACTGAATAATATAAAATAATATATAATATATATAATATATCAGAGAAGGCAATGGCAACCCATTCCAGTACTCTTGCCTGGAAAATCCCATGGGCGGAGGAGCCTGGTAGGCTGCAGTCCATGGGGTTGGTAAGAGTCTGACAGGACTGAGTGACTTCACTTTCACTTTTCACTTTCATGCATTGGAGAAGGAAATGGCAATCCACTCCAGTATTCTTGCCTGGAGAATCCCAGGGACGGGGGAGCCTGGTGGGCTGCCGTCTATGGGTCGCACTGAGTCGGACACGACTGAAGTGACTTAGCAGCAGCAGCAACAGCAGCATATAACATGTATAATATATATATCATAATAATGTATCATAATATATATATGATATGATATATATATCATAATATATATAATTAATATATTATAATATACACTATATAAAATTTATATATATTTATATATAGTATATATTTATGTTATAATAAATACATATTAATTTATATTTATTCACATATATGTTATATATGAATATATATTATATATTTATACAATATATAATATAATACATATGTTTATATACATTATATAAATAATATATTTATATAACATATATCAGTATATATGTTATATTATATATTAATATATTAATTTCATATACTATATTATAATTAATCAATATAGTTCATGTTAGTAATATATCAATATTATATATAATTAATATATTAATTATACAATTCACGTATTTATATATAATTATATGTATAAGAAAATATATAATTATATATATAATTAGTCTCTTTCATTTGTTGCTGCTGTGATTTTTATGATTTCATTTCTTCTACGAACTTTGGATTTATTAGTTCTTCTTTAACTCTTTTCGGTGTAAGTGTTGATTGTTTACTTGAGGTTTTCCTTGTTTCCCAGGGCAAACTGTCACTGCTCTAAACTTCCCTCTTTGAACTGCTTTTGCTGTGTCCCATAGATTTTGGATCATTGTGCTTTCATATTCATTTGTCTCCAAAAGTACACTATGCTGAGTATATGTACTTGCTTCAGTTTTCATGGGATCTGAATAATAGCAATCATATTTTTCTCGAGGGATTAAGATTACAAAATTGATAAATGGCAGAACTGTGATTAAATGCATGCAGTGTTCATTCAGCTCCTTGCCTGAGCATTAAAAAAAAAAACAACACCCTTAGGAGGAGATAGTTTCCCAGGTCCAACATTATTTGGTTGCATCTGTGGTCAGGGAGGGCTTCCTGGGTAGAGTAATGTCCAGGTTGAGACCTGAAAAGATACCATACTGTAGTGCTTGAGAGCCTGGGTTCTAGATACAATGCTGGGGCTGGTATCTCCTAACTTTTAGTTACTAAATCTCCTTAAATTTTAGTTTCCATGTCTGTATAATGGGGAGTATATTACTACATCTGTCTGTCGGTTTTCTGTGAGCATAGGATGAAGTAATCCACATAAAGTGTTTTACACAATGCTGGACATAATGGGCACTCAAAAAGCTTAATGAGGGCTTCCCTGGAGGCTCAGTGATAAAGAATCTGCTTGCCAATGCAAGAGACATGGGTTCAGTCCCTGATCTGGAAAGATCCCACATGCCACAGAGCAGCTAAGCCTGTGTGCCAACACCTGTTGAGCTCTTACTCTAGAGCCTGGAAGCCACAACTGCTGAGCTTACGTTCTGCAACTACTGACAACTGCACACCCTAGAGGCCCAGGCTCCCCAACAAGAGAAGCCACAACAGTGAGGAACCCGAGCATCACAGCTAGAGAGTTGCCCTCACTTGCCACAATTAGAGAAACACCAGTGCAGCAGCAAAGACCTAGTCGTCAATAATAATAATAGCAAGAAAGCTTAACTGTGCATATACTTGATTGGTGACAAAGATCAAAATGGAAATCCCATTATCCATTTCTCCAAACTCCACAATATCCCATGAGAGAAGAAGACCTGAATGGTGGTCTCAGGGCTAGGGATGAGAGAGGTTTCTTTGTACTCTCCTTTGAATAGCTCAGATGTCATTAAGCCTTGCTTGCCAGAAAAAAATTAGCTAGTCAGCAGGTGTTTATGATGTGATAAAAGAAGCTCAAACAAGACAGAACATAAACTGGACATGGTTCCAGCCCTCCAAAAGCCAAGGATACCAAGAATGGTGGTTCTCACATTTGTTATAGAAATGCACTGTTGGTGGTGAAGTGTGAGATTCTGGGTAGACACTAAAATGAAGTACTTTTAAGATTAAGGCATCCTGGAGATGATGAAACAGTTGTTATGCGAAGCAGACAAGAGGACCTGTTGTGAGTCAGAGAAGCTGTTCTCTGCACCTGGGACATTAAGGTAAGATTTTAGGGATGGGAATTGCAAAGTAAGAAACACGGTGAAAGTTGTTTAAAGTATAGATAGCGATGAGAATGGTCATATGGAAGAGAAGTGAAGGGTGAAGAATCTTAAAGTATATGGTTTAAAGTTTATTAGAAAACTGCTAGAGACAAAGAGAAAGATTTTATGGTCTGTGTTTCTCCCTCTCTCATACACGTGCACACACACACTTCCAGGAATATCTCTCTTACCTTCCTTTCCCCACTCCCCTCCCCTTGCTCGACGAACACTTGCAGAGTCTCCAGGTCTCAGCATTGGGTCTTCCTTCAGAAGGTCACCCCTGGCCATGGGCTGGGTTAGGGCTTTCCCTATGTGCCCTAATGTCCTCTGCTTGTGTCAAGTCTGTTTTCTTTGTCTATTGCTGTTTAACAAATTTTCTACCACAAATGTAGCAGATTGTCTTCTCACAGTTTCTGTGAGTCAGGATCTAAAGCCAAGATCAATATGTTGTCTGGCTATGTCCTCATCTAGGGAGAGTTAGTCTTCCAAGCTCCCTCATGGTGTTGACAGAATTTATTTCCTTGCAGTTGTAGGACTGATCTGTTTTCTTAATAGCTATTGAGTGAACCCACCTCAGAGCAGGTCCTTGTCATATGGCGCTCTCTCCAACATGACAGTTTGCTTTCTCAAGGCCAGCAGGAGACTGTCTCTTCTCCATCATCTAAGACTCAGTCTTATGTAAATCACATGATCACAGGAGTGACTACCCATTGCCTTTGACATATATAATGTATAATTACATATATAATGTAACCTAATCTAGGAAAGGACTTCTCCCTCATTCTCACAAATCTTGCCTATACGTAAGGGAAAGAAATTGTACAAAGCATGCAAACCTGGGCTGGGGGGTCTTGGGGAATCTCAGAATTCTACCTACCAAAACATTCTTTATCAGACTGAATTATAATTACCAGATTACTGAGATTTCAGAGAGACTATATCATGGTGAACCTGGAGCTTCTGCTTTGTATACTGTTTGGCAAATACTGGGCTCTCAATAGATACTTGCTCAGTTATTTAATAAATCTGACAGATCAGTTTAGATAGTTGAGAGTATGAAGGCTTAAAGGGAAAAGATTCTAATAATCTATGCATTTAGTGGAATCATAAGTGAAAAGATGCTATTGAAGGGCAAGGAAGAACAGAGAAATTGTGAACTAAATCCAGAGTCTGCAGAATCTGTGAATGAAGATAGTATCATTACTGTGGTGATGGAAAAACTGGGTCCCGTATTTCTGGAGGTAGTGGTTATGTGACACTCAGCAGTGTTTGATCAGTTATATTGCATTTGGTGTTGAATAAGTGAGAATGAGCTATTCTCAGTAATGGTGCTACAATATGGAAGGCCATCATGTGATTTATTGCTTAAAAGAAAATTGGAGCTTTTCTTCTGATGAAGGCACATGGTTAAATATTAGTGGAGAATGTATCAGACTGAATCAAGTAAATATAGGGAATTTAAAGCAGAGAACTGGTTTACTTAGATGACGGAAAACTTAGAAGCCAAGAAGGGACAGCAAGACTAGCTAGGGATCAGTATCAGGAGGCTTCTGCCTTCGAGGTGTGTGAAGGGACAAGGGGGGTCACAGGAGTTTGGGGGCCAAGGCTGCAGAACTGGGGTCATGGAGGAGAGCTGGCTGTCTCTAGAGATGCTGGCTGATTCAGAAAACAGGAGGGATGCCCTGGCTTCTCCCTTCCGCCTACTCTTTAATTTCACCTAGTGTCTCCTGTTAATTGAACCCTGCTGGAGGCAGTTGATGAGGGAACAGAGAAATGCAGGCAGCAGGCTTCAGCCCTCTTCCTCCTGAGTCTCCTAGTTTGGAGATAAGAAAGGGATCTGAAGGCAAACAAGTTCAGAATTAGCATAGGGACAAAAAGAAGAGGAAAGGAGTCATATGTAGAGATCCATTACACCAACACTTTCTAGCATAAAAATTGCTGACCTTTGGTAATGGCAGTCTGGGTGGTAAGATTAATTAAAAAACAACTGAAACCAAGTGAAAAACAAGATTTTTGGTACTTAAAATGGAGTTTGTATAAAGAATTAAATCAAATATTGATTAGAATTTTATTTCATACTTTAAACAGCCTAAACAATTAAATTTAACAGAAAAATTGGAATATATATATATATGGCTAAGGTGAGATGATTTAAAGAAAGGAAACCCAGAAACTATAAGATGAACAGACGTAATTTATTATGCAAGATATTGTTAAAAGTATGGCAAAATATCATAAATCATAAAGTCAGAATACATATGCTGAATCACAAAAGAATGCCTGTAATAAATAATACAAAACAGTCATTACCTATATTATGCCTTCAAAGTAAGAAAAGCACCCAAATAGAACAGTTAGCAAAGCCATTGGCAATTCACACAGCAGAGTAAGACAGTATGACTCGATTTTTGTAAAGAAAGGTATTACTAGAAAAGAAGACCTCCTTGTCTAATAATGGAGATAAATTTGAAAGATTGCATATCTGGCTGGTTTCTTGTGTTAGCTATTGGTCGGGAGCAGCAGAGGAGTGTGGGCTGGAGATCAGGTAATGGGGAGATAAAAGTAAAAGGAGTAAATAAGAAAAGTTTGGACAAGACATACAGCATAGATATGGTCCCCTTTTCTGTAAGATGATACAAGTATATGGCTATCCCTGTGTGTGTGTATACGATTTCTACCGCCTGCACTCTGATCCGGTCACCATCAGCTCTCACCAGTTCCAGCTACAATCTTCTTTCTGTTTTCCATATTCCACACTTGCCCTCTTACAGTTCATTCTCTGAAGCAGCAGCTGGAGTGGGGTTTTGAAAAATTAGACCATGATCCTCCTCTGATCAGTACCCTCTTGCGGCTTTCCATTGCAGTCAGAGTAGAATTTGGCCCCTGTAGCTTCTCTAACCTCCTGGTGCACTGCTCTCCCCTTCCCTCGGGACAGTCCAGCCGCACTGGTCCTCTGTCTCTCCCCTGCCCTCGGGACGGTCCAGCTGCACCGGTCCTCCGTCTCTCCCCTCCCCTGGGGACGGTCCAGCTGCACCGGTCCTCCGTCTCTCCCCTCCCCTGGGGACGGTCCAGCCGCACCGGTCCTCCGTCTCTCCCCTGCCCTCGGGACGGTCCAGCCGCACCGGTCCTCCGTCTCTCCCCTGCCCTCGGGACGGTCCAGCCGCACCGGTCCTCCGTCTCTCCCCTGCCCTCGGGACGGTCCAGCCGCACCGGTCCTCCGTCTCTCCCCTGCCCTCGGGACGGTCCAGCCGCACCGGTCCTCCGTCTCTCCCCTGCCCTCGGGACGGTCCAGCCGCACCGGTCCTCTGTCTCTCTCCCCTCCCCTGGGGACGGTCCAGCCGCACCGGTCCTCCGTCTCTCCCCTGCCCTCGGGACGGTCCAGCCGCACCGGTCCTCCGTCTCTCCCCTGCCCTCGGGACGGTCCAGCCGAACCGGTCCTCCGTCTCTCTCCCCTCCCCTGGGGACGGTCCAGCCGCACCGGTCCTCTGTCTCTCCCCTCCCCTCGGGACGGTCCAGCCGCACTGGTCCTCTGTCCTCCCTGTTTCTCAGACATCACCTCACCTCACAGCTTTAATAGCACAGCCATCACTTCCGACCAGCTGTCTCCATCTCCCTGCTCTCACCTCCACACCTCTGTTCAAGTGTCACCGTGTCAGAAAGGGCTTTTCATGATGGCCTCATCTAAAACAGCATCTTCGCTCTCTAAATTAGCACCCTTCTTTGTTTTTCCTCATTGCGCCTGTTACTGTCAGACATGTGACTAGAATAAAAGCACCTTGAGGACAGAGACTGTGAATCACATGGCACACAGTAGGCACTCAAAAATTATTTGTTGAGTGAAGGAATAAATGGATAAGTGAATGCAGATATTTGGGGAAGGATAGTCAGCAAAATATTAACAGGAATAGGTTTCAGCAATAGGTTTGCAAATTAGTTGACCCTGTATTTTCTAGACATGGGCAGAAAGTTGTATATCCATAAATCTAGCTTCCGCATCATATATGTGCACCCTGAATCTGACTGTTTATTGCAGTGGAGATAAATATGTTTTGTCCATGTCAAAAGACAAATCACTGATGTTTGCTGTAGAACTTAGAAAAAGTGGGCTGATGTTTCGGTTTATTAAAACAAGATGGATTAATGACTGAATAGAAAGATGGGTGGTTGCTGTTGCTGTTCAGTCGTTCAGTCGTGTCCGACTCTCTGTGACCCCGTGGACTGCAGCACACCAGACTTCCCCGTCCCTCAGCATCTCCCGGAGCTTGCTCAAACTCATGTCCATTAAGTCGGTGATGCTGTCTCGTTCTTTGTCTTCCCCTTCTCCTCCTGCCTTCAATCTTTGCCAGCATCAGGGTCTTTTCTAATGAGTAGGCTCTTTGCATCAGGTGGCCAAAGTATTGGAATTTCAGCTTCAGTATCAGTCCATGCAATGAATATTCAGAATTGATTTCCTTTAGAATTGACTGGTTTGATCTCCTTGCAGTCCAAGGAACTCTCAAGAGTCTTTCTGCAACACCACATTTCAAAAGCATCAATTCATTGGTTCTTAGCCTTCTTTATGTTCCAGCTCTCACATCACATGACCACTGGAAAAACCACAGCTTTGAACTAGATGGACCTTTGTTGGCAAAGTAATGTCTCTGCTTTTTAATATGCTGTCTAGGTTTGCCATAGCTTTTCTTTCAAGGAGCAAGCGTCTTTTAATTTCATGGCTGCAGTCAACATCTGCAGTGATTTTGGAGCCCAAGAAAATATTCTGCTACTGTTTCCATATCTATTTGCCATGAAGTGATGGGACTGGATGCCATGATCTTTGTTATTTGAATGTTAAGTTTTAAGCCAGCTTTTTCACTCTCCTCTTTCACCATCATCAAGAGGCTTTTTAGTTCCTCTTCACTTCCTACCATAAGGGTGATATCATTTGCATATCTGAGATTATGGATGTTTCTCCTGGCAACCTTGATTCCAGCTTGTGCTTCATCCAGCCCAGCGTTTGACATGAAGTACTCCACATATAAGTTAAATAAACAGGGTAACAGTATACAACCTTGATGTACTCCTTTCCCAGTTTGAACCAGTCTGTTGTTCCATGGCTGGTTCTAACTGTTGCTTCTTGACCTACATACAGATTTCTCAGGAAGTAGGTTAGGTGGCCTGGTATTCCCATCTCTTTAAGAATTTTCCACAGTTTGTCGTGATCCACATAGTCAAAGGCTTTAGAGTAGTCAATGAAGCAGAGATAGATGTTTTTCTGAAACTCTGTTGCTTTTTCTATGATCCAAAGGATGTGGCAATTTGATCTCTGGTTCCTCTGCCTTTTCTAAATCCAGATTGAACATCTGGAAGTTCTCGGTTCACATACTGTTGAAGCTTAGCTTGGAAAATTTTGAGTATTATTTTGCTAGCATGTGAAATGAGTGCTTTTGTGTGGTAGTTTGAACATTCTTTGGCATTGCCCTTCTTTGGGATTGGAATGAAAACATCTTTTAAAGTCCTGTGACCACTGCTGAGTTTTCCAAATTTCCTGGCATACTGAGTGCAGCACTTTCACAGCATCATCTTTTAGGATTTGAAATAGCTCAGCTGGAATTCCATCACCTCCACTAGCTTAGTTGGTAGTGATGCTTCCTAAAGCCCAGACATCTTTACGCTCCAGGATGTCTGGCTCTAGGTGAGTGATCACACCATCATGGTTATCTGCATCGTTAAGATCTTTTTGTATGGTTTTTCTTTGTGTTCTTGCCACCTCTTAATATTTTCTGCTTCTGTTAGGTCCATACCGTTTCTGTCCTTTATTGAGCCCATCTTTGCATGAAGTGTTCCCTTGGTATCTCTATTTTTCTCACAGAGATCTCTACTCTTTCCTGTTCTATCGTTTTCCCCTATTTTTTGCATTGTTTACTTAGAAAAGCTTTCTTGTCTCTCCTTGCTGTTATTTGGAACTCTGCATTCAGATGGGTGTATCTTTCTTTTTCTCCTTTGCCTTTTGCTTCTCTTCTTTTCTCAGCTATTTGTAAGGCCTCCTCAAATAACCATTTTGCCTTTTTGCATTTCTTTTTCTTGGCAATTTCTTTTTTATGTAATAAAACAAGATAGTAAGGTATTAATGGTAGAATCCAGGTGGTTAGTTTATATATTTTCATTCTAACTAAGAGTCTTTCAACTTACAAATATTTGGAAAATTTCACATTAAAATTTTGAAAAATTGGATAAACAATAAATTCAAATAGTATAATATGCAAAACTAATTACTTTTCAATGAGAAAAGAAAAAGGACTTTAGATATTCTGGTGAATGCATTAACAACATTCTTAGATACAGTAAAATATTTTAGCCTTTTTAATGTCTTAGGATTTGTGGTTGTATAAATGACATTTCTCTGATTGGAAAAAAGATCCATTTTGATCATGTGATAGTATGATTTCATCAAACATCTTTTGTACTTTAAGCATTTATAGGAGACGCAATTAGAGGCTGGTCTTTTCCATTAATTAGGGCTTTCAGAAGCTTACAGAAAAACACCCTTCTGTACATGACAAGCCATTGAGAGCTGTTTTGCAGAACTACAATTAGTACTGTTAATAATAGCTTTTCCAGGAAAAGAATTTAATGACTGTGCAGAATCAAAAAATCTAAATATGGTATCATTGTATATTTCACGTCAACGTTTTCTTTGTTTTTCATGAGATAAATAAGCAGAAAAATTTGTCTCAGTGCTAAATATCATTACCTTCTAAACAACTACTCTAAAAACATGTTCATTCATTCCAGTGCCACGCTGTTCCTTACACAGAAGTTGAAGAGAGAAAGGGACAGAATTTTAACTCGTATGTATGTCTGTCTTTCTTCCTCTTATCCACCCTGATCCTTGTTCCCATCTCCTTGTGGTTCTCAACTTTCTTCTTTCTTTCTGTTTCCCTTCCTCCTTCCCTCCTCTTTGATCTCCTCCTCCTCCTTCTCTCTTTCTCTCTCTATCCTCTCCCTTCCTCTTGCCTTAACTGCCAGAGAGAGGGGCCAGGTCATTCCTACACGCTCATTTCGTTTCTCCCCCAAGTGAGATAATATTGTGGTTGAATACAGGGGAATGTTAAATTCTCCACTTGAGACATATACGCTATACATTTTTATTGTTGCTTATACTTTTCAATTTCTCTCTGTCTCTCTTTTCTCTATTAGGTCTCTATCTGATTTGAAAAGAGATTTAAGTTTTCCACTATAAATGTATTTTAATCAAGTTCTCCTTCCATCATCCCAGATTTTGCTTTATATAATTAGCACCTTTTTTGATTGATGCATTCATACAGTGCATTTTTTTTCACACATTGTATCTTTTATCAAGATCTTTATTTATAACTTCCCTTCTTATCTAGTTTAGTGTTTTCCCCTGCTTATCAAGTTTAAGACAGTACCTTAAGTTCTGTATTGATATTAATATTTCTATCTCTTTTTCTTTTGCTTGCATTTATCTGATACTTTCTTTCCCATTTCCTTATTTTAAATGTTATTTAAATAAACATTTTAAATAATTTCCACTTATTTTTTATTCTTTTTTAATCCAGCATGACTAAATCTTTTAATGGAAGTGTATGGTCTGCTGACATTGAGCATATCATCTGATACATTTTATTTTTGTCCTTAATTTCTCCTCTTATTGTACCTTATTATTTGCAGTTTATTCTTGTTTCTCTGTTTGTTCAGGTTACTATTCATTCCATTCCTCTTCACCCTTTTAAGCACCACTATTCTGCTGCTCAAAGTCAGACACATATTTCTCTGCTTACTGTTCAAAAATGAGATACCTAGTTGTTTTTTTTCCTTCACTTACACATAAGAGGAACTATATTGACTCATAGAGTATAAAAGTCCAAAGGTATAGCAGGATGAAGAAATAAATACTTCACTGGACTCTTGTTTTCTTTCTCTCTCTTTCCTCTGTGCTTTCTCGCTTTCTCTTTTGTTAGCTTTACTGAGGTGTACTTGACAAATAAAGCTGTAATGTATTTAAAGTGTGCAGTGTAATTATTTAATATATGTATACATTGTGAAAGGAGTGTGAAAGTGTTAGTTGCTCTTCATGTCTGACTCTTTGCCACCCCATGGACTGTAGCCCGCCAGGCTCCTCTGTTCTTGGAATTCTCCAGGCAAGAATACTGGAGTGGGTAGCCATTCCCTTCTCCGGGGAATCTTTCCAACCCAGGGATTAAACCCGGGTCTCCTGCATTGCAGGCAGATTCTTTACCATCTGAACCACCAGAGAAAGGAGAGGCCAGCCTTTTTCTACCAAGACATTCCACCTCTCCTAATTATCATCTGGCTCACTCCAATAAGATATGCCTGTTAGCATACTTTCACTTGCTTATCTTCTGTGCAGCATCCCACCAGATGTTTTTATTCCTCAGTATTTTCACCTCAATCTCATCTTACCACCATCCATAATTTCTAGGTTTTTCTGAGGTAGTTAAACACTTGTAGACTCATTAGACGTTCATTTTAAGAATTCTTATTTAGTACTTTTAAAACTCATTCCTGGACAGTCTACCATTATCTATTTAGATTTAAATACATATTTAGATTGTGTCTGTGTGCTGTACTAAAGTGCTCTTCCATTTTTGTTGTTGTTGTTCAGCTTGTCGTAAATCTCCCCAGCAGCTCTATTTCACTGGATGCCTATATTCTTTGATATTTCTCTTCCGGGTTGTTGTTGTAACAGGTTGTTATTTTTATTGATGTGGGGCTGGGTACAGATCTTGGAGCGTCAGTGGTTTCATTAGTGATAAGCAAGGTACCCTGTGTCTAAACCACTGGAGAATTGTACAGCGGATAGATAGCCAGACTCTATTTAGACAACAGAGACAGTCGTTCTACTCACTCTTTCCTACCCTCAGAAATAGGGAAATTTTAGCCTACTCCTTACTCATAGGCATCAGTCAGACTGAGAAATATGAGACGAGGTCAGCCATAGGTGCTGGGAGGTGTACAGAACTCTGAAGCTTTCCCAGCATTCACCAAGTGTGAACTTCTCTTGAGGGCCTCTGAGTTTAGTTTTCAGGCTTATGCTTGCCCCATGTTAGAAAGGCTCCCATATTATTTCCTCTGCGAAGACCTTTTCTGAGCTCAGTGTCTTACTTACGCTCAGTGGCTCACCATCGCCAGCTGCTGCTTGGCTTAACACAGGCAGATGGATTCAAAGTAGGGGTGAATAGAAAATAAGACATTCCGATTTGATCACTGTTTTCCCAGATCCTCTCAAAACAGAATTCTAGTTTTTAAAAAGTCATTTAATTAATTTTATAAATCATTAGAATGTCTTTAAAATGGAGAAGTAAGCAGAAATGAAAAAGAACAGGGTTTGGTCATGGTTAATATATAGATTGTGCCAGGAGTTATTTTTATTGACAGTCCAAAATTCTTCTAGTAACTACTGCCCCTCCCCTGACTCAGCTCATGTAATTTGAGCCTTGATAAGTTGCACTGTTAGTTGGGAATATTTGTTTTGCAAGTAGCAAAAATCTAATATGACATAAAAACATGGAATTTATTTCCTATTACAATGATCCTGAAGCAAGCAGATTTGGAGGGAGGGTAAGTAGAGATATAGCAAACTTCAGATAACTGGTAATTCAGTTATGTCATTAGTGAACTAGTTTTCTTCCTAACTTCTATTCCTCTGTGGCAAAACTATTTCTTTTCAAGATTGTGAGATGCTTGCCAACAATTCCCAGTGATCCTCATTTCCTTGGTAACATCCAGAAAGATGCAGGACATGCATCTTTCCATTAGCTCTCTGAGAAGAGCATATAAATGTCTCTTCCAGAAGTCCCCAGCAAACATCAGACACACTTCATTGTCCCTATTTGAATCATATTCTACAATGAGCAAAAATCTATACTAGTCACTGGCTTGCACATAGGTGACCACGGCCATGCACTTGTTAACACAGGAGGTAAAGGTCCACCAACACTCTCCTGTCAGGGTCACTAACGATTTCCACTTTGCTAAACCGGTGATCAATTCTCTGCCCTCGTTTATTTGACTTAGTATCATTTGACTCAAATGATTGATCATCCACTCCCTCTTGAAACACTTTCTGCCCTTTGGGTCCATGACTCTACTGTCCAAGTTTTCCTCCTACTTCAGTGACTCTTCCAATTTAGTCTCCTTTGCTGTGTCTTCCTTAAGATCCTAACATCTTATAACCCTGAAATAGTCTTTATACCTATTCTCTTTTCTGTCAACCCTTATTGCTTTCACAGTCTCATCCAGGTTCACAGCTTTAAATAAGATTTTGCAAACTATGTATAATCAGCATTGTAACCATCTAGGAAAATATACAAGATCAACATCATCATTCTTATCATTTAATGCCAGATAAATTTTATATAATTTCTCCTGCAGAACTTAATTATAATATGTAGATTACATTATTACCTCCATTTTACAGGTGAGAAAACAGACTGAAGACAATGGAACTAGCTTGGACAATGTCCCAGCGAGAGGAAGTAGAACCAGGCCTTGAACCTGGACAAATGGATTTCAGCGCTGTTCTTAACCACCATGTGTGACCTCCATGGTGTCGACAGCTTCTTGATTTGTAGCACATCTGAAGGCATTCATTTGCTATTCATTCTAGCATGTGACTCAACTGAAGCGACTTAGCATGCACGCAAAATACTTCAAAATTTTCAGCAATGATTGTCCTGTTTCAAGGTGAATTTTAAAGGTCAACCTGCCAGTGATTTCATTTTCTTAAAAAAGGACTGAACTGACATTGAACGCATTAAAAAGAAGCCTAAAACACTTTTTGAAACTTTTCTTTCCATAGTTAGTGCCTCTTTTATTTCTGTCCTTCTTTACCATCTTACTGGAATAATACCTTTATAAAATAAAGCATAAAATTTGATCCGAGAGATGATAAGAAACTACCTTTGTTTCTTTGCCCTTAATTTACTATCTGAATTCCTACTTCCTTATTCTGCTGAATTTACCACTGTATTACTTTTCACCTCATTATTGCCAAGTCCAATGAGCATTTTTCAGTCTCTTACACTGTTTTCCTCTGGCATTTAACTGTGTTGATTATTTCCTCTTTAAAAGTATTTCCTCCCATGAGATGATGATGTCCTCTTCCTGTGACATCATGCTGTTCGGATTTCCTACTATTTCTGTGACATTTTTTTTAGAGCCACACTTATTTGAAGTATGATTAAGTTTGGTTTACTTTTTAGTCCTCTTCTCATTATTGTCTCTTCATGGAAAATGTTGTCTATCTCTGTATTTAATTATTATTTAAAAGTGAATAACTCTAAACATATATCTTCAGCCAGAGGTCTAATAATTTCCTTCAGTCAACATACCCAGAATCGAGCCGTGTGTCTTCCCTTTTCCACCTTGAAACTATTGGACTTTTCTTTTCTCTGTCTACACTAGTGCTATGTCACCACCACTATCTAAAGTGTAAATTAGATGATTTATCTAATTATTTGGTGCTTCCTAGTTCTCTCACTTTCAGCACCTAAGTGGTCACACATATTGTATGTCAAGTCTGCCTTCTCTAGTGTGTCTCCAGTGGTATTATGTTAGTTCAACTCTAGTCATCTCCAGCAGGTTGTTATTTGATCCCCCTGATTTCAGACTTGCCCCTGCAGTTGTTTTTCCATACTGCTATCAGGGTGACTTTTCCACATTTTGATCTGACCTTGTCATTCACCAGATGAGTTCCTTCAGTAACTCCCTGATGCTTGGAAGAGGTAGTTCAAGCTCAGCAAAGCCCTTCCTAAATTAGTTCCAATCTATTTCTCCAGCCTCATTTTCTGTCAATTCTGTATTAACTTTTTGCATATTCTGCTTATATTTTTCTTCCATCCTCCATCTCCTCCCCTTCTTTCTTTTTTCTTCTTTTCTTCCCACACTCTTATTTTCTTTTTCTTCCTTCAGTATTAGATTGGGTGTTGTTCTCAGATGATGGTGAAGTTCTTTTATTTTCCTAGACCATCTGAAACATTTTTTCCCCATGTTGTTCATCCTTTGGACTCCTATTCATTCTACTAAGGCCAGTTCATGTACCGTTTAGTCCAATTTCTTGGCAGTGAGCCCATTACTGCCTTATTTGTACTAATTTTGTAATATATGCATACTTTATTATACATAAAAGCTATCTAGTTACTTGTTTGGATTCTGTGGGTCTCAGAATATTGTCAGTTTCTTAAAGTTAGTAATCTGTTTTTATTATAATTTTATCCCCTGTTACAGTGTTGACCATATAATTTGTTGTTCACTTGATTAGTAGTGTCCAACTCTTTGTGATCCTATGGAGTGCAGCATGCTAGGATTCCCTGTCCTTCCCTGTCCTGTGGAATTTGCTCAATTCATGTCCATTGAGTAGGTGATGCTATCTAACCATCTCACCCTCTGCCACCCCCTTCTCTTTTTGCCTTCAATCTTTCCCAGCATCAGGGTCTCTTCCAATGAGTTAGTTCTTTGCATCAGGTGGCCCAAGTATTGGGGCTTCAGCATCAGTCTTTCCAGTGAACATTCAGGAATGATTTCCTCTAAGATTGACTGGTTTGATCTCCTTGCAGTCCGAGGGACTGTTAATAGTCTTCTCCAGCAAGACAGTTTGAAAATATCAGTTCTTTGGTTCTCAGCCTTTTTTATGGTTCAACTCTCACATCCATACATGACTACTGGAAAAACCATAGATTGGACTGTATGGACTTTGTTGGCAAAATGATACCTCTATATTTTTAATACTGTCTAGGTTTGTCATGGCTTTTCTTCCAAGGAGCAAGTGTCTTTAAATTTCATGGCTGCAATCACCATCTGCAGTGGTTTTGGAGCCCAAGAAAATGAAATCTGTCACTGTTTCCATTTTTCCACTATCTATTTGCCATGAAGTGATGGGGCTGGATGCCATAATCTTAGTTTTTTGAATGTTGAGTTTTAAGCCAGCTTTTTCACTCTTCTCTTCCTGCTCATCAGGAGACTTTTTAGTTTCTCTTCATTTTTTTTTGCCATTAGAGCAGTATCATCTGCATGTCTGAGGTTGTTGCTATTTCTCCCAGTAATCTTGATTCCAGCCTGACATTTCTCATGATGTAGTCTGCATAGAAATTAAAGAAGCAGGATGACAATACAGTTTTGTTATGCCTTTCCCAGTTTTGAGCCAGTCTGTTGTGCCATATCCAGTTCTAACTGTTGCTTCTTGACCTGCATGCACATTTCTCAGGAGACAGGTAAGATGGTCTGGTGTTCCCATCTCTTTAAGAATTTTCTAGTTTGTTGTGATCTACCCAGTCAAAGGCTTTAGCATGAAGCAGAAGTAGATGGTTTTGCTGGAATTTCCTTGCTTTCTCTATGATCCAATGAATGTTGGCCATTTGTTCTCTGGTTCCCTGCCTTTTCTAAACCCAGCTTGTACATCTGGAAATTCTAGGTTTACATACTGCTTAAGCCTAACTTGAAGTATTTTGAGCATAATCTTACTCGAATGTGAAGTGAGCACAATTGTCCAGTAGTTTGAACATTCTCCAGGATTGTCCTTCTTTGGGATTGGAAGGAAAACTAATCTTTTTCAGTCCTGTGGCCACCGCTGAGTTTTCCAAATTTGCTGACATACTGAGTGCAGCACTTTAACAGCATCATCTTTTAGATTTGAAATAGCTCAGTTGGAATTCCATCACCACCACTAGCTTGTTCATAGTAACTTGATTTCATAGTCCAGGATGTCTGGCTCTAAGTGAGTGACCACACTACCATTGCTATCTGGGTTGTTAAGACTTTTCTTATAGAGTTCTTCTGTGTATTCTTGTGACCTCTTCTTAATCTCTTCTGCTTTTGTTAGGTCCTTACCATTTCTGTCTTTTATCATGCCCATCCTTGCATGAAAGGTTCCCTTGATATATCCAGTTTTCTTGAAGAGATTTCTAGTCTTTACCATTCTATTTTTTCCCTCTATTTCTTTGCATTGTTCATTTAAGAAGGCCTTCTTATTTCTTCTTGCTATTCTCTGGATCTCTACATTCAGTTGGGTATATCTTTCCCTTTGTCCCTTGCCTTTAGCTTCTCTTCTTTCCCTAGCTGTTTGTAAAGCCTCCTCAGACAACCACTTTGCCTTTTTGCATTTCTTTTCCTTTGGGATGGTTTTAGTTACCACTCCCTGTACCATGGTATGAAGCTCCATCCACAGTTCTTCAGGCACTCTGTCTACCATATCTAATCCCTTGAATCTATTCACCACCTGCACTGTATAATCATAAAGAATTTGATTTAGGTCATATGTGAATGGCCTAATGGTTTTCCCTGCTTCCTTCAATTTATCATGAATTTTGCAATGTGGCACTGATGATCTAAGGCACAATCAGCTGCAGGTCTTTTCTTTGCTGACTGTATAGAGTTTCTCCATCTTCAGCTGCAAAGAATATAATCAATCTGATTTCAGTATCGACAATTTGGTGATTTCCATATATAAAGTTGTCTCTTACGTCATTGGGAAAAAGTTTGCTATGACCGGGGTGTTCTCGTGACAAAATTCTGTTAGTCTTTGCCGTGCTTCATTTTGTAGTCCAAGGCCAAAGTTGCCTGCTATTCCAGATATCTTTTGGCTTCCTACTTGTTCATTCCAGTCTCCTATGATGAAAATGACATCTTTTTTGTTGTTAGTTCCAGAAGGTATTGTAGGTCTTCATGTGATGTATGTGTGTTAGTCCCTCAGTCATGTCTGACAGAACTGGTCAACTTCAGCATCTTCAGCATCAGTGTAAGGCATAGACTTGGATTACTGTGATATTGAATGATTTGCCTTGGAAACAAACCAAGATCATTGTGTTATTTTTGAGACTGCACCAAGTACTACATTTCAGACACTTTTTTCTGACTATAAGGACTACTCCATTTCTTCTAAGGGATTCTTGCCTACAGTAGTAGATGTAATGGTGATCTGAATAAAATTTTTCCATTTTAGTTCACTGATTCCTGAGATGTCAATGTTCATTCTTGCCATCTCCTGCTTGACCTGCTTGACCATGTCCAGTTTACCTTGATTCATGGCTCTTACATTCCAGGTTCCCATACAATGTTGTTCTTACAGCATCAGAGTTTACTTTGACCACCAGACATATCCGTTACTGAGTATCATTTCCCTTCTGGCCCAGCCATTTCATTCTTTCTGGAGCTGTTGGTAATTGCCCTTTGCTCTTCCTCAATAGCTTACTGGACACCTTCTGATATGGGGGTCTTATCTGCTGGTGTCATATCTTTTTGCCTTTTCACACTGTTCATGGTGTTCTTGTAGCAAGAATACTGGAATGGGTTGCCATTTCGTCCTCCAGTGGACCATGTTTTGTCAGAACTCTTCACTAAGACCTCTTCATCTTGGGTGGCCCTGCATGACATGGCTCATAGCTTCATTGAGTTACTCAAGCCCCTTCACTGTGACAAGGCTGTGATCCATGAAGGGGCACCATGTAATAGAGGGTCAGTATTTGTTGAGCTTGTCTTAATTGAAACCATAAGCTTGGTAATTTCCCATGATATTAAAAGTATTTCTAGAAATGATATCACACATTTTAATACCGCATTACTGTGCATTGTGCATCCCTTTATTAAGCCTAAGTAGTTTTCACCATAAGTTAAGTATGTAAGGAATTGCATTTACTAGTCCATGTCATTAGATACCATTTAGTATTAAAAACAAAGTATGTGTGTTATTTATGCTAAAAATTCTTAACATTTTCCATATGGAAAAATCATTTCTATTTTCTCGTGGAAATGACAGTAAAGGCAGTGCCATATGGGATAACATTAATAGCTGAATCCAAATAAATGTGATTACATCATTCTCAAGGAATTCAAGTCTCATATTCTAGAGTCATCTATTTCTACAGTTTCAAGTTTATAGCAAATATAGAAGTAGATTATTTAATAATGACAAAAGAATTAATTCTTATTGTTTGCAGAAAGAGCTCAGCTAAAGTTAGCTTTTAAAAACAAATAAGAGCTGCAGAAAAATGAACCTTGCAAATTTGTCTAATTTGTTTTTACAGTTGGGAGATACAAAAAATTAAGGGCTTTTTGATCTTCTCTTCCAGTAATTCTTTTTTGTTTTTGATCATCTCCCTCAAACCTTTAAAACTTGAAAGAAATAGATAGCTATTCTATTAATGAATAAGACATAGCACATGTTAAGTTCCCTCCCTTTAAATATTTGGTTTATGATGGGAAAGACTTATCAAATTAACCCTTATATAACTACTTCTGTCTTCTAAGTGATAAGCAGTTGGCATGTGTTTTTCATTGAGGTGAAAGTGAGGTGAAATTCATGTAACATAAAATTGACCTTGTTTAAAGTGACATTTAGTACATTCATAATATTGTGCCACTGTGACTTCTGTCTGGTTCGAAAATGTTTTTTCATGCCAAAAGAAAACCCTGTGCGTTTACCCCATCCTACCCATATTCTGGTGACTGTCAGTCTGCTTTCTGTTTCTGTGTATTTGTCTATTTTAGATATTCCATTTAAATTTTATTTATTCGTTTTTATGGCTCCTCTGGGTCTTTGCTGTTGCACACAGGCTTTCTCTAGGTGCGATGAGTGGGGCTACTCTTCACTGCGGTGCACAGGCTTCTCACTGGGGTGGCTTCTCCCGTTGTGGAGCACAGGCTCTGGGCCACGCAGGCTCAGTAGCTGTAGGCTTAGTTTCTCTGTGGCATGTGGGATCTTCTCAGACCAGGGGTCAAATGTATGTCCCTTCCATTGGCAGGTGAACTCTAATCCACTGTAGCACCAAGGAAGTCCCTATATATTTTATTTAAATGGAGTCATAATATATATGATACTCTGTGTCTGGTTTCTTCCACCTAGAATGTTTATGAGGTATCTATGTTGCAGCATGTGTCAATACTTCATGCATTTTTAAGGCTGAATAATATTCCACTGAATGAATACACCACAATTTGTTTATCCATAAATACACATTTGGGTTGTGTCCCTCTTTTAGCTATTGTGAATAGTGCTGCTATGAACATTCATGTACAAGTATTTGTCTGATTACCTATTTTCAGTGGGTTTGGTATATTTTTGACACGGATCTAACAGCAAGTCTCCTGAATTTTGGAAAGCTATTAGCAAATTTGACTGAATATAGAGTTTTCTCATCTTGGAATGTATCTAAAAAAACTGAATTTCAAGGCATTGAGTACTTTTTTTCATGAAATTGCCACTTCTGTTCCTGGAAAAAAGCATATAGTCATGGAGAATTCAGTTAAGTTGTTCATATTTATTGAAATTTGTTGAATTTCTAGAATATGAAATCAGTTTCTATTGTATGTCAGTTACTGTATTCACTTGGGAGTACGCAAATAAGTTTCGCTTTCAAGAAGCTTATAGGTAGTGGAACAGATATTCAAATAGCATATAAGAACTCATGGGGATGCTGCTGTGCTTCAGAATTTGTCCAGGATGCTGTGGGTGGAAAGAAGTAGCACTTAACCCTGTCTGGACGGGTCCAGTCAGACCTCCTAGAAGTGAACTCTGAACTCCTCCCAAGTATCATGAAGACGAAGTAGCAGTCTCCGAACCAGTCCTGCTTCCATCCCACTCCTTGGAGGTAGATAATGTACCCTTTTGAATGTTTGTATAATTAAAGTATACATTTGGATTGAATGCACACAGAGATAAATATATCTTGAGACAGAATTAAAGTGTACATGCTATTTCGGGACATGCTTTTTGCATGTAACTGTTGTAGTATCTCTCCTTAGACACACGGATGAGCTTAGACTGAAGATGTATAGGTTAGCCTGGTGAGTAAAAGTGTGAGTTAGAGCAGCATGGGTAAGGCATAAAGATGGGAGAGGGCATGGCGTATTTTAAACCTCTATTTAATTCAGGTTTTCTGTGTAGGAACCTGAAATTAGCATTGAAACCTTATAATGTTGAAATAGAACTGACATGTCTGAACAATCTATAACTAGATTTGAATTAATTTAGGATTCTTTGTAAGCCTTTGCATTTTTGTTTTTATGTTTTCCTTTTATGTTCTTAGCAAAGCCTTATTTAAAAGATTTTATTCAATTCAGTTCGGTCGCTCAGTCATATCCTACTCTTTGCAACCCCATGAATCACAGCACACCAGGCCTCCCTATCCATCACCAACTCCCGGAGTTTACTCAAACTCATGTCCATCGAGTCGGTGATGCCATCCAACCATCTCATCCTCTGTCATCCCCTTCTCCTCCTGCTCCCAATCCCTCCCAGCATCAGGGTCTTTTCCAATGAGTCAACTCTTCGCATGAGGTGGCCAAAGTATTGGAGTTTCAGCTTCAGCATCAGTCCTTCCAATGAACACCCAGGACTGATCTCCTTTAGGATGGACTGGTTGGATCTCCTTGCAGTCCAAGGTATTCTCAAGAGTCTTCTCCAACACCACAGTTCAAAAGCATCAATTCTGTGGCGCTCAGCTTTCTTGACTGTCCAACTCTCACATTCATACATGACCACTGGAAAAACCATAGCTTTGACTAAAAGATTTTATTAGACTGGTGCAAAAGTAACTGCAGTTTTTCACTGTTTAACTTTTCTGTTTCATATTGGAATACATTCTGAAATGTATTATGCTATGATACATGTCATTTTATTTATTTATTTATTTTTATTTTAGTTGGAAACTAATTGCTTTACAGTATTGTAGTGAGTTTTGCCATACGTTGATATGAATCAGCCATGGTTTTACATGTGTTCCCCACTCTGAACACCCCTCCCACCTCCTTCTCCATCCCATCCCTCTGGGTCATCCCCCTGAGCACTTGTCTCGTGCATCCAACCTGGACTGGCGATTTGTTTCACATATGACAATATACATGTTTCAGTGTTACTATCTCAGATCATCCCACTCTCGCCTTCTCCCACAGAGTCCAAAAGACAGTTCTATGCATCTGTGTCTCGCATACAGGGTTATTGTTACCATCTTTCTAAATTCCACATGTATGCGTTAGTATACTGTATTGGTGTTATTCTTTCTGGCTTACTTCACTTTGTATAATAGGCTCCGGTTCATCTTCCTCATTAGAACTGATTCAAATGTATCCTTTTTAATGGCTGAGTAATATTCCGTTCTGTACATGTACCACTGCTTTCTTATCCATTTGTCTGCTGTTGGACATCTAGGTTGCTTCCATGTCCTGGCTATTATAAACAGTGCTGTGATGCACATTGGGGTACACATGTCTCTTTGAATTCTGGTTTCCTCGGTGTGTATGCCCAGCAGTGGGATTGCTGGGTCATATGGCAGTTCTATTTCCAGTTTTTTAAGGAATCTCCACACTGTTCTCCATAGTGGCTATACTAGTTTACATTCCCACCAACAGTGTAAGATGGTTCCCTTTTCTCCACATGCTCTCCAGCATTTATTGTTTGTAGACTTTTGGATAGAGGCCATCTGACCAGCGTGAGATGGTACCTCATTGTGGTTTTGATTTGCATTTCTCTGATAATGAGTGATGTTGAGCATCTTTTCATGTGTTTGTTAGCTATCTATATGTCTTCTTTGGAGAAATGTCTGTTTAGTTGTTTGGCCCACTTTTAGATTGGGTTGTTTATTTTTCTGGAATTGAGCTTCAGGAGTTGCTTGTATATTTTTGAGATTAATTGTCAGTTGCTTCATTTGCTATTATTTTCTCCCATTCTGAAGGCTGTCTTTTCACGTTGCTTATAGTTTCCTTTGTTGTGCAAAAGCTTTTGAGTTTAATTAGGTCCCATTTGTTAATTTTTACTTTTATTTCCATTACTCTGGGAGTTGGGTCATGGAGGATCCTGCTGTGATTTATGTCGAAGAGTGTTTTGCCTGTGTTTTCCTCTAGGACTTTTATAGTTTCTGGTCTTACATTTAGATCTTTAATCCATTTTGAGTTTATTTTTGTGTATGGTGTTAGAAAGTGTTCTAGTTTCATTCTTTTACAAGTGGTTGACCAGTTTGCCCAGCACCACTTGTCAAAGAGATTGTCTTTTCTCCATTGAATATTTTTGCCTCCTTTTTCAAAGATAAAGTGTCCATAGGTGCGTGGGTTTATCTCTGGGCTTTCTATTTTGTTCCATTGATCTATATTTCTGTCTTTGTGCCAGTACCATACCGTTTTGATGACTGCAGCTTTGTAGCAGAGCTTGAAGTCAGGCAGGTTGATTCCTCCAGTTCCATTCTTCTTTCTCAAGATTGCTTTGTCTATTCGAGGTTTTTTGTATTTCCATACAAATTGTGAAATTATTTGTTCTAGTTCTGTGAAGAATACCATTGGTAGCTTGATAGGGATTGCATTGAATCTATAGATTGCTTTGGATTGTCTACTCATTTTCACTACATTGATTCTTCCAATCCATGAACATGGTATATTTCTCCATCTATTTGTGTCCTCTTTGATTTCTTTCATCAGTGTTTTATAGTTTTCTATATATAGGTCTTTTGTTTCTTTTGGTAGATATATTCCTAAGTATTTTATTCTTTTTGTTGCAGTGGTGAATGGTAATTGTTTCCTTAATTTCTCTTTCTGTTTTCTCATTGTTAGTGTATAAGAATGCAAGGGATTTCTGTGTGTTAATTTTATATCCTGCAACTTTACTATATTCATTGATTAGCTCTACTAGTTTTCTGATAGAGTCTTTAGGGTTTTCTAAAGAGGATCATGTCATCGGCAAACAGTGAGAGTTTTACTTCTTCTTTTCCAATCTGGATTCCTTTTATTTCTTTTTCTGCTCTGATTGCTGTGGCCAAAACTTCCAAAACTATGTTGAATAGTAGTGGTGAGAGTGGACACCCTTGCATTGTTCCTGACTTTAGGGGAAATGCTCTGAATATTTTACCATTGAGGATAATGTTTGCTGTGGGTTTGTCATATATAGCTTTTATTATGTCGAGGTATGTTCCTTCTATTCTTGCTTTCTGGAGAGTTTTTATAATAAATGGATGTTGAATTTTGTCAAAGGCTTTTTCTGCATCTATTGAGATAATCATATGGTTTTTATCTTTGAATTTGTTAATGTGGCGTATTACATTGATTTGTGGATATTAAAGAATCCTTGCATTCCTGGGATAAAGCCCACTTGGTCATGCTGTATGATCTTTTTAATATGTTGTTGGGTTCTGTTTGCTAGAATTTTGTTAAGGATTTTTGCATCTATATTCATCAGTGATATTGTCCTGTAGTTTTCTTTTTTGTGGCATCTTTGTCTGGTTTTGGTATTAGGGTGATGGTGACCTCATAGAATGAGTTTGTAACTTTACCTTCTTTTGCAATTTTCTGGAAGAGTTTGAGTAAGATTGGTATTAGCTCTCCTCTAAATTTTTGGTAGAGTTCAGCTGTGACGCCATCTGGTCCTGGGCTTTTGTTTGCTGGAAGATTTTTGATTACAGTTTCGATTTTCTTGCTTGTGATGGGTCTGTTAAGATCTTCTATTTCTTCCTGGTTCAGTTTTGGAAAGTTATACTTTTCTAGGAATTTTTCCATTTCTTCCACGTTGTCCATTTTATTGGCATAGAGCTGCTGGTAGTAGTCTCTTATGATCCTGTGTATTTCTGTGCTTTCTGTTGTGATCTCTCCATTTTCATTTCTTGATTTGTTGATTTCATTTCTTCATTTGTTGATTTCATTCTTCTCCCTTTGTTTCTTGATGCAGACAGTCTGGCTAATGGTTTGTCAATTTTATTTATGTTCTCCAGGAATCAGCTTTTAGGTTTGTTGATTTTTGCTATGGTCTCTTTTGTTTCTTTTGCATTTATTTCTGCCCTAATTTTTAAGATTTCTTTCCTTCTCCTAACCTGGGGTTCCTCATTTCTTTCTTCTCTAGTTGCTTTAGGTGTAGAGTTAGGTTATTTATTTGACTTTTTTCTTGTTTCTTGAGGTAAACCTGTATTGCTATGAACCTTCCCCTTAGCACTGCTTTTACAGTGTCCCATAGGTTTGGGGTTGTTGTGTTTTCATTTTCATTCGTTTCTATGCATATTTTGATTTCTTTTTTGATTTCTTCTATGATTTGTTGGTTATTCAGAAGCGTGTTGTTTAGCCTCCATATGTTGGAATTTTTAATCGTTTTTTTCCTGTAATTGAGATCTAATCTTACTTCATTGTGGTCAGAAAAGATGATTGGAATGATTTCAGTTTTTTTGAATTTACCAAGGCTAGATTTATGGCCCAGGATGTGATCTATCCTAGAGAAGGTTCCATGTGCACTTGAGAAAAAGGTGAAATTCATTGTTTTGGGATGAAATGTCCTATTAGATATCAATTAGGTCTAACTTGTGCATTGTATCATTTAAAGTTTGTGTTTCCTTGTTAATTTTCTGTTTAGTTGATCTATCCATAGGTGTGAGTGGGGTATTAAAGTCTCCCACTATTATTGTGTTGCTGTTAATTTCCCCTTTCATACTTGTTAGCCTTTGCCTTACATATTGCAGTGCTCCTATGTTGGATGCATATATATTTATAATTGTTATATCTTCTTCTTGGATTGATCCTTTGATCATTATGTAGTGTCCTTTGTCTCTTTTCTCAGCCTTTATTTTAAAATCTATTTTATCTGATATGAGTATTGCTACTCCTGCTTTTTTTGGTCTCCATTTGCATGAAATATCTTTTCCAACCCTTCCCTTTCAGTCTGTATGTGTCCCTTGTTTTGAGGTGGGTCTCTTGTAGACAGCATACATAGGGTCTTGTTTTTGTATCCATTCAGCCAGTCTTTGTCTTTGGTTGGGGCATTCAACCCATTTCCATTTAAGGTAATTATTGATATGTATGGTCCCATTGACATTTACTTTGTTGTTTTGGGTTCGAGTTTATACACCTTTTTCTGTATTTCCTGTCTAGAGAAGATCCTTTAGCATTTGTTGAAGAGCTAGTTTGGTGGTGCTGAATTCTCTCAGCTTTTGCTTGTGTGTAAAGCTTTTGATTTCTTCTTCGTATTTCAATGAGATCCTTGCTGCGTATAGGAATCTGAGTTGTAGATTTTTCCCTTTCATCACTTTAAGTATGTCCTGTCATTCCTTTCTGGCCTGAAGAGTTTCTATTGAAAGATCAGCTGTTATCCTTATGGGGATCCCCTTATGTGTTATTTGTTGTTTTTCCCTTGCTGCTTTTAGTATTTGTTCTTTGTGTTTGATCTTTGTTAATTTGATTAATATGTGTCTTGGGGTATTTTGCCTTGGGTTTATCCTGTTTGGGACTCTCTGGGTTTCCTGGACTTGTGTGACTATTTCCTTCCCTATTTTAGGGAAGTTTTCAACTATTATCTCCTTGAGTGTTTTCTCATGGCCTTTCTTTTTGTCTTCTTCTTCTGGGACTCCTATGATTCAAATGTTGGGGTGTTTCACATTGTCCCAGAGGTCCCTGGGGTTGTCCTCATTTCTTTTAATTCTTTTTTCCTCTCTGCTTCATTTATTTCTACCATTCTACCTTCTACATCACTTATCCTATCTTCTGTCTTTGTTATTCTACTGTTGGTTCCCTCCAGAGTGTTTTTGATCTCATTTATTCCATTATTCATTATTGATTGACTATTTTTTATTTCTTCTAGGTCCTTGTTAAACATTTCTTGCATCTTCTCAAACCTTGTCTCCAGGCTTTTTGTCTGTAACTCCATTATGTTTTCAAGATTTTGGATCATTTTTATTATCATTATTCTAAATTCTTTTTCAGGTAGACTTCCTATCTCTTCCTTTTTTGTTTGGTTTGGTGGGCATTTATCATGTTCCTTTACCTGCTGAGTATTTCCCTGCCTTTTCATCTTGTTTAGATTGCTGTGTTTGGAGTGGCTTTTCTGTATTCTGGCAGTTTGTGGTTCCTCTTTATTCTGAAAGGTTCCTCCCTGGAGGTGGGGTTGGACGAGTGGCTTGTCAAGGTTTCCTGGTTAGGGAAGGTTGCCTTAGTGTCCTGGTGGGTGGAGCTGGATTTCTTCTCTCTGGAGTGCAATGAAGTGTCCAGTCATGAGTTTTGAGATGTCTGTGGGTTTGGTGTGACTTTAGGCAGCCTGTATATTGAAGCTCAGGGCTATGTTCCTGCGTTGCTGGAGAATTTGCATGGTATGTCTTTCTCTAGAACTTGTTGGCCCTTGGGTGGTGCTTGGTTTCAGTGTAGGTATGGAGGCTTTTGAAAAGGACTATTAGCTCAGTCAGTAAAGAATCTGCCTACAGTGCAGGAGTTCCGGGTTCGATCCCTGGGTCTGGAAGATCCCTTGGAAAAGGAAATGGCAACTCACTCCAGTATCCTTGCCTGGAAAATCTCATGGACAGAAGAGCCTGGTGGGCTGCAGTCCATGGGGTCACAAAGAGTTGGGCACGACTGGGTGACTAACACTTATGGAGGCTTTTGGATGATCTCTTATCAATTAATGTTCCCTGGAGTCAGGAGTTCTCTGGTGCTGTCAGGTTTTGGGCTTAAGCCGCCTGCGTCTGAGTTTCAGTTTTATTCTTACATTAGCCTCAAGACTTCTCTATCCATACAGCCCTGATAATAAAACTTCTAGGTTAATGGTGAAAAGATTCTCCACAGTGAGGGACACCCAGAGAGGTTCACAGAGTTACATGGAGAAGAGAGAGAGAGGAGGGAAATAGAGGTGACCAGGAGGAGAAGAGAGGGAATCAAAAGGGGAGAGAGCAATCTAGCCAGTAAACAATTCCCTATGTGCTCTCCACAGTCTGGATCCCTCAGAGAGGTTCACGGAGTTACATAGAGAAGAGAAGAGGGAGGAAGGAGATAGAAGTGAGCAGGAGGAGAAAAGGGGGAATCAAAAGGAGAGAGATATATCTAGGCAGTACTCTGTTCCCTAAGTGTTCTCTGTAGCCCAGAACACTCACAGAAATTCACAGAGTTGGGTTGAGAAGAGAAGGGGAAAGGAGGAGATAGAGGTGACCTGGGAGAGAAAAAGGAGAGTCAAAAGGGGGAGAGAGTTTATGTTGCTATTTCACATTAGCTCCCTCAGATTGCCCTCAGGGCATTCAGGTCTGGTTCTTATCCTAAGCAATGTTGCTGCTCCTCTCCATCCAGCCCCCTCTTGCTGGTGGCGGATGCTAGTGTCTGGGTTACTTTTCTGCTGGGAGTTGCCATTAGGCATGTAGCCTGTGGGTTTTATTTATTTATTTTTCCTCCTGGTTGTGTTGCCCTCTGAGCTTTGAAAACTTTCCCCAGACCCGCCGGTGAGAGGTTTCCTGGTGTTTGGAAACTTCTCCTCTATTAAGGCTCCCTTCCTGGGATGGATCTCCATCCCTAATTCTTTCGTCTCTCTTTTTATCTTTTATATTTTGTCCTATCTCCTTTCAAAGACAATGGGCTGCTTTTCTGGGTGCCTGATGTCCTCTGCCAGTGTTCAGAAGTTGTTTTTTGGAGTTTGCTCAGCATTCAACTATTCTTTTGATGAATTTGTGGGGGAGAAAGTGGTCTCCCTGTCCTATTCCTCTACCATCTTAGGACCACCCCCCATTATACATCATTTTAATGCCCATTTCTCACTTTATGTTTTGTTGCTAACGACTTATTCCTTGCTGTTTATTTTAGACTAAGGGAATTATGTTAGAGAAAATGCAAATTCAAACAATTTTTTATTCGAGTTAAAAATGGGTTGTAAAGCGGCAGTGACAACTCACAACATCAACAGTGCATCTGGCCCATGAACTGCTAAGGAACATACAGTGCAGTGGTGGTTCAAGAAGTTTTGCAAAGGAGACGAGAGCCTTGAAGATGAGGAGCGTAGTGGTTGACCATTGGAAATTGACAGCTGATCACTGAAGTTTATCCTTTTACAGCTACATGAAAAATTGTTGAAGAACTCAGTGTTGACCATTCTACTATCATTCTGCATTTGAAGTAAATTGGAAAGGTGAAAAAACTCAATAAGTGCGGCCCTCCTGAGTTGATTGTAAATCAAAAAATTGTCATTTTGAAGTATCGTCGTCTTTTATTCAGTGTGATGACAATGAACCATTTCTCAGTTGGATTGTGATGTGTGATAACAAGTGGATTTTGTATGACAACCAGGGATGACCAGCTCAGTGGTTGGACCAAGAAGACGCTCCAAAGCACTACCCAAAGCCAACCTGCACCAAAAAGGATCATGGTCACTGTTTGGTGATCTGCTGCCCTTCCCATCCACTACATCTTTGTGAATCCAGGCAAAACCATTACATTTGAGACATATATTCAGAAAATTGATGAGATGCGCCAAAAACTGCAATGCCTGCAGCTGATGTTGGTCAACAGCGAGGGCCAAATCTTCTTTAAGACGATGCCTGGCAGCATGTCGCACAACCAAAGCTTCAAAAGTTGAATGAATTGGGCTATGAAGTTTTGCCTCATTTGCCGTAGTCATCTGACCTCTCACCAACTGACTAACCACTTCTTCAAGCATCTCAACAAATTTTGCAGGGAAACTGCTTCCATAAGCAGCAGGAGACAGAACATGCTTTCCAAGAATTCATTGAATCCCAAAGCATGGATTTTTACACTGCAGGAGTAAACAAACTTATTTTTCGATGGCAAAAATATGTTGATTTTAATGGTTTCTATACTGATTAATAAAGATGTGTTTGAGCCTAGTTATAATGATTTAAAATTCACAGTTCAAATTTGCAATTACATTGGCACCAACCAAATAAGTTCCACCAGGAAGCAACTGTTTCATCTTGTTTGTTTACCCAAGTATAGCATTGAACTGTGTGCTGTTACTCACAACTTTAGTCTTGCTCAGCATTCGTTGTGCCGTGACTATAGTGGAAGCACTGTGGTAAGATGCTGGGGATAAACAGACAAGATTTTCTTTTTATAAGACAGAATCCATGTCCTACTGGCAATCCACAGTCTAATGGAAGACCTAGAGATATGGATATATAGATGTAGATATTGTACAGGTAATTAAGAAGTATAGGGTTCCCTGGTAAAAAAATCGGCTTGCCAATGCAGGAGAGGTAGATCTGATCCCTGAGTGGGAAAGATTCCGTGGAGAAGGAAATGGCAACCCACTCCAGTATTCTTTCCTGGGAAATATCATGGACAGAGGAGCCTGGCAGGCTACAGTCCTTGGGGTTGCAAAAGAGTTGGACACAAGTTAGTGACTAAACAACATTTAAGAATTATACATCAAGGGCCTTAGCCCTCAGACTGATGAGGTCAGGGAAGGCTTCTTGACATAAATGAATATGAATTATCTAAGATAAGAAGTGTGAGCCAAATATTTCAGGCAAAGGATCAAGCAAAATAAAAATTGCTTGCAATTTCATCATTTTGGAGCCTGATATGAAAGAGTCTCAGAGGTAATCTTCCCAACCCAGGGACTGAACCCGGGTCTCCCACACTGCAGGTGGGTTCTTTACCAGCTAAGCCACCGGGGGAGCCCTTGGAAGAGACAGAGGTGAGGAAATGGGAGTCCTCACATGTGGTGTCAGAGAGTTTATACTTGATCAGATGCTGGACAATGCCACTGAATGATATTTAAAGCAGACAGATATGGTCAGGAAGTGTGGATTTGAGGGCAGGTTTACAGTTGGGGAGACCAATTAACAAGTCATTACACTAGTCCAGTCGAGAGATTGTGAAGCCTGAGCAAGAGTCATGATATGAAAGGAACAGGGAGGAGGAAGGGACTGAATTAACAGATTTCTAGAAGTAATATGAGAAGGATTTAATGATAAGAGGAAATAGTGCTGAAAGGAGAAGGAAAACAATGGATGTATGCTAGATCTTTTTCTTTTGGTAAAGGGGGAGATGCCTGTGCCACCAGCTTACAGAGCCAAGAAAAAGTAAGCAAATTTGGGAGGACAAAATGGTTAATGCATTTTTCTCACTAGGAGCATCTGGATCTGCTCCTAATGGACTTAACGGTTCAGAGATTTGAGGAAAAGTTAAAGTTGGGTAAACAGACAGAAATGAGCCAAAGGGGCTGATGAAACCATCACTCAGAGAGATTATGTAGGCTAATGAAGAGTGATGAGCTGAGAATGGACATATAGGGCAATAGTTAGCTTATGAAAAAGAAAATGTAACTATATAGGAATTATATAGTGACTAGAATTTTCAAAATAGAAACAGGTGTGTGTCATGAGGGTCAAGAAGGAGTGTCAAGGGAGTTAAGAAGAAGGGCAGTCAAGGGGTGCAAGGACATCCACTTAAAGACTGAAGACTGAAAATGTCCTTTGGAAATTCCTCAGTTGCTGAGAATGCTTATGTGCTATCCAGGTAGGCTGAGGCCACCGATAATGATATGATAAAATAATAAATAAGGATAGTGAATATTTATGAGGATTTGCCATACGCCAGGTATAGTTCTAACTATTTTTTGTGATTTATCTCTAAGACTCTTCATTTCTACTTGAGTTCGTTTGAGACCTAGTTCTCCAATCGTTCTATGGTCCAAAGTTCTCTATGGTTCAGAGTTACATTCTCATAGTGTTCTTCTTGGAGAAGGAAATGGCAGCCCACTCCACTATTCTTGCCTGGAGAGTTCTGTGGACAGAGGAGCCTGGTGGGCTGCTGTCCATGGGGTTTCACAGAGTCGGACATGACTGAAGCGGCTTAGCATGCATGCATGCATTGGAGAAAGAAATGATAACCCACTCCAGTATTCTTGCCTGGAGAATCCCAGGGACAGAGGAGCCTGGTGGGCTGCTGTCTATGGGATCGCCTAGAGTTGGACACGACTGAAGCGCCTTAGCAGCAGCAGCAGCAGTGTTCTTCTGCTTCTTACACTATTTTATTTCTCTTTTTGAGTTCAGGTTTAGAGGAAATCTCTGGTTCATTGAATAATAAACACACATTGCTTTAGGTTCAAGAAATACAATGATGTACTGCAATTACCTTCAAACTTGACAAGTTCTTCTTTAACTGTCAGAATTTTTACATTCTTTTCTCCAAAAACTTAAGTTCTATTCCATTTATCCCACATCATGTCATCCTAATGTAGTAGATGCTTTTGCTTGAAAATCTTTGATTGATGAGCCCGTTATACTTTATATAAAAGATTTTGAGTTGAAGAGTAGTTGATTTGCAATGTTGTAATTGTGCCAACATCTGCTGTACAGCAAGGTGACTCAGTTATACACATATGTGAATTCTTTTTAATATTATTTTCCATTATGGTTTACCACAGGATATTCAATATAGTTCCCTGTGCTATGCATTAGGATCTTGTTGTTTATCCATTCCAAATATAATAGTTTGAATTTACCAACCTGAAGCTCCCAGTCCATCTGTCTTGCTTGCCACCACCCTGCCCACCCTTGGCAGTGACAGGCATGTTCTTTATGTCTATGAACTGTTTCTGTTTTGTAGGTAGGTTCATTTGTGCCATATTTTAGATTCCACATAAAAGTGATATCATATAATGTTTTTGTCTTTCTCTTCTGATTTACTTCCCTTAGTATGATAACCTGTAGTTGCATCCATTTTGCTGCAAATGGCATTATTTCTCTCTTTTTTTAAATCATTCAGTAGTATTCTGTTGTATATATGTATTGCATCTTCTTTGTCCATTCATCCGTCAATGGACATTTAGGTTATTTCCACGTTTTGGCTATTGTCAACAGTGCTGCTATGTTTTTGAATTATAATTTAATCTGGATATATTCCCACGAGTGATATTGCTGGATCATACGGTGATTCTGTTTTTAGTTTTCTGTTGTTGCTCAGCTGCTAAGTCATCTCTGACTCTTTGCAACCCCATGAACTGCAGCATGCCAGGCTTCCCTATCCTTCACTATCTCCCGGAGTTTGCTCAGATTCATGTCCATTGAGTCAGTGATGCCATCCAGCCACCTCATCCTCTGCTGCCCCCTTCTCCTTTTGCCTTCAATCTTTCCCAGCATCAGGGTCTTTTCCAATGAGTCAGCTCTTTGCATCAGGTGGCCAAAGTATTGGAGCTTCAGCTCCAGCATCAGTCTTTCCAATGAATATTCAGGGTTGACTTCCTTTAGAATTGACTGGTTTGATCTCCTTGCCGTCCACAGGACTGTCAAGAGTCTTCTCCAGCACCACAATTGGAAAGTATAAATTCTTTGGTGCTAAGCTTTCTTCATGGTCCAATTCTCACATCAGTACAGGACTACTGGAGAAACCATAGTTTTGACTACACAGACCTTTGTTGGCAAAGTGGTATCTCTGCATTTGGATATGCTATCTAAGTTTGTCATAGCTTTCCTTCCAAGGAGCAAGCATCTTTTAATTTTGTGGCTGCATTCACTGTCCACAGTGATTTTAGAGCCCAAGAAAATAAAATCTGCCACTGTTTCCATTTTGCCCCCATCTATTTGCCATGAAGTGATGGGATTGGATACCATGATCTTAGGTTTCTGAATGTTGAGTTTTCTAAGGAACCTCCATCCTGTTTTCCATTGTGGCTGTGCCAACTTACATTGTCACCAACAGTGTAGGAGGGTTCCTTTTTCTCCACACTCTCTCCAGCATTGTTATTTGTAGACTTTTTAATGATGGCCATTCTTATTAGTTGGTAAAGAATCTGCCTGCAATGTAGGAGACCTGGGTTCAATTCCTGGGCTGGGAAGATCCCCTGGAGAAGGAAATGGCAACCCACTCCAGTATTCTTGCCTGGAGAATCCCATGGCAGAGGAGCCTGGTAGGCTACAGTCCATGGGGTCACACAGTCAGACATGACTTAGCAACTGAGAGAGAGAGAGATTCTTATCTGTGTGAGGTGAAACCTTATTAAAGTTTTGATTTGCATTTCCCTGATAATTGGTTATATTGAGCATCTTTTCATGTGCCTACTGGCCATCTGTGTGTCTTCTTTGAAGAAATATCTGTTAAGGTCTACTGCCCATTTTTCTATAGGTTTATTTGTTTTGTTATTGAGTTATGAGTTATGCGTTACTTTTATATTTTGGAGGTTAAACCCTTGTCTGTTGCATCATTTGCAAATATTCTCTCCCATTCTGTAGGTTGTCTTTTCATTTTGCTTATGGTTTCCTTTACAGTAACCAAATAATACTCAAAATTCTCCAAGCTAGCCCTCAACAGTGTGTGAACCAAGAACTTCCAGATGCTCAAGCTGGCTTTAGAAAGGGCAGAGGAACCAGAGATCAAATTGCCAACATCTGCTGGATCATCGAAAAAGCAAGAGAGTTCCAGAAAAACATCTACTTCTGCTTTATTGACAATGCCAAAGCCTTTGACTGTGTGGATCATGACAAACTGTGGGAAATTCTGAAAGAGATGGGAATACCAGACCACCTGACCTGTCTCCTGAGAAATCTGTATGCAGATCAAGAAGCAACAGTTAGAACCACACATGGAACCAATGGACTGGTTCCAAATTGGGAAAGGAGTATATCAAGGCTGTATATTGTCACCCTGTTTATTTAACTTATATGCAGAGTACATGATGAGAAATGCTGGACTGAATGGGGCACAAGCTGGAATCAAGATTGCTGGGAGAAATATCAGTAACTTCAGATATGCAGATGACACCGCCCTTTTGGCAGAAAGCAAAGAAGAACTAAAGAACCTCTTGATGAACGTGAAATAGGGGAGTGGAACAGTTGGCTTAAAACTCAACATTCAAAAAACAAAGATCATGGCATCTAGTCCCCTCACTTCATGGCAAATAGATGGGGAAACAGTGACAAACTTTATTTTCTTGGGCTCCAAAATCACTGCAGATGGTGATCTCAGCCATGAAATTAAAAGACTCTTGCTCTTTGGAAGAAAAGCTATGACAAACCTAGACAGCACATTAAAAAGCAGAGACATTACTTTGCCAACAAAGGTCTGTCTAGTCAAGGCTATGTTTTTTTCCAGTAGTCATGTATGAGTGTGAGAGTTGGGCTATAAAGAAAGCTGAGCACCAAAGAAATGATCCTTTTGAACTGTGGTGTTGGAGAAGACTCTTGACAGTCCCTTGGACTACAAGGAGATCCAACCTATCAATCCTAAAGGAAATCTGTCCTGAAAATTCATTGGAAGGACTGATGCTGAAGCTGAAACTCCAATACTTTAGCCACCTGATGTGAAGAACTGGATCACTGGAAAAGACCCTGATGCTGGGAAAGCTTGAAGGTGGGAGGAAAGGGAACGACAGAGGATGAGAATGGTTGGATGGCATCACCGCCTCAGTAAACTTGAGTTTTAGCAAGATCCGATAGTTGATGATGGACAGGGAAGCCTGGTGTGCTACAGTCCATGGGGTCACAGGGAGTTGGACATGACTGAGCAACTGAATTGTTCCTTTACTGTGTAAAAGCTTGTAAGTCTGTTTGTGTTCTTGTGCTCAGTCGTGTCTGTCTCTGCGACCACATGGATTGTAGCCTGCCAGGCTCGTCTGTCTGTGGGATTTCTCCAGACAAGAATACTGGAATGGGTTGCCATTTCCTCCTCCAGGGACCTTCCTGACCCAGGGATCGAACTCACATCTCCTGCATCTCCTGTATTGGCAGGCAGATTCTTTACCACGAACTGCAAAGCTCAAGTTTGTTTAGGTCCCATTTGCTTATTTACTTATTATTTCTATTGCCTTGAGAGACTGACCTAAGAAAACATTAGTACAATTCATGTCAGAATATTTTGCCTATGCTCTCTTCTAGAAGTTTCATGGTGTCATGTCTTATGTTAAAATCTTTAATTTATTTTGAATTTAGTTTTGTGCATGGTGTGAAGGTGTGTTCTAAATTCATTCATTTACATGTGTTTGTTCAACTTTCCCAGCACTACTTGCTGAAGAGACTTTTTCTCATTTTATACTCTTGTCTCCTTTGTTGAATATTAATTGACTGTAAGTGTGTGGGTTTATTTCTGGGCTATCTATTCTGTTTCATTGATCTGTGTGCCTGTTTTTGTACCAGAACCATTCTGTTTTGATTACTGTAGTTTTGTAGTATTGTCTGAAGTCTGTGAGAGGTATGCCTTCTGCTTTTTTTTCCACTTTAGGTTTGCTGTAGCAATTCTGAATCTTTGATGGTCCCATATAAATTTTTTGATTATTTATTCTCATTCTGTAAAAAATATCATGGGTAATTTGATAGGGATCACAGATTAAATTACAGATTAAATCTGTAAATTGCTTTGGGTAGTATTGCAATTTTGACAATGTTAATTCTTCCAATTAAGAGCATGAGATCTCTTTCCACTTATTGAAATCTGTTTTTATTTTCTTTATTAATGTTTTATAGTTCTCAGCATAAAAGCCTTTCACCTTCTTGGTCAGGTTTATTCCTAGGGTATTGTGTGTGTGTATGTCCGCAAGCTTAAGTTTTCTTTTTTTTAACATTCCCTTTCTAATATTTCATTGTTAGCGTAATAGAATGCAACTGATTTCTGAATGTTAATTTTATATCCTGCTACTTTGCTGAATTTATTTATTAGATCTAGAAGTTTTTGTGTGGAATCCCTAGAGTTTTCTATGGTTAGTATCATGTTGTCTGCATGCGTGACAGTTTTACCTCTCCCTTCCAGTCTGGTTATGTTTTATACTTTCTTCTTGTCTGGTTGCTGTGACTAGGACTTTCAGTACTGTGTTGAAGAGACGTGGTGAGAGTGGGCATCTTAGTATTTTTCCATATTTTAGTGGGAAGGCTTTTAACTGTTCATTGTTGAGTATTATATTGGTGATCAGCCTATTATACTTTAAAAATATTGTGTCTGTTAAACTGAATATGAACTTTAAAAATCCCTTAGGCCATAAGGCTTGAAACAATAATATTTATGTTCTGGATTATGTTGCATTTTAACTATTATTATTACACAATTGGTTAGTGCAACATAATTATATATTTTTTTGATAAGTCATACATAGAACTTGAAATTTTACATAGGGTACGTGGGAACCACTGGAGGCATGGGCAGGTAACAAAATGTGTTATATTTGTGTACTGTCCCTTACTTGCTGAACAGAGAGCATGACAGATCCTGAGACCAGCTACTACTCAATATCTGCTTGTTTGAATTTCTTAGTTTTTCCCACTTATTGGGAGTTTTCCTTAGTCCTCCTTAGGAGAGTTTTTTTTTTTTTTTAAAGAAAGCATTTAGCCATAATAATTTCACAATACAATGCACTTTAAACACATAGCAACAAAATAAAACAAAATAAGCACCTATAAAGCAGAAGTATCTATTATGTGGTCTACAATAGAAATTTCCTTTTCCCTTTAGGTGTCAAAAATCTTTCATTCTGTTTTGAAGCATTTATCTGGGGAAAACTGAATATTCAGCATATTTTACTAAACTTCCTGTCACTTTTAATATGGATTTAAATATTTTACTAAACATCCTCTCACTTTTAATATGGATTTAAATACTCTTTGAATTATAGGTACTGGATCCACAACATTATGTGTAAATCACTATCCTAGGCACTGTAGTAACCTTTAATCCTGATATCACAGGAGTACTTATACTTTACACTGCCAACTAGATGACTCTTTAAATTTATATTGCCCGCTAAGTTGCTTCAGTTGTGTCCAATTCTTTTTGACCCTGTGGACAGTAGTCCGCCAGGCTCCTCTGTCCATGGGATTCTCCAGGCAAGAATACTGGAGTGGGTTGCCATTTCCTCCTCCAGGGGATCTTCCTGACCTAGGGATCGAACCTGTGTCTCCTGCATTGGCAGGCAGGTTCTTTACCACTAGCACCACCTGGAAGTATTTAAAATAGCTTTCAGTAAAACTGTTTAGAATAAACATTAAAACTGATGATGCTGTAGTCAAGGTTAACTCACTTATGCATATTGTGAAAGACTTTTAAAGATGGCCACTGAATATGCTAGAGCAATTAAAGTAGGAAGTTTATGCTACTCTTTCCCTCATGAGTTCATTTAAATGAATCCTTACCATTAGTTTTTTCTTTTTTTAAAATAAAGTTGATTTATTGGGTGCAATGAAAAGAAGGAAAAGTAAAAGAGAGCCAGTTTTCCTAATTTTTTACCCCTGGTCCTAGGGAGGGTATTTTCATGAATTAAACTTAATTGACTGAGATAGGTAGGAATGGTGATAGATGCAATACTAGTGTTTGTAGCTGCATCTTTGCCAAAGATCCCTGTTGCAACAAAAGCCAGAAGGGTGAGGTGGATCTGCCGTGTCCCTGAGCGGGTTGGGGGTTGGGGGTGCTGCCGGCCATCCGTGGCTCCTTCTTCGCTTCCATAATCGAGAGTGAAGGCCCGCTGCTCCCGGATGGTCTCTCTTTTCCATGGCTGCGTCATTAAAAGAAGGATTTCCGTTTCTCTCAAAACTTACTCTTCCCATTAGTCAGGTTTCTAATACTGTGGCTCAATTGGAAAACAAAGTTTAAAAACTATTGGAATCAAGACATGCTTGCAGTGAGGTCAGCTGTCTTCAGCACAGAGTTGTTACTTTTTTTCTTAGGGGTTTATGAGCATACTTGATTCTTTTGTATACTTAGTTCCCAAAGTGAAATAATTACAAAAGAAATTTTAAGAAGTTTTCTATACACTTATTGTTTTCCTCTTAGTTGCTTTTATCCTGATAGTTATCAGTTGAAACTGCTTGAGATAACCTCAGTCAGTATGTAGATCAAAACTGGTAATATCTACATTAAAAGGCAGATGTGTGACAGTATTTTCCTTTGAATTGATGCCAAGAAAGAGGGAACTTGCAAACTTTCTAAGACATCTAAAGCTCAACATTCAGAAAATGAAGATCATGGCACTTCATGGCAAATAGATGGGGAAACAGTGGCTGACTTTATTTTTCTGGGCTCCAAAATCACTGCAGATGGTGATTGCAGCCATGAAATTAAAAGATGCTTACTCCTTGGAAGGAAAGTTATGGCCAACCTAGACAGCATATTAAAAGCAGAGACATTATTTTGTTAACAAAGTTCTGTCTAGTCAAGGCTGTGGTTTTTCCAGTAGTCATGAATGTATGTGAGAGTTGGACTATGAAGAAAGCTGAACACTAATATATTGATGCTTTTGAAGTGTGGTGTTGGAGAAGACTCTTGAGAGTCCCTGGGACTGCAAGGAGATCCAACCAGTCCATCCTAAAGGAGATCAGTCCTGGGTGTTCATTGGAAGGACTGATGTTGAAGCTGAAACTCCAATACTTTGGCCACCTGATGCTAAGAGCTGACTTATTTGAAAAGACCCTGATGCTGGGAAAGATTGAAGGCAGGAGGAGAAGGGGACAACAGAGGATGAGATAGTCGGATGGCATCACCGACTCAATAGACTTGAGTTTGGGTGAACTCTGGGAGTTGGTGATGGGCAGGGAGGCCTGGCGTGCCACGGTTCATGGGGTTGCAAAGAGTCAGACATGACTGGGGACTGAACTCACCTGAACTGAAAGAGTGTAGTGTATATGAATAAGTTCTAGCTGATGAGATAAAATGGCTTTACAAAAGCCATCTTTACAAGAATCTGGGGCCTGAAACAAATACAGTAAATGACCTTCTACCATGCAGTATATTCATCCACATGAAATCTGGAGTTAAAGCAAAATATAAGAAAAATGAAGAGAGATACTTTAAAGAATATTAACAAATAGCCTGAAGAAGTATCTAAGCTGGTAATTGGATCCAGTCCTGTCAATGCTGATGTTGTTTGCTATGTTTGTGTCTCAGTTCACTTTTGACATCAGCTGGTGAAATCACCTGTTGTTGGTCTTTCCTATTAGCTCCCTCAGTTTCTGATTCTTGGATTCTACTTCCTTCTAATCGCAACAGATCCTTCAGATTATGGGACAGAACAATTTCTCATCTGCACTCTCCTGGAGGTGTGGCCATGGGGTTTAGTTTGTTGCTCCCATACCTTAAATCCCGCAAGAAGGCAGGCAGTCTTGTTCTCTGTAGTTGAATGTTTGGTCTCTTCTGTGGTCTCATCTTGTATGTGACTGATTAGTAGATTGTCCCCATAGATCCAGGATCAGTTAGGGACTTCTTTCCTGCATCTAGCTTGTTATTAGAGATATTCATTCAATTCAATTTTACAAATATTTACTGAGCTAGATTCAAGACACTATATGGAGTGCCTCAGAGATCCTGAGATGAGTAAAACAAAATCATTGACATCGAAGATTTTTTGCAATTTGGAAAGTGATTTTAATGCACAGTAAAGATAGAAGGTTTAGAAGATGAAAAAAAGTTTAATGGAGTGAGAATGCTGTGTATGAGATTTGTCTACATGAAGAAAGGAGATAGGGACAGTAATATGTACTTTTGAGTTCCAGTTCCTTTGCTGAATTATCTCATTTAAAGCTAAAACTGTAGCTGTGAAGTAGGAATTATGCACATTTTACAGATTACAAAACAAAGGATTTGAAAAATTAAATAATTTTTCTACAGTTACACAACTAATGAGTAGAGATTTGAATACAGTGACTCCAAAGCTCACAGATGTTCTTTCTACCATTTTGTTCTGTCTGAAAGTGTCAGGAAGGAAAAAAAAACCTTTAAAGGAAGAAGGCACAGGTCTTCTTTGGAGAGGCCACCAGGTTTGACTGGAATATGTGGAAGTTGAGGGAAAGTAGTAGGAAATAAGACTGGAAATATATGTCGGGCCTGTATATTTAGAGGGATCTTAAATACCAGGGTAAGAGTGCTAATTTGATGGACAGTGACGAGCCACTGAAGGTTTTGGAGCCAGAAGATGAGTTGAGAGCTGAGGGTAAGAAGGAATGGTCTGACAGCAGTGCCAGGGTAGACGGGAGAAGATGCTCTTCCACTCTGTCCCCTGTTATAGAGCTCCAGTTAAAAACAAGAAAGGTATAAACAAAGCAGAGGAAGTGAGGATTGAAGAGAGAGAATGCAAAGCATATTTTGGAGATAGAATCTACGTGACTTGATGACTTGCCAGAATTTAAGGAGTAAAGTAGAAAGAAGAGCTGAAAATGACTCAGTTATTATAAACTTGAAGGTATGAAGGGGAAAAAAAAAAAGAATTCCTATTACCTGAAAACCAGAGAAGGATCTCCTCTAAGGGAGAGAGTTGTTAAATTGGTTTAGGATAAATTAAATTTATGGTTCAGATAGGTGAGCTCAGGGATTATAGCTAATAAACAGCTAAGAATGTGAGTCTGAAGCTCCAGAAAGAGGCCCAGGATAGGGAAGTATGTTTAGTCTCTATATGGAAATGATGATCTAGGCTGGAAAGTGGGAGAAGATACTTAGAAAAAAGAGAGGAACCTGAAAACTAATGACAACTAGGAAGAAAATGACTGGTAACACCTCAAACAGTAGACATTTTATCAGAATTTTTTTCTTTTAATTTGGTAACACCATGTGACAAGTAGGATTTTAGTTTCCCTGCCTAGGGATCAAACCCACGTGCCCTGATTTGAAAGTATGAAATCTTAACCACTGGATGGCCAGGGATCCCGGACTTATTACTCCTCATCTAGATCCTGCAAATGTAAAATTTTTCTTTCACACTTATGTATGTCAGCCATTTGATAAAATTATAGATTTCAAAGTATACATTTCAGTTGATACCTCTGCTTCACTATTTAGTCATATTCTGAACCTAATCTTTTGCTATCTGCTTTAATAAAAATTTGTGATGATAAGCATAAAAATGAATCCTTTTGAGAGTAAAGCATGGTTAATATATATTTAATACTGAAGTTCATCAGAGATAATTAGACATATGATTTGATTCCTATCTATTGATTTCAAAGAACTTTAAACTTGTTTCAGCTTCTTCTTAGTTCAGCTCAGTCGCTCAGTCATGTCCGACTCTTGGTGACCCCATGAATCGCAGCACACCAGGCCTCCCTATCCATCACCAACTCCCGGAGTTTACTTAAACTCACGCCCATCGAGTTGGTGATGCCATCCCGCCATCTCATTCTCTATCATCCCCTTCTCCTCCTGCCCCGAATCCTTCCCAGCATCAGGGTCTTTTCCAATGAGTCAACTCTTCGCATGAGGTGACCAAAGTATTGGAGTTTCAGCTTCAACATCAGTCCCTCCAATGAACACCCAGGACTGATCTCCTTTAGGATGTACTGGTTGGATCTCCTTGCAGTCCAAGGGACTCTCAAGAGTCTTCTCCAACACAACAGCTCAAGAGCATCAATTCTTCGGTGCTCAGCTTTCTTCACAGTCCAACTCTCACATCCATACATGACCACTAGTAAAACCATAGCCTTGACTAGATGGACCTTTGTTGGCAAACTAATGTCTCTGCTTTTTAACATGCTGTCTAGGTTGGTCATAACTTTCCTTCCAAGGAGTAAGCATCTTTTAATTTCATGGCTGCAGTCACCATCTGCAGTGATTTTGGATTAGGCTTGAAAAAATTTGTATATATATTTTTTACTCACTGACAGTTGTGAACAAAGTATGGGAAAGAAAGATTTAAAAAGGGAACACTAGGGAGTCATGGTAAAAATGTCATAAGAATAGTAAAAATATAGATAGTTTTTCTGTTTCTCCTTTTCACCCCTTCTTTTAAACATGTGTTCTTCTAGTTCTTTGGCCCATTTTTTGATTGGGTCATTTATTTTTCTGGGATTGAGCTGCAGGAGTTGCTTGTATATTTTTGAGATTAATCCTTTGTCTGTTTCTTCATTTGCTATTATTTTCTCCCAATCTGAGGGCTGTCTTTTCACCTTACTTATGGTTTCCTTTGTAGTGCAAAAGCTTTTAAGTTTCATTAGGTCCCATTTGTTTAGTTTTGCTTTTATTTCCAATATTCTGGGAGGTGGGTCATAGAGGATCTTGCTGTGATTTATGTCGGAGAGTGTTTTGCCTATGTTCTCCTCTAGGAGTTTTATAGTTTCTGGTCTTACATTTAGATCTTTAATCCATTTTGAGTTTATTTTTGTGTATGATGTTAGAAAGTGTTCTAGTTTCATTCTTTTACAAGTGGTTGACCAGTTTTCCCAGCACCGCTTGTTAAAGAGGTTGTCTTTTTTCCCAAAGAAGACATACAGATGGCTAACAAACACATGAAAAGATGCTCAACATCACTCATTATCAGAGAAATGCAAATCAAAACCACAATGAGGTACCATTACACGCCAGTCAGGATGGCTGCTATCCAAAAGTCTACAAGCAATAAATGCTGGAGAGGGTGTGGAGAAAAGGGAACCCTCTTACACTGTTGGTGGGAATGCAAACTAGTATAGCCACTATGGAGAACAGTGTGGAGATTTCTTAAAAAATGGAAAATAGAACTGCCATATGACCCAGCAATCCCACTTCTGGGCATACACACTGAGGAAACCAGATCTGAAAGAGACACGTGCACCCCAATGTTCATCGCAGCACTGTTTATAATAGCCAGGACATGGAAGCAACCTAGATGCCCATCAGCAGATGAATGGATAAGGAAGCTGTGGTACATATACACCATGGAATATTACTCAGCCATTAAAAAGAATTCATTTGAACCAGTCCTAATGAGATGGATGAAGCTGGAGCCCATTATACAGAGTGAAGTAAGCCAGAAAGATAAAGAACATTACAGCATTCTAACACATATATATGGAATTTAGAAAGGTGATAACGATAACCCTATATGAAAAACAGAAAAAGAGACACAGAAATACAGAACAGACTTTTGAACTCTGTGGGAGAATGTGAGGGTGGGATATTTCAAAAGAACAGCATGTATACTATCTATGGTGAAACAGATCACCAGCCCAGGTGGGATGCATGAGACAAGTGCTCAGGCCTGGTGCACTGGGAAGACCCAGAGGAATTGGGTGGAGAGGGAGGTGGGAGGGGGGATCGGGATTGGGAATACATGTAAATCCATGGCTGATTCATATCAATGTATGACAAAACCCACTGGGGAAAAAAAATAAAAATAAATAAATAAATAAATAAATAAATAAAAAGCCAAGGCGGGGGGGGGGGGGTGGGGGGAGTAGCCCTCTAAATTCTACTTACAAATCCTTCTTCTGTAATAGTTGGTGGCTCTGAAACAAAATAAAATATTACATTATCTCACTCAAAAAAAAAAAAAACATGTATTCTTCTAAATATTAGGACTCAATGACATGTGTTTTAAGAAGCACATGTAAACATCAATTAAACATGTAATTTAGAAGTTCTGATTTATATTAAAAGAGGAGTATTTGTTTTATAAATGTGTTTAGCATTGCTAACTCGGTGCATTTAAGCATTTGTTCACAGATGTTAAATTACTTTATAGAGAGAGACAGGGTGGAGGCTCTTCTGGTCTGCTGGTACAGAGCCTCGTGTTTCTGAAACTGTGCTAACTGTGCCCCGTTAGCCTGTGCATTGTGCGTTTATTGACACGGGAACACCCAGCAATGAGCGGCTTGGAGAGATGGTTAGAACTTGGGCTGAAATAACATTTCAACAAAAGAAGGATACACTTTTAGAGAAGTGGCAAGATAAAGGAAGAGGACATTGAACTTCTTGGGGCAGTTAATTGTGGGAAGGGAAATATATGGGGAAGCTAATAGTAGATTAAGGCTAGTCTTAGCAAGATTTGTTAGGCATGTTCCTCTGGTGCCATCTCTAGGCTGCTAAGGGTCAAGAATTGTCTCCAGCGATTAATTGCTCTCCTTTCTAGTAGAGAAAATTTACATCCTGATTTTAGACAAAGGGAGTTGGGGGAGAGAACTTCTCTTGTATCTGCTTTTTCTCTATTGCTTTTAGCTCAAATCTATGCCAAAGTGGCATATTTTGGGAGTGGATATATTCTGCTGCCCTTCACAAGCTTTCAGCTGGAACTTAAAAGTTACTGCTCTGTGTGCGTGCTAAGTTGCTTCAGTTGTGTCTGACTCTTTGAGACCACATGGAATATAGCCCGCCAGGCTCCCCTGTCCATGAGATTCTCCAGGCAAGAATACTGGAGTGGGTTACTGCTAGCTAAACATAAATCATAAAATAAAATGTATCTACAAGTGCATATAGGTTAATGGAAAGTTCAGATTCAATCACATTATTTTTATTTACATTCAGATTCAAGATTACAAAGATTTGTTGTCTTGAGAAGAATCTCCTGGGGTGCTTGGTCATGTAACCCAGATCTCTCCTTGCAGAATCTGACTCAGTGGTCTGGAATGGGATCTTTCATTTTATGTTTTTAACTGGAAGCGCACATCCTTGGTACTCAATTTGGGCCAAGTACCAACAGTATTGGCAGCATAGGGTTTGTTAGAGATATAGACTTTGGGAACCCGTGCTAGGCTTGTTAAATCAGAATTTTCATTTAGTAAGAATTCCAAGCATTCATAGAAGCCTGAGAGATGTCCCTCTGAATCAGTGGTTCTCAAAGAATAGTTCCAGACCAGCGGCAGCAGCAGCATCAGGGAACTTGTTGAAACTGCAAATTCTCAGGCCCTAACCTAGACCTACGGAATGAGAAACTGTGGGGCTGGAGCCTAGCAATCTGTGAGCCCACCAGGTGATTCTAATGCATGCCAAAGTTTGAGAGTCACTTCTGTACATGATTCTTGTCATTGAGAAAATGAGGACACGTAATCTAATCCTACAAGGCTTGTTTAAGCCAGGAGTCCCAACTTTAAACATTAGAGTTTAAAAAAAACGTCAAGCCACGTGACCACAATTTAGTTAGAATATCTGTGATGTGGATTTTTTAAATGTTCTGATTTTAAGAACAGCTTGGGTTGAAAGATGACTAATTTAATTCATCAACAAATCCAGCAGTCAGTTCTAGAAATAGGCAGGTTGCCAGCATCCTTTCACTTTGTACTGTCTTAGATTTGGAAGTTTTGTCTGATGTGGAGTACCTGTTGAGAGATACATTTCATGACTTTCTCATGCTCCTACACATCAGAAATACAAGGCCATGAGGACTGTTTAATTGGGCCATTTCTTAGGGTTTTATTTTCACGGAGTAATCTTGAGGAATAAAGTAATGTTCCTCTGAAACAAAGAGTAGCATTCCTTAACTCTTGCTATGAAAGGGTGGTTTCTCCAACTGGCTTGCTTAAGGCTCCATCTGAGCCCTCCTCCACATTGCTGTACTGAGACTGGCAAAGCAAGGCAAATGGATGCTCGTGTTGCTTCCTGTGCTATGTGTAGTAAAGTCTTTTATTCCTGACTCAGAAATCCTGTATCTCTACCAATATTTATGAAATCCTTTCAGGTGAACTTACTAAGTTGTAACTAGGGTAATATTCCAATCCCAGACCTGAAGTATGCTGTATCAATCTATTTCTATTACTCTAGCCTTTTTCAATTAGATCTTGTTCTTTAGACCGTAATCGAGTATTTCTGTCCCAATGAGTCATAGATTTCATTCTAGCCTGTATTTGGGTTTCTTCATCTTGTTATTATTCAGCTTTATCCCACTCAGGATAGTGCCCCTCTTTTGGCAACCTTACTCCAGGTCAGCATCTCCCTGGGATACAACTAAGCCTATCTAAGCTCCAGAAGAGGACCAGATTTTAATATGTTAAAGCACGTACATCTCTGTAATAGTAATAATAGCATCATGCATTTGTATAACATGTCATCACCGTCAGTGTGCTTTTATAAAAATCATTTTACATAATTTATTTTTATTTTTTGTTTAATAACTAGACTAGTACATTGCATGTAGTAGGCATTCATTATTTATTTCTTTAAACAAATGAGTGGAAATACTCATGAACTTAAAATAGATGAAGAGAAGAAAACATCCTGTTTGTAGATGTAGGTGATGTACCTTACCTTTCTGATAAAAGTGCCTGAATCATGTTAACCATTCTGATCATCATCTTCCTTGTGATTATCATCATCATCATTTGTATTAAGTAAACTCACACATTGTTTTAGTTTGATAGAATGGTTTATTTTCTTCTCCTTAAAGAACCTTGGTACTAAAAAGACAAATGTATTAGTATATTATCAAGTCAGTTAACAGTCTTTATTGACTTTCTCGTCTAATTCATGTATGGCTTGTTGTCTCATCCTTGTAGAGTGTCTTCTCAGCCTTTTAATTTGGATAGTTAATCTGTCCTATAACTTACTGTGCTGTGCTGTGTCGCTTAGTCATGTCCTACTCTTTTTGGCCCCATGGACTGTAGCCCTCCAGGCTCCTCTGTCCATGGAATTTTCCAGGCAAGAATACTGGAGTGAGTTGTCTTTTCCTACTCCAGGGAATCTTTCTGACCCAGGGATCAAACCCTGTCATTGGCTACCTGGGAAGCCTAAGTATGTTAGAAAAATGTACAAAAAGTGCATTTTGGGAACACGAATTCCATACTGTGAAGGTGAAGGGGCAGGATGAAAAAGTATTGTCCACATTACAATGAGCATAAAATAATTTCAGTGGTTGGAAGGGATATTTTATTTATGAGAATATCATGGAATCTTAATTTATTACTTATAGGGTTTGGGGAGACTCTGTTTTATGTTAAACACTTAGGAAAACAGTCTCACTAGAAATATAAGAGTTTGTATAATCTTTCTCCATTATGCAGTACAGGAGCAGATAACAAGATGAGTGGCTTCCAAAAACAAACAGAAAGATTGCATTAGCTCTTATAGAGAAACACAGAGCACCTACAGGTAGAACAAAAAGAGGAACTGAAAGTTGTGTACCTCACTGATAGAGGCAGCCTTTCTTACATGTGAGCAGCTGCCGCAAGAATTTACCACACATTCAGGGTGGGATGAGCAGAGAAATAACTCCAGAAAGAATGAAGAGATGGAGCCAAAGCAGCAACACCACGCAGTTGTGGATGTGACTGGGGATGGAAGCAAGGTCCGATGCTGTAAAGAGCAATATTGCATAGGAACCTGGAATGTTAATAAGTCCATGAATCAAGGCAAATTGGAAGTGGTCAAACAGGAGATGGCAAGACTGAATGTCGACATTCTAGGAATCAGTGAACTAAAATGGACTGGAATGGGTGAATTTAACTCAAATGACCATTATATCAGCTACTGCGGGCAAGAATCCCTTGGAAGAAATGGAGTAGCCATCATAGTCCACAAAAGAGTCCGAAATGCAGTACTTGGATGCAGTCTCAAAAATGACAGAATGATCTCTGCTCATTTCTAAGGCAAACCATTCAATATCTCAGTAATCCAAGCCTATGCCCCAACCAGTAATGCTGAAGAAGCTGAACAGTTCTATGAAGACCCACAAGACCTTCTAGAAACACCCAAAAAAGATGTCCTTTCATTATAGGGGACTGGAGTGCAAAAGTAGGAAGTCAAGAAATACCTGGAGTAACAGGCAAATTTAGCCTTGGAGTACAGAATGAAGCAGGGTAAAGGCTAATAGAGTTTTCCAAGAGAGCACACTGGTCATAGCAAACACCCTCTTCCAACAACTCAAGAGAAGACTCTACACATGGACATCACCAGATGGTCAACACCGAAATCTGATTGATTATACTCTTTGCAGCCAAAGATGGAGAAGCTCTATACAGTCAGCAAAAACAAGACCAGGAGCTGACTGTGGCTCAGATCATGAAGTCCTTATTGCCACATTCAGACTTAAATTGAAGAAAGTTGGTAAAACCATTGGACCATTCAGGTATGACCTAAGTCAAATACCTTATGATTATACAGTGAAAGTGACAAGTAGATTCAAAGGGTTAGAACTGATAGACAGCGTGCCTGAAGAATTATGGATGGAGGTTCGTGACATTGTACAGGAGGCAGGAATCAAAACTATCCCCCCAAAAAAAGAAATGTAAAAAGGCAAAAGAGTTGTCTGAGGAGGCCTTACAAATAGCTGTGAAAAGAAGAAAAACAAAAGGCAAAGGAGAAAAGGAAAGATATACTCATTTGAATGCAGAGTTCCAAAGAATAGCAAGGAGAGAGAAGAAAGACTTCCTCAGCGATCAATAAAGAAATAGAGGAAAACAATAGAAAGGGAAAGAGTAGAGAGATAGCTTCAAGAAGATTAGAGATACCAAGGGAACATTTCCTGCAAAGATGGGCACAATAAAGGACAGAAATGGTATGAACCTAACAGAAGCAGAAGATATTAAGAAGAGGTGGCAAGAATACACAGAAGAACTATAGAAAAAAGATCTGCATGACTCAGATAACCACGGTGGTGTGATCACTCACCCAGAGCCAGACATCCTGGAATGCAAAGTCAAGTGGGCCTTAGGAAGCATTACTATGAACAAAGCTAGTGGAGGTGATAGAATTCCAGTTGAGCTATTTCAAATCCTAAAAGATGACGCTGTGAAAGTGCTATGCTCAGTATGCCAGCAAATATGGGAAACTCAGCAGTGGCCATAGGACTGGAAAAGGTGAGTTTTCATTCCAATCCCAAAGAAAGGCAATGTCAAGAAATGCTCAAAGTACCACACAATTGCACTCATCTCACACGCTAGCAAAGGAATGCTCAAAATTCTCCAAGCTAGGCTTCAATAGTACATGAACCGTGGACTTCCAGAGGTTCAAGCCAGATTTAGAAAAGGCAGAACAACCAGAGATTATGCTGCCAACATCCTTTGGGTCATTGAAATAGCAAGAGAGTTTCAGGAAAAACATCTACTTCTGCTTTATTGACTATGCCAAAGCCTTTGACTATGTGGATCACAACAAACTGTGGAAAATTCTTAAAGAGATGGGAATTCCAGACCACCTGACCTGCCTCCTGAGAAATCTGTATGCAGGTCAGGAAGCAACAGTTAGAACCGGACATGAAACAATGGGCTGGTTCTAAATTGGGGAGGGAGTACATCAAGGCTGTTTATTGTCACCCTGTTTATTTAACTTATATGCAGAGTACATCATGAGAAATGCTAGACTAGATGAAGCACAAGCTGGAATCAGGATTGCCAGGAGAAATGCCAATAATCTCAGATAAGCAAATGACACCACCCTTATGGCAGAAAGCAAAGAACTAAAGAGCCTCTTGATGAAAGTGAAAGAGGAGAGTGGAACAGTTGACTTAAAACTCAACATTCAGAAAACTAAGATCATGGCATCTGGTCCCATCACTTCATGGCAAATGGTTGGTGAAACAATGGAAACTGTGACAGAGCTTGTTTTTGGGTGCTCCAAAATCACTGCAAATGGTGACTGCAGCCATTAAATTAAAAGACACTTGCTCCTTGGAAGAAAAGCTGTGACCAACCTAGATAGCATATTAAAAAGCAGAGACATTACTTTGCCAACAAAGGTCCATCTAGTCAAAGCTATGGTTTTTCTAGTAGTCATGTATGGATGTGAGAGTTGAACTATAAAGAAAGCTGAACACTGATGTATTGATGCTTTTGAATTGTGGTGCTGGAGAAGACTCTTGAGAGCCCCTTGGACTGCAAGGAGATCCAACCAGTCAATCCTAAAGGAAATAAGTCCTGAATATTCATTGGAAGGACTGATGCTAAAGCTGAAACTCCAATACTTTGGCCACGTGATGTGAAGAACTGACTTATTTGAAAAGACCCTGATCCTGGGAAAGATTGAAGGTGGGAGGAAAAGGGGACGGCAGAGGATGCAATGATAGTATGGTATCACCAACTCAATGGACATGAGTTTGAGTAAACTCCGGTAGCTGGTGATGGATAGGGAGGCCTGGCGTGCTGCTGTCCATGGGTTCGCAAAGAGTTGGACACGCCTGAGCAACTGAACTGAACTGATAGGATAGGAGGGAAGCTCTTTAACTTCTATACAATTAAGAACAGATTTCAAAAGCTATGGAATTGTTTATGGTAAACCTTAACCTAAGGATTTTTGGTTCTTATTTCAATTCATGATTTAAATAAAAATTGCAGTTTAGGAAGTCTTTTATTAGATAACAAATGGTGTGTAATGCAGAGGAAGTTGTTTATAGTAAAATCCCTGGGCAGTTAAATAAAAATTTACTTTTAAAACAATTTCTTAGCCCCTGCCTGAGATTAGATGTAAAACCTGTTCCTTAGGTTGAATTCAGGGAAAAATGGAAGAGTCACACACACAATATTCATTGTAAGATTTTGGCCTATTCGTAATCATTCAATAGCTTGGATTCAGTCAGTATGGATGTTTCAGCTTGGGATTTTTACAAAGGATAGGCAGAATTCCTTTGAGTATTTCAGATAAAGAAATTGAGTAAAACCAGTTCAATCAAGATTTGTACCCAGAGTTGTCAGAAATAGTAAGTCTTCCCCTCAGTCCTCTCCTGAAAGTTGGGAGGGGCTTGACTGTCCATTCCTGTAAGACTGTGCTGCTTCTTTGCCTAACTTTTCTCAAAGCAAGTTGTATTTGCCTGTGTTTAAAAGGCTCTTTTCAGTCTTCAAATTCTTCATATCTCATATAATTACAGATTTTTTTTCTATTTTTAAAAAATTATTTATTTATTTATTTCATTTATTTTTATTAGTTGGAGGCTAATTACTTCACAACATTGCAGTGGGTTTTGTCATACATTGACATGAATCAGCCATGGAGTTACATGTATTCCCCATCTGTCAGGGAATGTTTGACGGGAGGATTCCTACATGCTGTCTCTCATGAGTCCTTTGTCCCTCTTCAAGCGGAACAGCACGCTGCTCCCAGGGTCTGAGGTCATTGTGTGAGACAAGCATGAGTCTCCTTTAGTAAACATTCTCCTTAGGACAAAACAGCTTAATCTCCTTCCCCTTTCTTGAGATACGGATTGTCTCCCGACCTTGTGACTAACATTACCCCTTGTTCCCTTGGTAACGGTTGCTGCACATTTGGTTTTCTGATCTCTGTCATTCCCGAAAGAAGTTTCGTGTACTGCAGCCTATATATACTCATAGAAAAATCATTAAAGCACCTTTGCTCCATCAGAGCTTAGGTCACTGGGTCTTTTTTGTCTCTTTCTCTCTCTTTCTCTCTCTCTGTCTTTCTGGCTGACTCTCTGGAGCGTGGAGACCCGTCGTGCTCACTTTTCTGCCCGGGCTTCTAAGACCCCCTCGAGAGGGCGCCTGGTGCCTTCGTGAGCGATGCAAGTCCTGTATCAAGGACTTTATTGGTCCTCTGCATAAACCAAGGGATATCAGCCTCTTTCTCTCTTTCACTTTCTTATCGTCGACTCTGTACCACAAGGTTCCGGTCCATTAAAGGACCCCAGCACCGATCCCGATCCCCCCTCCCACCTCCCTCTTCACCTGATTCCTCTGGGTCTTCCCAGTGCACCAGGCCTGAGCACTTGTCTCATGCATCCCACCTGGGCTGGTGATCTGTTTCACTTTAGATAATATACATGCTGTTCTCTCGAACCATCCCACCCTCGCCTTCTCCCACAGAGTCCAAAAGTCTGTTCTGTACATCTGTGTCTCTTTTTCTGTTTTGCATATAGGGTTATCATTACCATCTTTCTAAATTCCATATATATGTGTTAGTATGCTGTAATGTTCTTTATCTTTCTGGCTTACTTCACTCTGTATAATGGGCTCCAGTTTCATCCATCTCATTAGAACTGATTCAAATGAATTCTTTTTAATGGCTGAGTAATATTCCATGGTGTATATGTACCACAGCTTCCTTATCCATTCATCTGCTGATGGGCATCTAGGTTGCTTCCATGTCCTGGCTATTATAAACAGTGCTGCGATGAACATTGGGGTGCACGTGTCTCTTTCAGATCTGGTTTCCTCAGTGTGTATGCCCAGAAGTGGGATTGCTGGGTCATATGGCAGTTCTGTTTCCCATTTTTTAAGAAATCTCCACACTGTTCTCCATAGTGGGTGTAGTATTTTGCATTCCCACCAACAGTGTAAGAGGGTTCCCTTTTCTCCACACCCTCTCCAGCATTTATTGCTTGTAGACTTTTGGATAGCAGCCATCCTGACTGGCATGTAATGGTACCTCATTGTGGTTTTGATTTGCATTTCTCTGATAATGAGTGATGTTGAGCATCTTTTCATGTGTTTGTTAGCCATCTGTATGTCTTCTTTGGAGAAATGTCTGTTTAGTTCTTTGGCCCATTTTTTGATTGGGTCATTGATTTTTCTGGAATTGAGCTTCAGGAGTTGCTTGTATATTTTTGAGATTAATCCTTTGTCTGTTTCTTCATTTGCTATTATTTTCTCCCAATCTGAGGGCTGTCTTTTCACCTTACTTATGGTTTCCTTTGTAGTGCAAAAGCTTTTAAGTTTCATTAGGTCCCATTTGTTTAGTTTTGCTTTTATTTCCAATATTCTGGGAGGTGGGTCATAGAGGATCTTGCTGTGATTTATGTCGGAGAGTGTTTTGCCTATGTTCTCCTCTAGGAGTTTTATAGTTTCTGGTCTTACATTTAGATCTTTAATCCATTTTGAGTTTATTTTTGTGTATGATGTTAGAAAGTGTTCTAGTTTCATTCTTTTACAAGTGGTTGACCGGTTTTCCCAGCACCACTTGTTAAAGAGGTTGTCTTTTTTCCATTGTACATCCTTGCCTCCTTTGTCAAAGATAAGGTGTCCATAGGTTCGTGGATTTATCTCTGGGCTTTCTATTCTGTTCCATTGATCTATATTTCTGTCTTTGTGCCAGTACCATACTGTCTTGATGACTGTGGCTTTGTAGTAGAGTGTGAAGTCAGGCAGGTTGATTCTTCCAGTTCCATTCTTCTTTCTCAAGATTACTTTGGCTATTTGAGGTTTTTTGTATTTCCATACAAATTGTGAAATTATTTGTTCTAGTTCTATACTTATAGTTTTAAGCCATCAGTTTCCAATTTCACATGATGCTGTGTTATAAGGATATCTTTCACATCCTTTAAATACTTCTTGTGTCTTCAGTGAATAATTAAACATAATTTCCTGTTCAGTTTTGATGGTTGCTGGTATATTTTCATTAGAACTAAGTGATTGTAATAGTTTTTCTTAAAATTTTTGTGTAAAAATCTGTAACGTTTATAGATTAAAAAGCTGTTCAGAATATGATGCTCCATGGTGCAGTGTGCCAACTTAAAAGAAATGAGTTGGCCTCAAAGATACAAATTTTCAGGGCATCAAGATCATACTAACCATATAAAGGTGCTGTTGTATTTTACTTTCAAAAAAGTGACAGACTAGCATTTTAGAATAAGAATTGGTAAGAAACTGATATCTGAAGAAGAAGTTACATAGTATCTTATTGTAACTGGATGTTAGGAAGAAACTTAGAGATGGTGTGGGACCAACACTTGACGTTTTCAGGTTACATACAGGAAAGTAAATTCTAACAAATATGAAAACTGTCTTTTAAAATCTTTGTTTTTGAAGCAAAGACATATATTCTTTAATACAATCTCTACTAATAATAGAAAGGAACCAAATGATATTTGGTTTAAGATTATACCTGAAGATTTATATTTGAATTAAATGTTTTATTATTTAATTTTAATAAGTAAACTTTGAAACTGTATCCTCCATTAATACCTGTTTCATTTTAATCACATCTCCTATTTATTAATAGTTTGTTTTTTAGCGTTTATTGAGTATCTATTATGCATGGTTACGGAGAAGGCAATGGCACCCCACTCCAGTACTCTTGCCTGGAAAATCCCACGGACGGAGGAGCCTGGTAGGCTGCAGTCCATGGGGTCGCGAAGAGTCAGACATGACTGAGCGACTTCACTTTCACTTTTCACTTTTATGCATTGGAGAAGGAAATGGCAACCCACTCCAGTGTTCTTGCCAGGAGAATCCCAGGGATGGGATCGCACAGAGTCGGGCACGACTGAAGGGACTTAGCAGCAGCAGTATGCATGGTTAATGCTAGTTTTTCAGGGGTCCAAAAATAAGCATGATTCCTGTCCTCCAAAGAGATAGAAAGGGACTTCCTGCCTGTCTAGTGGTTAAGACTCCATCTTTCAGTGCAGGAAGTGAGGATTCAGTACTTGGCTGTGAGGCTAAGATCCCACATATCTCAGAGCCAAAAAACCAAAGCATAAAACAGAAGCAATATTGTAACAAATTTGATAAAGACATAAAAATGTTTAAAAAAAAAGAGAGGAAAATATATGAACCTTCAATTGAGCTAATTAAGTAAATTGCTCAATTTTTAAAAATTATCAGGACTCCTTTTGACTCTTAAAAAATTGTTGAGGATCCCAAAGAACTTCTGTTTATATAGCTAATATTAGTATTTACCACATTGGAAATTAAAAATTAAAAGTGAATAAACTTAAAATACAAACATACAATAATAATACCTTTCTTTAGCTATCAGGATGATAATCTTATCTCATGTTGTTTAGCCTGTGGAAAACTCTACTGTCTGTACACTTGAAAGAAAATGAGAATGAAAAGGGCAAATAATGTCTTAGCAATATTGAGAAAATGTTCTGACTTTATGAAGCCTCTAAAATCAGGGTCTTGAGGACCCCCCAGATGCCAAACAGATAAAGAGAGGAAGAGCAATTTATGTCAAGTAGTGCTGAAAACCATTAACTAACACATTAACTTGAGTCTTCATTATTTAATATTGAGTGTAAACTTTAATAAAAAAGCAAACTAGTAGCACTGATTTTTCCAGTAAGCTTGGTTCAGAAATGAAGGCACTCCTCTGCCCCTGGTGGCAGTCTATCCCCGTTAGGGGCTGAGAGGGTTTGAGTGGTGCACAGTCACCGTGTGTCTTAGCTGGGATTGTGAGGCTCTGAATGTGGACTCTGCCTTTCAGACACTGAGATGCTATACTTGGAACCTCTGAAACATGCTAACTTATACCCTAAACATTTCCACAATGAAATAAAAGCAACTAAGTTAAAATCCATCTGTGTTTTAAAAAACCAGTAACCGTACATTGAATACAGTTGATGCTCAATATTTCAGTTGGGCAGAAAAAGGAGCATTCTTTGTTTTTCTTGACTGCATGGTCTTATTACCTAGGGTAAATAAAGAGACAGCAAGACAGGTGTACAACCCCTACCACATTCAGTTATGCACGCCACCGCCTCCCCACCCCCCCATTTTAGTTTAGAACATTGTTTTTCAGCAGGAAGATTAAGAATAGATTTTATCCTTTTACTGAGGTAGTTCTGAGCTTTTGTGAATCAATAACCTAATAACTCAAGATTTTTCATTAGCTTTTAGCCTCCCTCCCAGTATTTAGAAGTACAGTATATCATGGTGTAGCGGTCATCTCCCTGGGAGAATGGGAAGACTTTCCAAGATACCTAAGCTTGAATGGTCTTATAGCAATAAATTTTCTGACACTTTATTTTCATGTGAAGTTTTCCCTGAAAACTGATGTCAGAAAACACTCCTACTTCATAAGAGCCTGTCTTTATAGAGAATATGAAATTTCCTCAGTCACCTTATTTCTTACCTGAGTGTATTGCCTGAAGAGTAAACCTCTCTGGGTATCTAACGAAGGTGAAGCCTCTGGCAATGACTAATCACAACACTATGAACCTACAGGGCTTTGAGTCTTTCCTAAATTTGCACATATTTCTCTTAAGGAGAAAGCCTAATGATAGAAACTTCTATTTCTGCCACTTAAAAATGAGGTGAATTCACACATGTGGTATAGAGGGTAAGAAACTAACACCAATTTTTATTTACTCAATTTTGCTTTTTTCATTTCCAAAGAATTCATGGCTTCCATGAAAGAGTCCATTGAGGAAAAAATATTACTAACAAATATTAAATGCTTAAAAATGATCTTTTCTGCATACTTCAATTATGGAAACCCTTTTCCGATTGTCTCAATATCATTCTTTGGTATCTGAAATCAAGTAAGAACAGTCAAAATATGGAGAAGGAAGCTTTTTAAGCAATGCAATTGTATGTTTTCTGGACATATGAAAATTTTCAAAACATATTGGAAACATTAAAAAAAAAAACTTTAATGTGGTTTCTTTTAGATTTAATATATATCATCAACTAAAGTAATTAAAATCTATTTTTTCTAAGTCAGGTCATATAAAGTGAAAGTGAAAGTCGTTCAGTCCTGTCTGACTCTTTGTGACCCCATGGAATACACAGCCCGTGGAGTTCTCCAGGCCAGAATACTGGAGTGGGTAGCTGTTCCCTTCTCCAGGGGATCGTCCCAACCCAGGAATCGAACCCAGGTTTCCCACATTGCAGGCGGATTCTTTACCAGCTGAGCTACCAGGGAAGCCCATGTCATGTAAATTTATTCTAATTACCAGTACTCCTCACCTTGTTTGAATAAAAAATTAAATGCTTTCTATGTCCTATGACAGAAGGTAACATTGTAGACTAGCTGTTAGATCAGTTACCACCTGAGAGAAGCCAATACTCTGACACAGCAGAGAGGGGACAGGGAAGAAATTACTCTGACCTAAATCCCCTCCCTCAGACCTGAAGATGTGCCTCTCATTGGCTGAACATACTTGGATGTAAAAGGATCTTATGGGTCAAGCTCCCAGAGAATAGAAGAAAGTGAAAAATGGTTAAGTGAGAATGCAGAAGAAGATTTGGGAAACACCTAGAAATGCAGAAAATGAATGACTCTAATGAACACCTGAACAACAACAGAAAATGATTGTATATCTTAGCTGGGTCCTTTAAAAAATGAATCTGAAGGCAAAGAGTAAAAGACTGCTTTTTGGCAGCTAATCATCCATGGTGTTTCTACACAACTGTGACAGCTTTTGTCCAAGATTATGTTTTGAAGGATGTTTGTGTAGCAGACAACCTTGGCAGATAGGAATAATGTCATGATAGTAAAGATAATTTTTAACTTATATGTTTACTTAACTTCTATGCAGAGTACATCATGAGAAATGCTGGACTGGATGAAGCACTAGCTGGAATCAAGATTGCTGGGAGAAATACCAATAACCTCAGATATGCAAATGACACCACCCTTATGGCAGAAAGCAAAGAGCTAAAGAGCCTCTTGATGAAAGTAAAAGAGGAGAGTGAAAAAGCTGACTTAAAGCTCAACATTCAGAAAACTAAGATCATGGCATCCGGTCCCATCACTTTATCGCAAATAGATTGGGGAAACAGTGACAGACTTTATTTTTTTGGTCTCCAGAATTACTGCAGATGGTGACTGCAACCATGAAATTAAAAGATGCTTGTTCCTTGGGAGAAAAGCTATGACCAACCTAGACAGCATATTAAAAAGTAGAGACATTACTTTGCCAACAAAGGTCCGTCTAGTCAAGGCTATGGATTTTCCACTGGTCATGTACGGATGTGAGAGTTGCACTATAAAGAAAGCTGAGCACCGAAGAACTGATGCTTTTGAACTGAGGTGTTGGAGAAGACTCTTGAGAGTCCCTTGGACTGCAAGGAGATCCAACCAGTCCATCCTAAAGGAGATCAGTCCTGGGTGTTCATTGCAAGGACTCATGTTGAAACTGAAACTCCAATACTTTGGCCACCTGATGCAAAGAACTGAGTCATTTGAAGAGACTCTGATGCTGGGAAAGATTGAGGGCAGGAGGAGAAGGGGGCAACAGAGGGTACGATGGTTGGATGGCATTACTGACTCAATGGACATGAGTTTGAGTAAACTCTGGGAGTTTGTGATGGACAGGGAAGCCTGGCGTGCTGCAGTCCTTGGGATCGCAAAGAGTCAGACACGACTGAGCAACTTGCTTTTTCTCAGCTGTGCCACAAATATTCTGTGTGCAGAGTGTCTGCATGTGGCTTGGTTGGCAAGGGGAGCATATAACCATAGAGCTCCTGTTGCCTGCTGTGATAATAAAGTCCTTTGTGTCCCACCAAGGCCCTCATGCCTTCCCTCAGCATCTGTGTAACCATGGCAGGTTCACTTGTTAGCTCACAAGCAAGGTAAGACCCTTCGCAGTTCTTCGGGCTAATACTGTATTTGGGAAGTACAAGCCTAAGACAGTGGAGGTAAGGGAAAAGGAGCAGTGAGGCAAAGACATGTGCATTGCCTTGCTCTTTACTATAAAGAACCGCAAAGGAGGCATTATTAGTCACTGTTCACTCAGTGTTGTAGACTTTTCTAGAAAGATTGAAAGAAGGAACTTCCACTCAAAGTAGACCATAAGAAAAAGTGAAAGGAGGGGGACAATTTCTCCTTGACCTCTTCCCATATCCTCTTCCCCTTGGTCAAGGTTTACCTCGATTATGATCTCACTTCTTGGTTGCATCTCAGTGGCTGCTCAGAAAACCAGGTTCCATGCCTTGCAGTGTAGTATTTCATCCAAATACGAAAGTGGAGGACTGACTTTATGTAAGTAAAGTGTTGACCAAGGCATGGAAAGGAGGAAGTAGACAAGAGAATTTGAGACGGTACATATGATTTATATTTTAGTATAATGGGTAAAAGTGTATTTGCATATCAAACAGTTCCTAACATTTTGCTTTCCATAAAATTGAAGGGGAACCTAATTGAGCTTTTAGCTTATTGCTTAAAAAAAGAGGACCCTTTAGTAATAGATTATGTGATTTTTTTTTTTTGATCATGAAGTTAGAAGTAGTTCAAAGAAATATGAGCCAATATTCTAACAGAACTTCTATTTTTATCTACTTGTGTTAGTTTTTTAAAAATAATTTTATTTATGTATTTTCAGTTGTGCCGAGTCTTCCTTGCTGTGCATAGGCTTCCTCTAGTTGCTGTGCTAGCAGGCGCTCCTTTTGTTTCCATGCACAGGCTTCTCACTGTGCTGGCTTCTTTTGTTGCAGAGCACAGACTGTAGGCGTATGGGCTTCAGTAGTTGCAACATGTGGGTTCAGTAGTTGTGGCCCACAGGCTTTGTAGTTCCTGATCTAGCGACTGAACCAGCGTCCCCTGTGGCCCTTGAACTGGCAGGCAGATTTTTATTTTTTAACCTCTGAGCCACCTGGGAAGCTGCAGCTAAGGTACTTCTTTTATGTCCACCTCCTGTTGACTAAAAGGCATTTGTAAGAGAATGAAGAAGAGACGTGACAAATGGGTTAAAGTCACAAACTTGGGAATAATGTGATTCTTTGTTACAAGCTTACTGTGGTAAGGACACGTAACATGAGACCGTAGCAGTGTTAACTGCTGACTACGGGCACTGTGTTGTACAGCGGTTCCCCAGAACCTGTTCATGCAGCACAACTCAAACTCTATCTCCCCTGAACAGTTCCCTGTTTCTGCCTCCTCCCAGCCCCTAACAACTGCCATTCTGCTCTCTGCTTCAATCACTTTAAGTATTTTGGATCTCTTTTATAAATGCAACCATGAATTGTCCTTCTCCGTCTAGCTTATATAATAATATATAACTAGTATTAGTATAATATTCTCTAGGTTTGTCCACATTGTTGGATATGGCAGAATTTTCTCCTTTTTTCAGGATGAATAATATTTCATTGTATGTGTGTATATGTGTATAAACATACATACATACCACTTTTCTTTATCCATTTATCTGTTGATAGACACTTAAATTGGGCTTTCCCAGTGGCTCAGCAGTAGGGAATCAACCTGCAATGCAGGAGACGCAAGTTCGATCCCTGGGCCAGGAAGATCCCCTGGAGGATAGCACGGCAACCCACTCTGGTGTTCTTGCCTGGAGAATCTCATGGACAGAGGAGCGTGACAGGCTATAGTCCATGAGGTTGCAAGGAGTCAGACGTGAATGAAGCAACCGAGCACATACACACCCCCACATAATAGATATTTAAGTTACTTCCATCTCCTGGTTGTTATGAATAATGCTGCAGAGGACATGGGAATGTAAGTATCTCTTTAGGATGCTGATTTCAGTTCTTTTGAGTATATACCTAAAAGTGAGATTGCTGGATTGTATGGTAGTTCTATTTCTAGTTTTTTTTAGCAGCCTCTATACCATTTTACCTTCCATGATAGCTCAGTTGGTAAAGAATCTGCCTGCAATGTGGGAGACCTGGGTTCAATCCCCTGGAGAAGATCTTCCCCTGCTGGGAAGGTCCCCTGGAGAAGGGAAAGGTTACCCATTCTAGTATTCCGGCCTGGAGAACTCCATGCACTGTATAGTCCATGGGGTCATAAAGCCTGAGCGACTTTCGCTTTCACTTTCATACCAATTTACCTAGTGCTTGTACCATTTTACATTTCCACCAATAGTGAACACGGGTGCCTGTGCCTCCCCACGCTCTCTGGCACTTGGTATTTTTTTGTATTTTTGATAATAGTCATCCTAACAGGTATGAAGTGGTAACTCATTTGGTTTTGGTTTGTGTTTCCGTAATGATCAGTGATTTTGAGCATGTTTTCACACATCTGTTCATAATTTGTCTGTTTTGTTTTTAAAGTTGTTCAAGTCCTTTGTCCGTTCTTCATTCAGGTTACACTCACATGTAAGAGCTAGGGAAAAGAGAATTCAGTGAAGTACAGAGAGGCATTTCCCACAACGGGGAAAGTGTTTTAATTTGAAATCCAGCATGGAGACAGTATTGGAATCGAGGAGTTGACTTAAAGTTATTTTTTCCAGTATTTCACATGTGTTTACCCCTTACAGGTAGTAGATAAAATATTCTTCATTTTCCTGATTCCAAGTTAGAAGGTAAAATTCATTTAAGATATGCATAACTGGTTGTTTTGTGGAAGGTCTTTTATGTTTTGGGTTTTTGTTTAAATCTTTATGTCTCTATCTACCAAGGAAGGTTGTTATTTCCTCCCTTGCTTCTGAATCTGTATTTCACAACTGGATGTCTATAAATAGTACCAGGCAGTACAGTAATTATACCATTACTAAAGGTCATTGTTAGTATGAACATATTTCATTTAGATGCAGACTTTTACTGCTGTATCACAGACATTTGAGAAATACACTGATTCACACTAGAAATGGCACTACTGACTCGAAGAGTTTGAGCAAAATCCAGGAGCTGGTGATGGACAGGGAAGCCTGGCGTGCTGCCGTCCATGGGTCACAAAGAATTGGACATGACTGAGCAACTGAGGTGAACTGAACACTAGGAGTTAGCATGGATTTACCACAGGTTGATACCAGAGGTTTACAATTTGTCTAAAAATATTTCTTTGTCATTTGTTGCCAAGGGGACAATAATTGCAATCTCTGTTTCAAGAAAGACTGTGTAGTATAATCCTATACTGCATAGATGTGTTTATGTTTGGATGTAACAGAGCAGTGGACACAACAAGTTAAAGCCCTTCTTCTTCTGTTTCTTAAATATTATACTTGGGCAGGTTGATTCAGTTTATTTCAACAAATTCTTTACTGAATTCCTGCTATTACCAAGTACCAGAGAAACAAAGCTCAATGAAATACAGTCCCAGAGAAATATAGATGTACATCGAATATTTTGAAATAATGTGAGAGAAGTCTTAATATATACAGGGTACTGTGAGTTTGAAAGAGATTCTCCTTATTTGGCTTGAGCAATAAAGGGTGGGCACGGCTTCTGAAGGAGGAGATGTCTAAGATGTTCCTTAAGGGAGGAACATGTGTGGCCAGGTTTGGGTGGAGAGAAGGTAATGACTGGTCAGAAGATGGTTCCTGCCATAGAGAGCATAAAGGTAGTGCTGAATGAACAACAGGGTGAGTGGGGGGAACCCTATATTATCCTGTATTAATAGTAAAATATGAGGTGTTAGGTTTCTGGGAGCTTGAGCAGGGCTAGCTCTGGAGGGCTTCATAGGCTGCTGTATTTGAAGACTTGAAGTATGCAGAGAACAGCATTCATAGTCCAACTGACACTCATGTAACTCTGGTGGCAGTGTGGAGGGTGTATTTAAAGGAAGCAAATCCAGAGGCATTTTTAATGCTTCAGTCAGGCATGAGTGGAACTTGGCGATGATAGAGTTAGGGAGAGGGAGGGCACAATTAGGAGAGAGTAAGGAGGCATCTATTTATGACAGTGCTTTTGTTGAACCAGAAAAAGTACAGCTTGAAGGGTGAGAAAGACCTGAATTTGAACTCCAGCTTCATCACTTCAGGATTTGAGCTGTTTACAAGTTATAATGTTCTGTATTTCTGAAAGTGAGGGTGACACTTCCTCATGTTATCATGGGGATTAGACTTGACCTGAAACAGTGCTTGAATAGCATGTCAGTAAATGTTACTAGTGTTACTGTTAAAATCTTCAAGACTTAGTCTCCTCTCCTGCATTATAGATTTGTTGTGATGTTATAGCAAGACAATATGTGTTAAAGGTGCCTAATCTTTTGGATAAAGAATTTTTTCAGGAAAAATTTTATGTGTTACTTTCCCCCAATTGAAAGAAAAATAGATTTGAACCTCATTTAAAAATACTATTTTTGTAGCCAGTGCAATTTACTGTTTTATGAATAAAAGCAAACCAGTGAGACCTTTGGCCACGGAAATGCTAGTAAGGATCAACCCTGAGAATTAGCTGTATCATTGCATCATCGTGATTGAGAACATAAGAGCAACGATCAGACTGACGGCTGATTGTGTGTCTTTAAGCAAATTAGCTTGCCTCTCTGTGCCTCAGTTTCCTGATTTCTAAATGTCTATAGACCCTAAAATATGTACGAGGGTTAAGTGAGATAATCACTCATGTAAACTGCTCAGCTGTATGCTGGGTACATGCTAAAGACCTCCCAAATAATGACTATTATTTTTTGGAGGGCAGTGTTCAAAAGAATGACTTTACATGCACTGGCTCTTTGTGGATGTTACTAGTGGGCCCCACTGGCAGATGGGGAATGCAGACTGAGAGCTGAGTTATGCTGCCGCAGGTCACACAGCAGGGAGGCACTAGAGCTGAGGCTAGAATTACTTCGTCCTCTTCAGTGTTGTATTTCCCGAGTCTGTTGTGTCTCCTACTAGGGCTTAGTTGGTGACCCTTTCTTGCCACTCCAATCCAAACTAGGTCTTCCTCTCTCCAAGGTTGAAAGATAACCTCTGCTTTATCAGAATGCAACAGGAGCTCTATAACATGGGCTCTGGTTTTCTGGAAGGGTGACCACTGCTTCACTCTGCACTGACGCTGGAGGGCCCAGCCTACGGAGGGTCTCAGCTGCTGTTTGGCTCCTCCTCCTATGGGCGAAGGATACTCTTAGCGAGTCCCCAGCTTCCCACTTGCACCAGGACCTGCTAAACTTGAGTGCACCTTCCCAGAGTCAAGGAATTTTAGTGATGCTCCTCTCAGGATCCCTAGGTCTCTCCTTCCTTCCACCTGAATAGCCTCCTTCTCTGTTTTGTGTGAACGGATAGGCTAGACTTAATTGCCATTTGAGTAGCGGCATGGGTTTCTTATTGGTGGTCACTGTGAAAACATTTTCAAGCCAAGATATTGATATATTTGTTATAAACTATGATAGTTGGGAATTCCCTGTTGTACAGTGGTTAGGATCCTGTGAGTTCCCTTTTGAGGGTGTGGTTTTGATCCCTGATTGGGAGACTTAAGATCCCACAAGCTACTCAATGTGGCCAAAACAAGCAAAACATACGTAATAACAATTAAGAAGCGGTCTGGTGGGCCCAGGTGGCACTCGTGGTAAAGAACTCACCTACCAATGCAAGAGACATCAGAAACAGGTTTGATCCCTGGGTCAGGAAGATCCCCTGGAGAAGGAGATAGCAACCCACCCCAGTATTCTTGCCTGGAGAATCCCATGGACAGAGGAGCCTGGTGGGCTACAGTCCATAGGGTCGTAGAGTCGGATGCAGCTGAAGCAACTTGGCACACACCACACACAAGCAGTCTGGGAGATAACACCTGGAAGAATCTCATCTGTGAGTGGATATGCTCACTTAAGGGCAGACTCTACTTTTAAAGGTGTCAACTTTTCCCTTTGACAGATAAGGACAGGTAGAGAAAAACATGGAATTTGATTTGCTTTTCAGGTAATATATACATACCCACCTCATATTCAAAAATAAAACTTAGGAGAGTTGTTGAGGGCTTCATTAGAAGAAGTAACAATTTCCCGATCTCAACTTCTCCAGTGCATTTGAGTTCCTTCCTTATGTTCCATGATTTTTTTAACAGGCCTGTAGTCCAGTGAACAATGCAAAGAAATAGAGGAAAACGACAGAATGGGAAAGACTAGAGATCTCTTCAAGAAAATTAGAGGTACCAAGGGAACATTTCACGCAAAGATGGGTTTGATAAAGGACAGAAATGGTATGGACCTAAGAGAAGCAGAAGATATTAAGAAAAGGTGGCAGGAGTACACAGAAGAACTGTACAAAAAAGATCTTCACGACCCAGATAATCACGATGGTGTGATCACTCACCTAGAGCCAGACGTCCTGGAGTGTGAAGTCAGGGGGGCCTTAGCAAGCACCACTATGAACAAAGCTAGTGGAGGTGATGGAATTCCAGTTGAGCTATTTCAAGTCCTGAAAGATGATGCTGTGAAAGTGCTGTACTCAATATGCCAGCAAATTTGCACAACTCAGCAGTGGCCACAGGACTGGAAAAGGTCAGTTTTCATTCCAATCCCAAAGAAAGGCAGTCCCAAAGAATGCTCAAACTAAAGCACAATTGCACTCATCTCACACGCTAGTAAAGTAATGTTCAAAATTCTCCAAGCCAGGCTTTAGCAATATGTGAACCATGAACTTCCAGATGTTCAAGCTGGATTTAGAAAAGGCAGAGGAACCAGAGATCAAATTGCCAACATCCGCTGGATCATCAAAAAAGCAAGAGAGTTCCAGAAAAACATCTACTTCTGCTTTATTCATTATGCCAAAGCATTTGACCGTGTGGATCACAATAAACTGTGGAAAATTCTGAAAGAGATGGGCATACCAGACCACCTGACCTGCCTCTTGAGATACCTGTATGCAGATGAGGAAGCAACAGTTAGAACTGGACATGGAACACCAGACTGGTTCCAAATAGGAAAAGGAGTACGTCAAGGCTGTATATTGTCACCCTGCTTACTTAACTTATATGCAGAGTACATCATGAGAAACGCTGGGCTGGAAGAAGCACAAGCTGGAATCAAGATTGCCGAGAGAAATGTCAATAACCTCAGATACGCAGATGACACCACCCTTATGGCAGATAGTGAAGAAGAACTAAAGAGCCTCTTGATGAAAGTGAAAGAGGAGAGTGAAAAAGTTGGCTTAAAGCTTAACATTCAGAAAACTAAGTGCGCGGAGCCGGCCTGACTGCTCAGGCCCCTTCTCGGCCCTGAGAGAGATCAAGAGGTCCCTCTCTGTCCCGCCACCCCTGATGTATTAAAGTGCAAATTGGCCTTTCTCACCTCCCTCAAGGAAATCGCTGCAGCCACCATTTGCCCATTTTCCTGACTCTGATAAGATTATCGGGCTCCTGTGAATGGCTTATGTCTAGGTAGTCTTTACCTGATTGTAAGACGCTGGTGCCATGCTCTGCTGGAGTTAAGATAAAACTCCTGAGCTAAAACTAGTGTCTGCAGTTCTGCACGTATGCAAGTCTTTGATCTAAAATTTGGTGAATCCTGTTAGCATATATATGTATGTTACCCCTCAATAAAGTCGTCGGAATCAGTCACAAGCTGACTCCGTCCCTCTCAACCCCATCTTTCCTAGTCTTTTATTTCTCAGGTGCTCTGGTGATTGCGTCCTCGACCTGTTCGTTTTGCCGGCAGGCCCGGCAAGTGGCGCCCGAACAGGGACGTGGGCGGATCCCAGCGCACAGCCACCCGAAATATTGAAAGTGATCCCGGGAGAAAACCTCATCTATTCAGGTATCGTTGAAAAACTGTGGGTGGAGAGGGTATAGTTGAGAGTAAAAATTATGGGGCAAAGTAATAGTAGGCAGTTCTTTGTTTCTATGTTAAAAACTATGCTAAAAGCTAGAGGAATTTCTGTGTCTAAACAGAAACTAGAAAGATTTCTTGTCTTTGTGGAGGAAACTTGTCCTTGGTTCCCAGAGGAAGGAACTGTTAGCCTTGAAACTTGGGTAAAGGTGGGAGAACAAATTCGAACAGTTTATACCCTCTGTGGACCAGACAAAGTTCCTCTTGATGCTTATTCTCTATGGACTCTAATAAGAGATTGTTTAAACCCAGAACACGAGAGTAGGAAACTTGAAACAGCCTTGAAACTTATAACACCCAAGTGTTCAGGTGCCCCCCCAATGGGTAGTGGAGCACATATATGACTCCCCAATTGTTTCAGGTTCCAGAAAAAATGATAATGAGACTACTGCTTTCGAACAAGACTCAGATTCGGAACTTTCTCCTGATGAGGAAGACAATTTAAAAGAGCAGGCTTTTGAGCATGACAAAGAAGGATGGGATGCCTTTATAGTAACTCAACAAAAGAATAAAGACCAAGGCTCCCCTTTTTCTGAACTTAGAGAGATGCTAACATCCATATCTCAGAGAATGGAACAACTAGACTTATCGCCCATAAATACAACTAAGCCGTTGCATTCTAAAACGCCATCTGTTATAGCCGGTTTAGCTCCTGACCCGCTGCCGCCGCCCGTCCCGCTCCCTCCCCCTCCTCTCGCAGAAGCGCCTTTGATTCCAACAGCGCCTCTATATGTTCCATCTAGCCTAAAAAGGCCAGTACTTTCACCACTACAAATGGCTGTGAAAACAGCCCGAGAACAGGGTGAAAATCTTGAGGGATATTCCATGATTTTCCCTGTCTTTCAAGATGCTAATCATCGGAGGTATCATGAGCCCCTGCCTTTTAAACAACTGAAAGAACTGAAACAAGCTTGCGCTCAATACGGGCCTACTGCGCCGTTTACTCTAGCCGTAATTGAAAGTCTTTCATCTCAATACTTGCCTCCTAACGATTGGAAGGCTGTTGCGCGAGCCTGTCTCTCAGGAGGTGATTATCTCTTGTGGCACTCAGAATACGGCGAGGTCTGTAACATCATTGAAGACCGTAACCGCCGTAATGGGCTGCAGGTTACTTTTGACATGCTAATGGAGGAAAGACAATTTAGAGACCTTAATCAACAACTGACCCTTCCTCCCCTAAAATACTAAACGATGAGGGGCGAGCTGCTCTGGCACTAGTTGAAAAGGCCCTCTCTCAACATTTTGCTACCTACTGTGATTTTTCTCAACCGTGGGGACTATATGTGTTTCCCTCTAAACATACCCCGACGGCAGTGTTATAGCAAAATGCTCCCTTACAATGGATCCATTTACCTGTATCACCTTCAAAAGTTCTTACTCCTTTTTTTGATTTCATTAGCCTCCTCATTGCCAAAGGAAGGCGTCTTTCCAGAGAAATGTTGGGAGCCGATCCTGCTTACATTTATGTGCCCTATACCAAAGAACAGCAGGAATGGCTTTTTCAGTTTAATGACTCGTGGACTTTGGCCTTTTCCTCCTTTACAGGTCAAATTATTAATCATTTACCATCTGATAAACTTTTGCATTTTGTCAGCCAGCATTCATTTATTTTTCCAAAGAATGTTTCTAATGTTCCTATTCAAGATGCTCTTACGATCTTTACTGACGGATCCTCCAATGGAACCGCTGCCTTTGTGGTTAATGATACCCCTTTCTCCTGGCAGACAAACTATACATCGGCTCAAGAAGTAGAACTTTCAGCCGTTCATAAAGTATGCTCACGATATTCCTCACAGTCTTTTAATTTGTTTACTGATAGCAAATACATTGCTCATGCTTTGCAATATATAGAAACCATTCCCTTTATTTCTACTGTGAATTCTAACATTCAACATTTGTTACGTTCAATTCAGTCTCTGCTGCAACAGCGCACCTTACCCTGCTTCTTTGGACATTTACGTGCCCACACTGGGCTTCCTGGACCTCTATCTATGGGAAATCAGATGGCTGATTCTCACACTAGAGTTTTTCTTTCACAGGTGGAAGCAGCACAGCAGTCACATGCACTACATCACCAGAATAGTAATACTCTTCGTTTGCAATTTCAAATTCCTCAAGAGACTGCATGACAAATTGTTAAATCTTGTTCTGTTTGCCCTAAGTTTCTCCCAGTTCCACATCTTGGCGTTAATCCTCGCGGGCTTCTACCAAATTATCTTTGGCAAATGGATGTCACTCATGTCCCTTCCTTTGGTCGTTTAAAGTACATTCATGTATCTATTGACACCTTTTCAGGATATATTGTGGCATCCTTACAGACTGGTGAGGCCGCAAAACATTCTATCTCACATTGTCTTTATGCTTTTTCCGTTTTAGGCACGCCAAAGATTATAAAAACTGATAATGGCCCCAGCTATGTCTCCTCTGCCTTCAAAAATTTTTGTTCCTCTTTTTCTATCACCCTAAAAACAGGCATTCCTTATAATCCACAGGGTCAAGGCATCATGGAACGTGCTAATCAAACTTTAAAACTACAGCTTCAAAAAATACAGAGGGGGGAGCTCTACCCCCTTCTACCCAGAAATTACCTTAATCACGCTTTATATTTTTTAAATTTTTTAATTTTAGATAAAGAAGGACATTCAGCCACGCAGAGATTTTGGGACCCTCAGATTTCCAGCAGGAAGCCGATGGTCTTGTGGAAAGACCTGCTGGATAATAACTGGCATGGCCCAGATCCCGTGTTAATTTGGGGGAGGGGTCATGTATGTGTTTTTCCACAGGATGCCAAAGCACCGCACTGGCTCCCGGAAAGGCTGGTACGCCAGACGGAGGAGATTACTGAATCAGCAATTAGGTCGGCTGACTTTAGAGCAGAAGAATCTTCTCCCGACAAATCAGCAGATACATGAGTGTTAATGCGTACTTATATTACAAAAATAGATCTGTTTCTTCTCCTAATGATTTTAATCGATTTGAGGGTGACTACTACCAAGTTTGGGATGAATATTTCTGGATGACCCCTGAAAAAGGACAGCTACTGACCCCTGCTGACATTTGCTGGGAGCAAAAGACTCATGTACCAACATTTGGAGGCCGAGAATTTCCAGGATATCACATGAAACATATGGGACTATTGCCTACCCACAAATGTAAGACTGTGATGGATGTAACGTTTATTGTCAACAAGTCTGTTATGTGGCCGGGGACAGATTGGGAAAATAGCCCTGGTATAAGATGGGTAGCTCCAAATAACACTCGATGGATTTGTGGATACAACCTTTGGCCCTGGCTCCCTGTAGGATGGGTGGGGAGATGTACCCTAGGGTTTGTGTTTGCCCCTGGGAGAATTCATAAGCAAAAAATTAGTCAACCTGTTAATTTACCTTATGTTAAAGCCTGGTGGTCACGCTCTGTTTTTCATTGGTATGATTATTTAGCCTCAATTTTTGTGCCCTCTTTAGGAGCCACTGATATTATGCTCAGGGTAGAGGCTCTGAACAATTTTACAAAACAAGCTTTGACAGATACTAGAAGAGCTTTAGAGGCTCTTAATGAAGAACAAACACAGATGAGAAAAGCCGTTCTACAAAATCGTATGGCTTTAGATATTCTAACAGCCTCTCAAGGGGGAACATGTGCCTTAATAAAAATGGAGTGTTGTGTATATATTCCTGATTATTCCTCAAATGTTTCTGATGCTTTAGAAGATATGAAACAACAAGTAGCCGCTATGGATTTTTCTGACTCCAGCATTTGGAGTCAGATATCTGCCTGGTTTCATAGTGATTGGTGGAAATCTGTAATTTTTATCATTATATGCATATTGTTATTGCTGTGTTTTGGCCCTTGCATTTGTCAATGCTTATCTGAGATGATAAATAAAAGATTGCTGATGTGTTCCCATTTGCAAACGCGGCCATTTCCTTCGAGGGAGATATAATGGCCATTAGTCAAAAGAAAAGGGGGAGATGCGGGGAGCCGGCCTGACTGCTCAGGCCCCTTCTCGGCCCTGAGAGAGATCAAGAGGTCCCTCTCTGTCCCGCCACCCCTGATGTATTAAAGTGCAAATTGGCCTTTCTCACCTCCCTCAAGGAAATCGCTGCAGCCACCATTTGCCCATTTTCCTGACTCTGATAAGATTATCGGGCTCCTGTGAATGGCTTATGTCTAGGTAGTCTTTACCTGATTGTAAGACGCTGGTGCCATGCTCTGCTGGAGTTAAGATAAAACTCCTGAGCTAAAACTAGTGTCTGCAGTTCTGCACGTATGCAAGTCTTTGATCTAAAATTTGGTGAATCCTGTTAGCATATATATGTATGTTACCCCTCAATAAAGTCGTCGGAATCAGTCACAAGCTGACTCCGTCCCTCTCAACCCCATCTTTCCTAGTCTTTTATTTCTCAGGTGCTCTGGTGATTGCGTCCTCGACCTGTTCGTTTTGCCGGCAGGCCCGGCAACTAAGATCATGGCATCTGGTCCCATCACTTCATTGGAAATAGGTGGGGAGACAGTGGAAACAGTGTCAGACTTTATTTTTTTGGGCTCCAAAATCACTGCAGATGGTGATTGCAGCCATGAAATTAAAAGACACTTACTCCTTGGAAGGAAAGTTATGACCAACCTAGAGAGCATATTAAAAAGCAGAGACATTACTTTGTCAACAAATGTCCATCTAGTCAAGGTTATGGTTTTTCCAGGGGTCATGTATGGATGTGAGAGTTGGACTGTGAAGAAAGCTGAGCGCCGAAGAACTGATGCTTTTGAACTGTGGTGTTGGAGAATACTTTTGAGAGTCCCTTGGACTGCAAGGAGATCCGATCAGTCCATCCTAAAGGAGATGAGTCCTGGGTGTTCATTGGAAGGACTGATGCTGAAGGTGAGTTTACTCAAACTCATGCCCATCGAGTCAGTGATGCCATCCAGCCATCTCATCCTCTGTTGTCCCCTTCTCCTCCTGCCCCCAATCCCTCCCAGCATCAGGTCTTTTCCAGTGAGTCAACTCTTTGCATGAGGTGGCCAAAGTATTGGAGTTTCAGCTATTTCCCCACCTATTTCCAATGAAGTGATGGGACCAGATGCCATGATCTTAGTTTTCTGAATGTTAAGCTTTAAGCCAACTTTTTCACTGTCCTCTTTCACTTTCATCAATAGGCTTTTCAGTTCCTCTTCACTCTCTGCCATAAGGGTGGTGTCATTTACATATCTGAGGTTATTGATATTTCTCCCGGCAATCTTGATTCCAGCTTGTGCTTCTTCCAGCCCAGCGTTTCTCATGAACTGTCAGTATGGTTTTATCTCCTTTCTCCTGCTCATTTTTATGAAGATATTTTGGTGAGACAAGTGTTTGTAATTGAAACAAACAAACAAAAAGTTAAATTGGCCCTGTAAGAGAATTGTTCTGTATATCCATATCTACCTTCACTTTTGGGGCTTCCCAGTTGGTGCAAGTGGTAAAGAACCTGCCTGCCAGTGCAGGAGACTTAAGAGACACGGGTTTGATCCCTGGGTCGGGAAGATCCTCTGAAGGAAGAAATAGCAACCCACCCCCGTATTATTGCCTGGAGAATCCCATGGACAGAGGAGCCTAGTGGGCTACAGTCCATGGCGTCTCACAGAGTCAGACACGACAGAAGCAACATAGCACCTTCATTTTTGGTGCAAGAGAGGTTGCTTATAGAGTTCAGATACCTCAGTGATGTTCATTATAGAAGTCACTCATCAGTTGGAATAGAAAGGGAAGTAGCTTTAAATCCAATTTAAAGGGAACTCCTTTAAATCCAATTCAGAACTGCACCAACTTATGAATAAAAATGCTTCTTGCAGAAACTATCATGTCCATAAGTGTTTTTCTGAAGGCTTTTGTATGGTGATTTTGGTTGTTATCTCAAAATCAGTTGCTATATTTTATCAAGTAACTGCCACAGGCTCCTGTCTAAGTATAGCATTTTGGGTTACTGTATTACCAATAAGCAAGAATTAAAAACAAAACTCAACAACAAACTAGCCATCGGTCAAAAGTTTGTCATTAGTCTCCTCTTTGAAGGGGCAGCAAATGAGTTGCAGATGGACTGCTATTTACATACAGTTCCTCAGTGTACCCTGAGGGCTTGGCGGATGTTTCCTGCAGTGTCATCACCATGCAGTATTTAAAATTTACACTTAAAAGAGCCCTTGCTTAAGAGAGAATAGGCAAAAAGTGAATTATTCCTAGGTGGGCGGTCCGCAGAGTTGCAGGACTGTGGGTGGTGTGTTACACTTTTCTCTGGGCCAAGGTCATCGATCGTTGTTGTAAAGGGTGGATGCAGAGGAAGGAAAAGGTCTGTGCATTTATGTTCAGGAGTGTTGCTGGGCAGCCAGACTGGTTCGCTTTCTTTTTCTCCTTCTCCTCCCCAGAGCCCTGTCCTGCTATTGATACTCGGAGAATGAATCTTTAGATGGGGTCCACCATCTTCCCATTTCATTGGACTTGGTCCCCATGTCACTTCCTTAGAGACAGTTTTCCTGACCATCCTCTCCAAGCAAGTTCCCCTAACTGCTCTTGTTTTTTTCCCTTAAATATTTGCTTATTTGGCTGCACTGGGTATTAGTTGCATCGCACAGGATCTTTGCTCTTTGCTGTCACTTGCGGGATCTCTCAGTTGTGGCAAGTGAACTCTTACTTGCAGCATATGGAATCTACTATAGTTCCCTGACTAGGGATCGAACCTGGGCCATCTGCACTGGGAGTATGGAATTTTAGCCATTGGACCACCAGAGAAGTCCCTCCCTAACTGCTCTTTACTGTCACACTCAGTCATTTTCTTCGTATCATCTACCACAGGTTTTGTTCATGTGTTCTCAAAAAAAAGATCTGTCACCCATTTTGGGCTATAACCTCCAGAGTTTACGTATTTGTCTCATCACTCTTCTTCCACAATAGAATATTGAAAAGAGAAGGCACTTGATAGAAGTAAGGGTTTTATAGAACTAACATCCCTTAGGTTAGAACTAACAAGACCCTTAGGTCAGAACTAACAAGACCCTTAGGTCTTTATTTGCCTTATTAATGTTGTTCGTTGATAACTTCTCAAAACTGATGAAATTTAACAATAATACTATGTTACTTTAGTGGGAAAAATTCTTTTCTCAGCGTCTTCTTTTTTTTTTTTTTAACAGCTAGCATAGAGTTCCTTTAGGAAAGAAAAATTTTCCTCTAGAAAGATGGCTATGTAGTCCACTATGGGGGGGTGGAAACATCAGGGCATGGTTTACGATAGTAAAGTGAAACAAATCGCTGGATAAAATACTTTACATAAGATGTTAATAGTAATCTGAAGTTGGAGAAGGCAGTCATGCAACATGGTGCAAATCAGGTCTCTTTAAAAAAGTGTTTAACAAGTTAAGGAGGTGTAATAGTTTCTTGTTGCAGGACTGCTGAAGTCTTTAGAGAACACAGTTGTCTAATATCTGGTGTTAAGACACTTGTTCTGACATAAATCACTTTTATAGCTTCAAACTTTGGAAGAGTCAGCTGCACTCACACACTTTGGGGAGAAGCTTGGGAAGCCCAGTGAAAGGGGGCTGTATCCGTGTGTGATTACCGTGGGACTGGGAGCTGCAGCAGCTCCAGAAGTGACAGGTGGGTATAACTGAAGTCTCAGTGGCCTCATCTATCGCTTTAAGTTGTACCTTAAGTTCACATCTTGAAAACATTCTTGACTGGTTACTTTGGGGCTTCCAGAAATATCTATCTTGCATTGAATGCTGCAGAAAGTTTCAGACGCATAATGCATACATAGAATGTAATCACTGGTTAAAAATAAAGTGTTTGGTATTTTTAGTGACATGTTAAAAAAAAGCAAATGTGTGAGTATTTCTGATTTCTGTTTTTAATGGTGGGAAATCTTGTGTTTTCTATTTCAACTATCTGTTTCTAGTTACCACAGTCAGTTTCCCAGGGGAAGGCTCAGGACTCTGTGCATCCTGTGAGGGAAACTGGCTTCGGCCGGGGTGGGAGGAGAAGGTGAAGCCGTGAGAAGCTGAGCTGGGTCCCTCCTGTAGCCGGTCTTCTGCTCAGGATTCCTGGAGGAAGGGGGCTCCTAGGTGATTCCGGGGGCTCTCTTTTGGGACCTTAATCTCTGGAGTATTGTTTCTTTATTTTTGTTATCATTGAGAGTGTGACTCAGATCTGTACCTTTTTCAAAGCCAGTCAAGTTCGGGGAGACACCTGCTAAGTACAGTATCCACACACCTGAAGGCAATTACTTTCATTATGCCAGACATGCAATTAAGGAGTGAATGTTGTGTGAATCATTAGTCTTCCTTCCTTGAGATGTAAAAATGAGCAGTGACAACTCAAACTCTTTAACCTTTTTGGTTTAAAAGTTATAGGATGTTAATACATTGTTAAAATATTTAAATCCATAAATTACCAGTTACTGCCAAACCACAAGTGAAATTATGCTCTTGCTTATACAAAATGAATCTGATTGTACTTTTAGAGTTTTGTGGGCTTGATGACTTGCTCTCTTAAACCTTAGAGGGAAGAAAATTCCACTCTACAGTTTTGCAGAAAGTCTTGTTCTTTGAGATGCCTTTGGTACATGGCTGGGATATAGATTCAGGGAGACCTTTCCAAATGGATTTAGAGCAGGTTCATATCTGGTTCTTCAGCTGAGCTTATATCTTTTTGTAGCTTCTCTTAAATTACCCAGTATTGCTTTGGTTGCCCCGTGTCCTAAAATGTGTTTATGCACCAGAGTCATTTCTGCTCAGTTGACCTTCAAAAAAAAAAAAAGTACAGGAAGGTAGCAATGTTAGAGGTAAAGAACACAGGCTTCATGCTTTGGAATCAGACACAGTTGCCTTATTATGTTGCTTAATAGCTATGAAGATCACTTTGCATAACAGGAGAAACTTATATTTAGGATGACTTCTACATTAGCCCCTGTGGCTTAAATGGCAATTATGGATACATTTTGGAAGTTGAATAGTTACAGTAGGCAATTTAGCTTTTAGGATATTAGTTTACTACTCTTTCTTTATCTGCAGCTCTGTCTACAATGGCAACCCACTCCAGTGTTCTTGGCTGGAGAATCCCAGGGGCGGGGGAGCCTGGTGGGCTGCCATCTATGGGGTTGCACAGAGTCGGACACGACTGAAGCGACTTAGCAGCAGCAGCAGCAGCTGTCTACATAAAACATCTTTCTCTTTCTAGTTTATTTGCCTAGATCATCTCTCATTCCTTCAAGCTGCATTTTAACATGCTGGTTTGCAAGGAGCTTTTCCTGACTTTCTGGTCTCTACTATATGCCTGTTTTATCATGCCCAGTTTCATGCCCTAACATATGGTGCTGCAATTGTTTCTTGACGTGCAACTTCCTCCAGTTATCTCTGAACTTGTGAGCACAGAGATTATTATTATCATTTTATTTTTATCATTGCATCCTCCATGTCAATCACAGGCATCATTCTGGTCTTCTGGTACAGAGTCAGCTCTTGATAAGTATTGATTTAATAAAATTACTTATTGGTTCTTCAGGTAGCATTTACATCTCCAAGGGGAATAATCACCCTTTATTTAAGCAACTTACCAGTGCAAATCACATCTTTACTTCCAGCTTTATGATATGCTTTTAATAGAGGAATTATGAATGTTAGATAAGAAAGAGGATTTGGAATTCATGTAATTCAGTAAAGGAATTTTACATAGAAAGAGACCAAAGTCCAGAGAAATCAATCAATTTATCTGACATCATAGAGCTTGTTAATGGCAGAACCAGTATTTTAGAGAGGGAGGCAGTGTTCAAAGGTGAATGCTTATGGCTTTGAGGTCACACCTGTGTTGAACTCTGTTTTAGCTCCTTTACATTGTTGGCACTGTTGGCATTGGCTAAGATACTGACTTGCAAACCTTGGTTTCTTCACCTCTGATTTGAAGAGGGTGTTTAGGAAAGAGAGTGAGGACAGAAAACTTCTTATGGGGATTATATGAGTTAACATATGAGAATGTGTTGCACAAATTGTGTAGAACTATATAGTAATAGCCATGACTACTTAGACTTAGGATTCTTTAACAATCATTGATGCTGCCTCTGACTCTGAGGGAAACACTTCAAGTCTTTGAACTACTGTTTAGTTCCCAGTAAATAGGTGTGAAGAGCCTTTCTTGTTTTAATAAAGACCTTTGCTGTTAAGTTAGAAGTGCTCCTTACAAACACCTAATAAGGAAACAGCTACCAGTTTAACTTGTATTGAGTCTCTCTCTCCTTCCCATCAGTTTAATTTTCTGACCTCCACATTGTTAAATAGTATGTGCTGTCTCGATTCTGACCTGTAAATAACAAGCTGTCATTTATGAATTCCTTCCTAAATTAAGGATAATTACAAATACTCATTTTCTTGTGTTTACTGTTTACAAGTAACTGGAACATAGATTATTTTTGGACTATTACTTTGCCATACTAAAATAAAGCTGACATTTGATTATCATGCTAAGCTATTCTGAACACCGCTTAGCCATCAGACCTCTCATGCGTGGGAGCTGTGCTAATACATAAATATTGAGGACTGGCATTCCAAGTTAAGGCTCATATTTGCTCCGTGGCAGATGTGATAATAAGGGGAGGAAAAAAGGAAGGCATAAATGGAGTGGAGAGTCTGGCCTGAGGCAAAGCTGTAAAGCAGGTCAGGTTAATCTTCACATGTTTCTCAGCTGTCTTTACCCTTCTATCCCTTGAACACCCTCTCTGAAGAATTTTTTCTCCTAGATTCCTGTAGCCACGCTGCCCTGGTTACTCAAAGCTTGTTACAGCTCTTTATAAAAGCAGCTGGTTCTTTTCTGCCTGGCAAATGGAAGACTGCTCCCCCTCTGCGCTGGGCTCACCTTCACTTTTCAGGCAAGGTATTGATTGTAACAGTGTTCTTTCTGCGTACATGCTGCTACTTTTGCTATCAAGTACAAAGCAAAGCAGAAGTATTAACAGTTCAGAACTCTTCTGGTCCTTTACTCCCCAGAAGGTTCAGGATTGTTTTTTAATTAATGTATCTAATGTTATGGAAACTCTAGAGAATATAAATCTGCTTCCTTTTAGTTGATACTTTTCGTTTTAATTCTTTACTACAGAGGCAAAAATTTAGCCTAATCTTTCTGCCAATTGATGAAAGTGTGAAAGTGTGAGTTGCTCAGTCGTGACCAACTCTGTGTGACCCCATGAACTGTAGCCCGCCAGGCTTCTCTGTCCATGGGATTCTCCAGGGAAGAATACTGGAGTGGGTTGCCATTTCCTCCCACAGGGGATCTTCTCAACTCAGGGATGGAACCTGTCTCCCGCATTGCAGGCAGATTTTGTACAGCCTGAGCCACTAGGGAAGCCGATTAATGTATCTGATGTTAAGGAAACTCACGAGAATATAAAGCTGCTTCCTTTTAGTTGATACTTTAGTTTTTAATTCGTTACTCCAGAGGCAAAAAATTAAGCCTAATCTCTCTGCCAATTGATGAATGTTCATTTATTTGCAGGAGGAGGTGGCTACAGTCTTTCATAAGGCTTCTTAGCTCATTTTTAAATATCAACTTGTTTTTCCTTAGCCAGTAAGGAATAAGTGGCTAGCAGTTCCTTAGCTAGCCTGTTTCTTTCCTTTTGGAGGGTTTCCTCAATGTGTTTCTAGTAATACAATGGCTAGAGACACATTTATTTTTGAAGCCCTTGCCCTTGAATTATTTGTGCAAGAAGCTGATGTTTCTCTTTCACTTTTGCTGACTCTCTGTGTGTCCTTATCTCTTTTTTGCCTTCTCCATTGCTTTCTTTTCCTACTGAATCTTCTTTTTGTTTATTTTTAGTCATTCTCAGAGAGCCAAGCAAAATTTCCCTTAAATAATTTTCTTCACATGTACTTTTTTGTTCTTTCTGTTCATTGTTAATTATACTTTCATAAAAGCAATGCAACTCTATTGAATAAATAAATTAAAAATATATGAACATTAAAAAAGTTTCTAAGAGATAAGTAAAAAATCTTAATGTCTCCTATTGACTTCCTATTATAACTCCCTAAGATAAACTCTGTTGACTGTTTCTTGTGTGTCCTGCCAGACCTTTATTATATCAATCAAGTAATACATACTGAATCCAAATTTCAAATAAAAACCTCTGGTTATGAAAATATCTCACTTGAACTTTTGTACCTCAGTTTAACTTCTTCATGGAGCTCCCATTGTCCTGCTTATCCCTGAGTTCTGGGAGGCTGAATAGTGTTAAGGGCATTTCATCTGGATCACAGTCATCTTTCTATACTGGTCCCTACCTTTTCATTCTTTTTATTTCTTTGGTTATCAGCATGGCTCTATCTGGTCATTTCTTCTCATAAAATGTTTGCCTTATACTTGGGCTTTTGCATTGAATACAAAAAGCCAAAAAATTGACATTTTTTTATTCCTGTAGATTCTTCTGCATTATCCTCTTCTGGAGACATAGAACACTCCAGCTGCTGCCTAAAGGGGGATAAATGTCAGAGAGTAAAAGCAAATATAAGAAAAAAATATTACCTAATAAGTGTAAATATGTTCACTGACCATTCAATGGGAATTTTCCTGATGCTTTCTCAGTATATTGAGAAAGATTAGGATAATAAACCATGATGTAATGGCACATTCCACTAGCCTGTGGACCTCCCTCTCAGCATCCAGTCCACATAAGCAAAATGCCGAAATTCACCGGAGAATTTATTGAAGAAAGGAAATTTATAAGAATAACAAGTACTTTGGCTTCTGTAGGGAAAATATATTTGTTCTCTGGAGTCTTTCAAGATGTTTTCTTTGTTTTTTTGTCTTTGGCTTTCTATACTTTGAGTATGTTGTGCCTGGGAGGAGATTTTTTTTTTTTTAGTATTTATTCTGCTTGGTGTTCTCTGAGCTTCATGTGTGTGTTCTTTAGTGTATGCCATTAGTTTGGGAACATTCTCAGCCATTATTACTTCAAATATTTCTTGTTTCTTTTCATGTAAGTATCATGTACAGGCCTTCATATCATGCACAATTTACATCTCTTGTTAATTATCACATAGTTCCTGGATATACTATTCTGTTTCTTTTTCCATTAATTTTTATGTTTGCATTTCTGTTTGGGAAGCTTCTGTTGACATGTCTTTTATGAGACTGGTTCTATCACTATTCTACTAATGAGCAAAGACATTCTTTTGTCGTTGTTCATCTTCAGTCCCTCAGTTGTGTCCAACTCTGTGACCCCATGGACTGTAGCACTCCAGGCTTCCCTGTCTTTCACCATCCCCCGGAGTTTACTTAAACTCACATGCATTGAGTCAGTGATGCCATCCAACCATCTCATCCTCTGTCGTCCCCTTCTCCTCCTGCTTTCAGTCTTGCCCAGCATCAGGGTCTTTTCCAATGACTTGGCTCTTCATATCGGGTAGCCAAAATATTGGAGTATTAGCTTCAACATCAGTACTTCCAGTAAATATTCAGGGTTGATTTCCTTTAGGATTGACTGGTTTGATCTCCTTGTTGTCCAAGGGACTCTCAAGAGTTTTCTCCAACACCACAGTTCAAAAGCATCAGTTCTTCAGCACTCAGCCTGCTCTAATAATTACAAAATAGCTGATCCTTATTCTGATACCTGCTGAGTCTCTTCAGACTGTTTTCTCTTGCCTTAGCATTCCTTGTAATTTTTTGTTGAAAACTGGACATGGTCTAGCAAGTATTAGGATCTAATGGGTAACTAGGCGTTTAGTGTTAGGTTTTGTGTTAATCTGGCTAGGTGCTGACTGTGTTTAATTTTTCTTAGCTCTAAGTGCCAGAGGTTTCAGTTCCCTTTAGTTTCTTTGTCCTTCACCCCCCACCTAGTTCTCTTTGGATTTCCCCAAGAATTCCTTTTTAAATGTAGTCTGTGTCCTGCAACTCTCTCGGTTGTAATTCCGTTTTATTGTACTGAAATCCTGTTGATGCACTGACAGGTTTTGGAGAGGGGCAGCGGTTACGCTTGTGGCTCAGCTGGTGAAGAATCGGCCTGCAACGCAGTAGACCTGGGTTTGATGCCTGGTTTGGGAAGACCCCCTGAAGAAGGGAAAAGCTACCCTCTCCAGTACTCTGGCCTGGAGAATTCCATGGACTGTATGTATAGTCCAGTTCATTTTAGTTCAGTCACTCAGTTGTATCTGACTCTTTGTGACCTTATGGACTTCAGCACGCCAGGCCTCCCTGTCTATTACCAACCCCGGAGTTTACTCAAACTCATGTCCATTGAGTCGGTGATGCCATCCAACCATCTCATCCTCTGTCGTCCCCTTCTCCTCCTGCCTTCAATCTTTCCCAGCATCAGGGTCTTTTCAAATGAGTCAGCTCTTCGCATCAGGTGGCCAAAGTGTTGGAGTTTCAGTTTTAGCATCAGTCCTTCCAGTGAATGTTGAGGACTGATTTCCTTGAGGATGGACTAGTTGGATCTCCTTGCATTCCAAGGGACTCTCAAGAGTCTTCTCCAATACAACAGGTCGACAACATTTCTTCTGTGCTCAGCTTTCTTTATAGTCTGACTCTCACAGCCATACACAACTACTGGAAAAACCATATCTTTGACTACCTGGACGTTTGTCAGCAAAGTAATGTCTCTGCTTTGTAATATGCCATCTAGATTTGTCATAGCTTTTCTCCCAAGGAGGAAGTGTCTTTTAATTTCATGACTGCAGTCACCATCTGCAGTGATTTTGGAGCCCAAGAAAATAAATTCTGTCACTGTTTCCCTTGTTTCCCCACCTGTTTGCCACGAAGTGATGGGACTGGATGCCATGATCTTTGTTTTCTGAATGTTGACTTTTAAGCCAACTTTTTCACTCTCCTCTTTCACTTTCGTCCAGAAGCTCTTTAGTTCTTCACTTTCTGCCCTAAGGGTGGTGTCATCTGCGTATCTGAGTTATTGGTATTTCTCCCCGCAATCTTGGTTCCAGCTTATGCTGCATCCAGCCTGGCACTTCTCATGATATACTCTGCATATAATTTAAATAGGCAGGGTGACACTATGCAACCTTAACGCACTCCTTTCCTGATTTGGAACCAGTCTATTGTTCCATGTCTGGTTCTAACTGTTGGTTCTTGACCAGAATACAGATTTCTCAGGAGGCAAGTCAAGTGGTCTGGAATTCCCATCTCCTGAAGAATGTTCCACAGTTTGTTTTGATCCACAGAGTCAAAGGCTTTGGCATAGTCAATAAAGCAGAAGTAGGTGTTTTTCTGGAACTCTCTTGCTTTTTTGATGCTCCAGAGGATGTTGGCAATTTGATCTCTAGTTCCTCTGTCATTTCTAAATCCAGCTTGAACCTCTGGAAGTTCACGGTTCATGTACTGTTGAAGCCTGGCTTGGAGAATTTTGATCATTCCTTTGCTCGTGTGTGAGATAAGTGCAATTTTGCAGTAGTTTGAACATTCTTTGACATTGTCTTTCTTTGGGATTGGAATGAAAACTCACCTTTTCCAGTCTTGTAGCCACTGCTGAGTTTTCCAAGTTTGCTGGCATATTGAGCACAGCACTTTCACAGCATCATCTTTTAAGTTTTGAAATAGCTCAACTGGAATTCCATCACCTCCACCAGCTTTGTGCATAGTGATGCTTCTTAAGGCCCACTTCACTTCACATTCCAGGATGTCTGGCTCTAGGTGAGTGACCACATCATCATGGTTATCTGGGTCATGAAGATCTCTTTTGTATAGTTCTTCTGTGTATTCTTGCCACCTCTTCTTAATATCTTCTGCTTCTGTTAGGTCCATACCATTTCTGTCCTTTATCAAACCCATCTTTGCCTGAAATGTTCCCTTGGTACCTCTAATTTTCTTGAAGAGATCTCTAGTCTTTCCCAGTCTATTGTTTCCTATTTGTCTGCATTGATCACTGAGGAAGGATTTCTTATCTCTCCTTGCTATTCTTTGGAACTCTGCATTCAGCTAGGTACATCTTTCCTTTTCTCCTTTGCCTTTCACTTCTCTTCTTTTATCAGCTATTTGTAAGGCCTCCTCAGACAACCTTTTGTCTTTCTGCATTTCTTTTTCTTGAGTATAGTCATAATCACTGCCTGCTAAACAGTGTCCCAAACCTCAGTCCATAGTTCTTCAGGCATTCAGTTCTATTAGATATAATCCCTTAAATCTATTTTCACTTCCACTGTATAATCGTAAGGGATTTTATTTAGGTCATACCTGGATGGTCTAGTGATTTTCCCTGCTTTCTTCAATTTAAATATGAAGTTAAGACTGGGTGCTGACTGTGGCTCAGATCATGAACTCCTTATTGCCTAGTCTCTTAGCAACTTTCAAATATGAATACAATATTGTTAACTATAGTCAACATGCTGTACATTGCATCCCCATGACTTATTTCTTTTGCAACTGGAATTTGTGCCTTTTGACTCCCTCCACCCAGTTTTGCCCCCCTCACAAACCCTGTCTCTGGCAACTGCCATCTGTTTTTCTGTTCATTTATTTTGGCCACATCGAGTGACATGTGGAACTTCCCCAACCAGGGATGAAGCTGTCCCTCTTGCAGTGAAAGTGATGATTCTTAACCACTGGGCCACTGGGGAAGTTCCAATCTATTTTTTTTTAATCTGGGACTCTTAAACTTTGATCCTGAAGCTTACCTCTGACATCTGGGGATCCCTGGTTATCTACTAATTTATTATAATTAAGCAATAAAATGTGCTGATGGGACTTCTGTTCATTTTGTAAGAAATTTGTCCACAGCATGGGCTTGGCTTAGGGTGTAGATGGTCAGGCAGGAAGGCTGGTATTAAATGAAACCTCTAAATTACAATTGACAGATTTAGCAAGTAAAAATATGGGACATGCAGTTGTTTGAATTTTAGTTTATATAGCCAATAAAAGAAAAAACCACAGGCCTAATACAGTATCACTTGTTCTGCCTTCACCATAAGTGTAATCTTTTTTTTTTTAAAAATATTTGTTCATTTATTTGGCTGTGCTGAGCCCCCATTTCAGCACCCAGGGTCTTCAGCTGTGGTGTGTGTGACCCTTAGCTGCATCATGCAGACTCTCAGTTCTGGCGTGTAGGATCTAGTTCCCTGATCAGGGGTCGAATCTGGGGCTACTGCATTGGGAGCATGGGGTCTTAGTCAGTGGACCACCAGGGAAATCTCTAGAATTGTAACCTTAACCAGTTTGGAATTTTCTGGTCAACACTAATGTGATGATCTGTCACATGGGTGCTTTTCCATCTCAGAGGAAGAAGAGGCCATCTGCATGGTAAAACCCTGCTGGTTCTTTCCCCCTAATAATATGTCCTGGCCTAAAAATAACTCTTTCTTTTGTCTAGTAGCTCCTTTACCCTACCCTTCTTCGTATAAAAACTTTAGATTTTGTACAACCCCTTTGAGTGTCCTTCTAGTTGCTAGATGGGATGCTGCTTGATCCATGAATTGTTGAATAAAGCCAATTAGATCTTCAAATTTACTGGGTTGAATTTTATTTTTTTAACACAATAAATGTATTTTTAGTGTAAGTATTTTTTTTACAACCCTACTCTGTCATTATGTGGAGGTATTTGCTTAGGATCAGTTCTTTGAGAGGAACCCTCTAATTCTTTGCATGGAAACAGAAATATAACTCTTGTATTTATGTGTCTACAAGGGGAGGAGGAGTAGAGTTGGGAGTTGATTTTTTTGTATATACAAATTTTCAGATAGTTTGCTGATTTTTCAGTGCCGTGTCTCACTTTCACTTTCTGCAGTACCTCACATTCCCAAGTACCTTATGTCGCTGTGATTCTATGGCCTTGATAGGCTCCCATTGCAACTGAGTTCCTCTCAGCGCATCTTGTAGGCCAAAGCTTCTGAACCAGAGTGTCATGTGGATTGCAAAGATTTAGCAACATATTGATAATTTTACACTTCTTATCATGACAAAAACTTTAAAGCATTTTTTTTTTGCTATCCTTTAAAAAAATATAGGAGCTTCCTTGGTGTCTCATTGGTAAAGAATCTGCCTGCCAATGCAGGAGACATGAGTTTGATCCCTGATCTGGGAAGATCCCACATCTGATCCCACATTCAGAGCAACAAAGCGTGTGTGCCACAATTACTGAGTCTGTGCTCTAGAGCTGCGGCTGCAATGAAGCCTGTGCGCCCTAGAGCCCATGCTCTGAAACAAGAGAAGCCCCTGCAATTAGCAGCCTGTGCACTGCAACAAAGAGTAGCCCTGGCCCCCCACAACTAGAGAAAAGCCTGCGCATCAGCAAAGACCCAGCACAGCCAAAAAGAAGTAAATGTTTCTAAAACTTACAGCAATTACATTTTTGGTTTACATTTTTGGCTTCCCAGTTTCAGTAATTATTATTTTAATGCATAGGACTCTGTGCAGAGTACATATTCTCAGAGAGCAGAAGTATGTCCCAGTTTTTCTATTCTTTTGGGGTTTTTTTTGTCTTCAATGATATTCAGTGTTTTGAGTGTGAGCATAAAATATTTAATGCTTCAGGAGATCACTCTGGTTAGTGTGGTGTATCATGCAGAACCTCCTATAGACCAGGCTCAGCTTTTTCCTTCCTGAGTCAGCTGGCCCTGGAGAAATCCCTAGGAGTCTGTAAGTGGTATCACTGAGAGGAGAAGTAACAGTCCAGCAGGAACAGGCAGGGCCCACATGTTCCTACAGTCTGCTGCTGCTGCTGCTAAGTCGCGTCAGTCATGTCCGAGTCTGTGTGACCCCATAGACGGCAGCCCACCAGGCTCCCCCGTCCCTGGGATTCTCCGGGCAAGAACACTGGAGTGGGTTGCCATTTCCTTCTCCAGTGCATGAAAGTGAAAAGTGGAAGTGAAGTCGCTTACTTGTGCCTTTAGTTTCTGCTAGTCCAATCTTGTACATGTCGTTTTCACATGCCAGCTTTATGGCTTCCTGGATTAGATAATACCCAGTTCTTGATGAACAGTCACATCTCCTGTTACTTGGTATCCCAGAGTTAAGTCTCAGCCTGCACCAAGGAGCCAAGTGTCAAGAGAACATCTGTTTTATAAAAGGAGAGTGTTTATCCTCTTTAAGTGCGCTGGCATGTCTCCTAAATCCTAGAGGTTTGTCTGTAAATCATCAATCAGGGCTTGCTGTTGGGTCCTTGCAACAGTTTGTTTGCTACAGATGTTTTGATCAACAGTCATTCTTCCAGATTCCCACTTCAATTGGTCGGTTATGAAATTGCTCATGCTGCAGAGTGGGTTAGCTGCAATATCTTATTGTATTCTGGCATCTACTTAAGATTGTCAACCTGGCAAATTATTTATTTAGTAAGTTGGTGGAGGAAGCATATAGAAAATCTCCCTGAAATGTTACATCTCTGCCTTAGTGATAAGCAAGCAAAATCCAGCACCTTGTCTTTCATTTGGAGGAGACAGTCATATACTGATATGTCGTGGACTCTGGACTCCCTAAAACTTCAGAGTTGGAAGGATGCTGACTTTCCTAGGAATAATCTCTCTATATGTCTAAAGTTCCTGTTTATACTCCTGCTAGCCAGATTCTGTCAGAATTATGTCATCAATATGTGGGATCAGCAAGATGGCCTTTGGAATGGTGTGATGATGTGAGTGTTTGCAGACTAAACTGTGGCACAGAGCCAAGCATTGAGGAGAAACAACTATGATCCTAATCTCCTGCCCTTGCTGGCTGACGGAGAATACTCCTGTACCTCTGTGTGTGTGTGTGTGTGTGTGTGTGTGTGTGTGTGTGTGTGTGTAAAAGAGAGAGAGAGAGACTTGGAGTATACAGGGTACCAGGGGTCATATTGCTTTGTTCTAGTGAAGAATCTTCATGAAGATCAGCAACCATGGTTAGATTAACAACAGTCTTTTTTGATTTTTTCTAAGGAGTCAGTCTGTTATATACATGGGACAAATGGGCCAGTTAAATAGGAATGGAAGATTTACAATCTCAGTATTTTTCAAGTATTCAATGGAGGTAGTACTGTGAAATTTCCTCAGGAGTACAGAACTGATACTAACTTACTACTTTGGGAGAAAGGCTTTGTCCCTGAGACTTACACTTTGCTGTTTCTGTCATTATATCCTTTACTTCATAGTTCAGGATTCCAGTGTTATAACCCTGTCAGTTGCTGAGTATCCCTGTTCCAACTGAGCTTTCACAACTGAGGAAATGACCACAGGCATGTTCTCAGATGTACTAGGCCTATGCTGAGATGGAGTTGAGCCAAAGATCCAGTTATAAATCATCCCCTAAGTAAATCCTTTCTAACTCCTAGAAAACAGTGGCATCCTGGATCCGTGGGGGTTTATGTCATCTCAGAGGCACTATCCAGATGTTACTGGTAGGTATGTGTAGCTTCTTTCTTAGCACATTGTATCCCTGTGGGTTAGGGTTCTCCGGAGAAACAAAGGAACTCCATGCTGAATATCCATGATGATGAAGCTGAAGCTCCAATACTTTGACCACCTTATGCAGAGAGCTGGACTCATTTGAAAAGATGCTGGGAAGTTCAGTTCAGTTCAGTCCCTCAGTCATGTCCGACTCTCTGCGACCCCATGGACTGCAGCATGCCAGGCTTCCCTGTCCATCACCAACTCTTGGAGCTTACTCAAACTCATGTCCATCCCATCGGTGATGCCATCGAACCATCTCATCCTCTGTCATCCCTTTCTCCTCCCGCCTTCAATCTTTCCCAGAATCAGGGTCTTTTCAAATGAGTCGGTTCTTTACACCAGGTGGCCAAAGTATTGGAGTTTCAGCTTCAACATCAGTCCTTCCCAATAATATTGAGGACTGATTTCCTTTAGGATGGCCTGGTTGGATCTCCTTGCAGTCCAAGGGACTCTCAAGAGTCTTCTCCAACACCACAGTTCAAAAGCATCAATTCTTTGGCACTCAGCTTTCTTTATAGTCCAGATCTCACATCCATACATGACTACTGGAAAAACCGTAACTTTGGTTAGATGGACCATCATTGGCAAAGTAGTGTCTGTATTTTTTAATATGCTGTCTAGGTTGGTCAAAGCTTTTCTTCCAAGCTTTCTTCTTTCCAAGGAACAAGTTTCTTTTAATCTTATGGCTGCCGTCACCATCAGCAATGATTTTGGAGCCCCCCAAAATAAAATCTGTCACTGTTTCCATTGTTTCCCCATCTATTTGCCATGAAGTGATGGGACCGGATGCCATGCTCTTAGTTTTCTAAATGTTGAGCTTTAAGCCAACTTTTTCACTCTCTACTTTCACTTTCATCAAGAGGCTCTTTAGTTCTTCTTCACTTTCTGCCATAAGGGTGGTGTCATCTGCATATCTGAGGTTATTGATATTTCTCCTGACAATCTTGATTCCAGCTTGTGCTTCATCTAGCCTGGCATTTCTCATTATATACTCTGCATATAAGTTAAATAAGCAGGGTGACAGTATACAACCTTGATGTACTCCTTTCCTGATTTGGAACCAGTCTGTCATTCCATGTCCAGTTCTAACTGTTGCTTCTTGATCTGCATGCAGATTTCTCAGGAGGCAGGTCAGGTGGTCTGGTATTCCCATCTCTTTCAGAATGTTCTAAAACAACAGTTTGTTGTGACCCACACAGTCAAAGGCTTTGGCATAGTCAATAAAGCAAAAGTAGGTGTTTTTCTGTAACTCTCTTGCTTTTTTGATGATCCAGCAGATGTTGACAATTTGATCTCTGGTTCCTCTGTCATTTCTAAATCCTGTCATTTCTAAATCTGGAAGTTCACGGTTCACATACTGTTGAAGCCTGGCTTGGAGAATTTTGAGCATTCCTTTGCTCAAATGTGACATGGGTGTAATTTTGCAGTAGGTTGAACATTCTTTGATATTACCTTTCTTTGGGATTGGAATGAAAATTGACCTTTTCCAGTCCTGTGGCCACTGCTGAGTTTTCCAAATGTGCTGGCATATTGAGTGCAGCACTTTCACAGCATCATCTTTCAGGATTTGAAATAGCTCAACTGGAATTCCATCACCTCCACTAGCTTTGTTCGTAGTGATGCTGGGAAAGATTGAAGCAAAAAGAGAAGATGGTGGCAGAGGATAAGATGGTTAGATAGCATCACCGACTCAATGGACATGAATTTGAGAAAACTCTGGAAGATGGTGAAGGACAGGGGAGCCTGGCATGCTGTAGTCCATGGGGTCACAAAGAGTCGGACATGACTAAGTGACTGAACAATGACAGCAACTGCAAAAGAAACAGAACCAATAGGAGGTACAGAAATAGGTGTATACAATGAGGTTTATTATGGGAATTGGCTCACATGGTTATGGGCCTGAGATACGCCACAGTCTGCCATCTGCAAGCTGGAGTGCCAGGGAAGTCAGTAGTATATCTCTGTGTCCAGCGATCCTGGCTAACGGCTTGAGAACCAATAATACACTGGCATTCAGTCCTGGAGTCTGAAAGCCTGAAAAACAAGAACTCCAGTGTCCAAGGGCAGGAGAAGATAGATGTCACAGCTCAAGAAGAAAGAGAATTAACCCTCTGTTGACGTTTTTGTTTCTGTTTGGTCTTTCAACAGACTGGATGATGCCAGCCCTCATTGGTTAGGGCAGATCTTTTTTACTCAGTCTGTATGATTCAAATGCTTAACTCTTCTGGAAATATCCTCACAGAAACACCTGGAAAAATAATATTTTATCAGCTATCTGGAGATTCCTTAGCCCAGTCATCTTTAGATGTAAAATTAAGCATCACATCCTAACAAATGGTCCTATTCCCTTGGGAGTAGGCTCCTAGGAATCTTCTAAGAACATTTATACTTGTGGAATTATTCCAGGAAAGTGAAAGTGAAGTCGCTCAGTCATGTCCGACTCTTTGCGGCTCCATGGATTATAGCCCATGGAATTTTCCAGGCAAGAGTACTGGAGTGGGTTGCCATTTCCTCCTCCAGGGGATCTTCCTGACCTAGGGATCAAACCCAGGTCTCCTGCATTGCAGGCAGAGGCTTTACCTCTGAGCCACCAGGGAAGCCCCATTATTCCAGGGTCCCTCCTGAAATATACCTGGCCTCACCTTCATTCAGGGGCTGTGGTTGTGTTTGCTGACTCAGGCCTAAAATTGGATGAAAGACCTTAAGTATTTTATGTTGACTGAAGTCAGGTCTCTGTTTGCCAGATATTGGTTTTGTATTAATGTCACATAAATCAAGCAGAACCTTACTAAAACTAGCCATTTATCTCAGTTCTTCACTCATTAGCCTATACCAAAGGTCCTTGGAGGTCAAACCATTTTGATAGTCACCCTGGCCCTACTGTCCATCATGTCATCTTGCCCGTCTTGCTTTTCCTGGTTAAGTGACATGCTTTATCAGCTCATTGAAATCAGAAAGACTAAATAGCAGCATCTTTTTATCTAGAAGGACAACTACTACAGAACTACAGACGTTTTTGGGGAAGATGGTGCTTCAGTCTTGACTGAATATTGTCTAAAGCAGTATATTTCTCAATAGTTTGGTATGGGCCTTATACTCTGAGCCATCTCAGGGGATTTAGTTAGGAGTTGATTGTACTTAATTAGTCTATCTCTTCCAACATTTCTGTCTTCTTAATCTTTGGATTTCTTGCTGAACAGTGTCTCAAGGATATTTTTTGCACACCAAGTTCATTTAATGAAAGTGTGACCTTATCTATAAATTCATCCTGGTCTATAATTTTGTTCCTCTCTCCATGGTCTAACACTTGTAGAATCTATTTCCCCAGGTTAACCACAATGTAGAATTAATAACAACATATTTTAATTACTTTGGTGTGTGACTTGTTCACTTTCTGAATTAGATTTTGTACCATCCTCACCATGACGTGTTTGAATTTAATTCTAGCTAACAATCTTGAGACAATGAAAGATGCAAGGAGTGGAACACAAGGAAATTTGTCATGCTTTTGAAAGGTTTTCTGCTCAGATGAAGCCATAGAGGATCGTAGGTCTGGTAGCTCTCTACTCATCAGACAGGGAAGAAGGAATTGCTTCCGCTGACCAGGGTAGCTCCCCAGGAGTTAGGGATCTGGCATATGCAGAGTTATCTGAGTCTGTCCAAGTGTCTCCCTTCGAATTACCAAGCTACCACTCTGTCCCAGACAATGTCCTGAATTTTCCAGAACACTCAATGAGGTTAAAATTCGACATATATTCACCATAACTTGAACTGGGAACTTAAAATCCTGCACTGGTTATTTTCCTTTTTATTAGCCTCAGCAATGTAGTCAGAAGACATTATTGATGGTCCCCATGAACTTCACATTTGTAATTTTTGCCATCCTATTTTATTATAGCAGCCACTTGGGGCTTCCCTGGTGGCTCAGAGGTAAAGCGTCTGCCTGCAATGTGGGAGACCTGGGTTCGATCCCTGGGTTGGGAAGATCCCCTGGAGAAGGAAATGGCAACCCACTTGAGTATTCTTACCTGGAAAGTCCCATGGACGGAGGAGCCTGGTAGGCCACAGCCCATGGGGTCACAAAGAGTCCGACATGACTGAGCAACTTTGCTTGCTTGCTTGCTTGGTTTGTCCAAGCATTGACTCCAAAATGTGCCTCATTCTGAGTGATCACAGGTGATAATCTAAATAACTATTTTACCTCTGCATATCATGGATTTTCCTATGAAAGTCGCTCAGTCATGTCTAACTCTTTGTGACCCCATGGACTATACAGTCCATGGAATTCTCCAGGCCAGAATACTGGAGTGGGTAGCTGTTCCCTTCTCCAGGGGATCTTCCCAACCCAGGGATTGAACCTAGGTCTCCCGCATTGCGGGTGGATTCTTTACCAGCTGAGCCACAAGGGAAGCCAGATTTTCCTAGATTCCACCATTTAGTTCTTGTAGGATATTTTCTCTGTTGAGATCTATTTAGATCATATAGCCCTGGATTTTCGTTTCTTTGATACTATGTTGTGGCGATACATAGTTGTAGAGGGCAGAATGTAGCCTGATTAATAAAGAGATGTATGTATAACGTATGTATATACGACAGGACTCAAGTGACTTAGCGTGCAGACACATACGTGGGTTACAGAAATATTGGAGGGGTTGAAGAAGCAAGTTTCAGGATGAACTTCCAGAAACAATTCCCAAAGCCACAGAATGCAAATGGTTGCCAGCATAGTTGGCTGTTGTTTAGTCAGTAAGTTGTGTTGAACTCTTCTGTGACTCTGTGGGCTTAGCCTGCCTGGCTCCTCAGTCCGTGTGATTTCTCAGGCAAGAATACTGGAGTGGGTTGTCATTTCCTTCTCCAGAAGATCTTCCTGATCCAGGGATTGAAGCCATGTCTCCTGGGTCAGCATATTCTTGTTGAAATGAGGATGCTGGGAAACTGTTGCTATGGTTGCTCGCTCCAGAGCCATGCTGCAGCTGGTATGACCCACACCAGCAGAAGATGTGCTTCATTCTGTGATTCTCTTCTCACTTCCTCAGTTCTGAATTCATTACACACACACACACACACACTCACGCTCACACACACACAAATGCCTCAGCTGGTGGAACCTAAATCATACTGGAACTTCCTCTGTAAGTTCATCTGGGAAGTATAGCTCTTATTTTTCCAGACTCTGTTGTACACTAGAGAAAGATCCAAATAGAGGTTGAGTGGATCAATCTACTATTAGTATGCTTTTCAATGAAGTTTTAATTGCCACACACTTTTCTTCCTCCTACTTTTTCTCTTTGTTGTTGTTGTTTGTATCTGTAATTAGATATTGTTATGGTTTCTATTTGTCTGTTACTCTGTTTTGAATGTATAAGCTGTTTACTAAGAAAATCTGTGGAGACACGCGGGTAGCATGAGCTAGGGCAGCTGCCAGGGTCAGTCTGTGAGCATCATCCTGAGACATTTCTCACACAGTCCCTGCCTGCTCCTGGGGCACGCTCTCCTTCACTTGGACAAACAAGACAGAGAGATGCTATATCTATATCTATATATATCTCAGTGGCTTTCCAAATTGTGAATTTGTCTTTAGTTCTCTTATTAGCTGACTCTGTTATCTGCTGTAAATATGATTATACTTTTTGCTTCATCCCCACTCTAACTTCTGAGTTAGGAGGCTATATCTCAGGAAATATATGTGGCAAGTATTAATGGTTTCTCCTTTGGTCCCTTCAATTCTATGGTTCTATGTGTGTAGAACTGGGTGCCTGTAGAACTTTTTAAAGCAAGTAAACAATTGTTGATGAGGCTTCCTGGGCTCTGTCACTTACATTTCAAGAACTCCTTTTCCTGCAGGAACTCTGGAGAGGTGTAAGTTAGCTGTACATCCTCTCTGGATTTGGCAAATAGCCTTCACAATTTATGGCTTGGGATTATGACCATTCCTAGTTTTATCAGATTTTTCTATTCTGCGTTTTGTTCTTTGTTGTTTTGTAGGCTTAGCTAGCATAGTGTAATAAAAACAGCTTTATCATGACATGCCTTGGCAGAAGTTTGGGAATAGGAGAGAGAATGGAAGGAATATTTTAGATTTTTCTCTCTTTTAGAGTAGTGATAATAAAAGTCAAGTTCCTTTTTTAAATTGGACTGACTGCGCTGTGCAGCCTGCAGGCTCCCAGTGCCCGGAGCAGGAGCTGAGCCCAGGCCACGGCAGTGAAAGGGCTGGTCCCAACCATGAGGCCTCAGGGAACTCCCCTCAGGTTCCTTTTTCCTAATGTGCTTTTGACTCCTTTTGCATGTTAGTGCAAATAACATTTGCCTAATAACAACAACATAAAGAGAATAAATTTGGTAACTAAATGGATGATGATCTAGTTTGGGATCTAATTAGTGGAAAATGGCATTAAGTTGCAACTGACAACTTAAACCACTTTGTATAATTCTCCCGAAGAAACTTCTTATCTGGGGATCCATTGAAAACGGTGAAATTTTGCTTCTTTGTTGACCAATCTTCCCTTCAAAACACCTTTGGATACTTAGAGACTCAACAGTATATTAAGAATAATTGGGTTCCCCCCGGCTGTGGAAGGGAAACAAAAGTATTATGGGTTTTAAGCCAGAGTAAAACTAGTAATATTTAGGTCATAAATGGAAATGTCACAGTGTTCTGGCAAGGTTTGCTTTGCATATTTATGATTTTAGTTATTTATACCCTACTTTGTTTTGAAAAGGATTTCAGGCAACTTACAAAAACACACAAAATAAAAACAAGTAAGTGGGGAAATTGAGATAAAGGGAAAATATTTTGGAAAAACAAGATGAAGCACAGGGGGAAAGAATTTAACAAATGCTTGCTGCAGAATTCTGTCTACTTGCTTAAAGAGGGCTAGCTGTTTGGCTCAGATTTTCTAGTAGCCAGTGGAAAGAAGCAAATGTAATTAGCTGCAAGATTCACAAACTTATTAAGATATAAATAAAGCCACTGCTCAGGAGACCTGTATAATATTCCTGGTACTAGAAAAACCTGATTAAAATGTAATGACTTGTTTTCCTAACAGCATTTGTAATGTAAGTAAAATAATTTTCACAGAGAAAATTTTGTGTAGCTTCTTTTAATAAAATTCTGTGGCATAACACCAAAAAGTAATCATATAAAATTTATTCCAGCAGGGGCTAGAATGAGGCAGTTCAGGTGCAGGCTCTTACTGGTTTGTAAAATTTGAGTATTCAGATAAATAGTATTTGTTGCAAAATATATTTCTTTCCATTTTAATAATTGTTTTAAATTTATATATGATATATGTATATAAAAAATTCAAGTAGTAAATTAAAACAAAACCCACTTCCTCTTTCCAGGAATACTCATTGTTAAAAATTTGGATTTTTAAAATATAGAGTCAAATGTATCAATGTACTTGTAGTATGTTCATACACACACTTACAGACACATGAACAGAGTTACATCCTGATATCCACCACTCATAAATCCAGGTTTGTTACTTTTAAGTCATATGCTTTGGTGTAGGGTCCAGCTGATGGTCCATGTGGACTAATGGAATAATTTCATTTGGGAGGAGTGCTCTTCATGGTGCCAGGAACAGAAGCCAGGAGCAGATGTGTTCTGAAGGATATCTGCCAGGCCAGTTACCCAGGGATGTGCTGTGGAGTGGCCATGCAGGCAAGCTTTGGGTCTCTGCCTCCCACCACCCATTCCCTTGAGCCAGGCAGTGAACATCACATATCTTCTTCCAGGTCAGAGAAGTGTAAGTGAAAACTCAAGTAGAAAAGAAAAGCTCTTATCCTCAGTTCCTGCAGATGTCCTGGTGACAAAGAGCCAGTCAGGTCCCACAGACCACTGGTTACATGAAAGGGAGGTTGCAAACTCAAAGGGAAAGAGATTTAATAGAAATACTAGTTCAGGGAACTAAAATAATACCACATATGTCCTAAGAGTGATAAAGCTATCACAGCCAAAGAATATGATTAGGAATTTACTGAAACAAGAGTAGATGGTAACAATAATGTTATATGTCAATTACATATCAATAAAAAAGAATAAATAGTAATGGCAAAATCAGAAAATATGACTTAAGGAGTATGGTATAATTATTAACATTAAAATCTCTTTACTTCTGGAAGAGCACAAAATCAAGCGAAGAAGAAATTAATGAGCTGGAAATGTGAGAAATGACATAAAATGGCACACAGCTAAAAGGGTTAAAGAAGCAAAAATGTAAGAGAAAAGTTGAGATAGGGATGATATTAAATATTCCAGGATCTATCAAAATGAGTGCCAGATGGAGAAAATAAAATAGACATGATATTTAGGGGAAGGGAAAGAGAATTTCCAGACAGAAAGATATGGTTACTGAAATAAAGAAAAACCCCAACCAATACAATGTTGTAAAGTAAAATAAATAAATAATTTTTAAAAATTAAATTAAAAAATATATATACTGACAGGGCCTACATGGGGGCTCATTGTTAAAATGACTTATTATGCTGACCTCTCAAACAAAGAATAAAATCACAGTGATCCTTGAGATTGAAAAGAAAAAAGAATTATTGTGAGGAGTAAATGAAATAATACATGGAACACATTCTACACAGTGCTGAGCACACAGTAAACACTCAATAAATGTTAGCTGTACACATGTAAAAAGAAAGAAAAAACCCAAATCTTAAGCAGGATGTATTCAAAACACACACACACACACACACACACACACACACAGATACATGGTAGAGAGGGTTTAGTACATGAGGAACAAAAAACCCTAAACCTTTCTGTAAGGAAAACAGACGATTTACAAGGAAATGAGGGTCTGATTGATACGAACCTTCTTACTAGCCACATAAGGCTGTTAAAAGGTTGATAAAATCAGAGGTGAAGAATGGAGACTGGAAAAAAAAGTTGGGGGGTAAAAATAAATAGATACCAAATTGTAGGTATAAAATGTTTTCAAAGTAAACTAGCAAGAAAATCGGAGAAGGCAATGGCACCCTACTCCAGTGCTCTTGCCTGGAAAATCCCATGGACGGAGGAGCCTGGTGGGCTGCAGTCCATGGGGTCGCTAAGAGTCGGACACGACTGAGCAACTTTCACCTTTCACTTTCATGCACTGGAGAAGGAAATGGCAACCCACTCCAGTGTTCTTGCCTGGAGAATCCCAGGGATGGGGGAGCCTGATGGGCTGCCGTCTGTGGGGTCGCACAGAGTCGGACATGACTGAAGTGACATAGCAGCAGCAGCAAGAAAATAAAGATTAAATAGGTAAACTAATAACTTTTTAGCTAAACAATCTTGAGTTATGGAAAGCAAAACAGAAACAAAGCTGAATTTGTTTATTGGATGGAAAATATCTTCAGTCAGGAAAGAAAAGGGAAAGAGCGAAGGAGAGGACAGACAGACAGATGATTATATGTAGGGAATTCATGTCTTAACAAAATTTTGAGGTGGCTCTCCTGTTAGCGCTCCTGTGGAAGGAGCCAAGACTGCCGACTCTTGCGTGACGGCCTTATGCTGTAGCCCTTTCCTTTAAACCTGCAGGAAACATGTCTTTATTCATAATCTCAGTGGTAGTGTGGTTTTTGCTTTTTTAAATTTCAGACAGGTGCTAGTCGGGTGTGGTGTCTTGCATGACCTGTGCAGCTGTTAACGTCACCTCTAACACTTCCACACAACTTGAGTATCAGCGTGTTATAGGAAGTTAAAGAAAATCACAAGTATCCTTAGAACTTTGTAATTCAGGACAGAGGATTTCAATTCACCAGTGAGTGTAACAATGTATTAATTGGAGTTGTCTCTAAAGTGAACACTAGGGCAATCTGATTTGAATTTCTTACTTTAAAAATGGTTATTACTTTTTCTATATGTTAAAAAATTAAAAATTAAAAAAATTAAAATTTTTACTCTATTATATTTTAATGTATAGAAGAAAGATAAGAATGAAAGAAAAGGAAATGAAGAGAGGAAAGGAAGTATTGGGCAATATCTCTTTAAGGCTTTGGTTCAAATCTATACATCTCTGTAGATAGTAAATTCCAATTTTTCTTCATGATATTCAGATTTGGAGACAACATTCTTGGGGTTATAATTATAACAGTATGCCGATGTTACTGCAAAATTCAGTAAACAACTGAAACCCCTATCTATGCTTGCTTCTATGAGTATCTGCTTCTTTTTCTTAAGAATTGTACAAAATAACACGAGAGAGTATTACACGAAAACCACTTCTTCTGGACTTGAATGCTGTAAAACTGGATAAGCTGCTTCAGTGAAATTTGTCGTAAGTTGGGCAAACCTAAGTAAATTACATCTGCAATTAAAAATGACACTTGATCATGCATGTTTGTGGAGCTCCCACCTGGGTATGATCATGTTTTATGATCATTTGTACTTTTAGCAACAAATGTTATATCTACTTTCCCATAGCTTTCCCTTCCTGTTAATGGAGTGAGAAATGAAATATGCTTTCTTAACTTCCCTTGGGCTTTAAGCAAAGTTAGACCATGACTAGGCAACCAGCAATGGGAAACAATGAGAAATAAATGACAAATTCTCACAAATCAAATCCTTTCTTAAGGTCAGCTATGCACATGTGTTGCACTGCAGCTAATAATAATACAGAAGAAATAAACAAAGACTTGTAACCTTATTGCTGTTTTCTCCTTCTTCTCCTTTCCACACCCCAAACCTAATCTCTGGTGTGTAGGTGACTGTCAGTGTCAACCTTATTTCGTAGGTAGAAACATGAAAACTAACATCAACATAAACTAATTTACTTAATTGTGAGTTCTTTAAGGACAGAAATTGTATCCTAATGGTACTTTGAATGCACAGGTAGAGAACAATGCCTAGCTTATGTCTGTTGCCCAAGAACAACATAATGTCACTTCACACATGTTTATGGCACACACAAAGGCAGTTCTGCCAGCTTCTGTCATGGAAAAGATAAAAATAGTGCCGTGAATACAGAACTCTGAACCCTTCATAAAACATATAGCTCTGCCAAGATGGTCTTGATTATTCGGGTTTATCTTTTTCACTTTATCGCTAGGGTGCGGAAACGTCTTGATTTTCAAGTGGCATAAGAAACCAGAAAGGTTTGTATGGAAACCGTGACATGGGACCATAAAATATCGAGTCAGGACATTTTGTTCTTATTATTTTATCTTTAACAGTATTTTGAGAATTAATGAGAACAATTTTTTTCAGTGCAGTTAATGGTCCATGAAAGGCAATGTAGAGAGTGAAAAAAGTTGGGAGTCATCTAATCAACTGATATTTACTGGATTGTCTATTATATGTCAAATCTTTGCTAAACTTTCACTGTCTCAAAGGAGTTAGACAGATATGGTTCCCTGTTCTCATTGAGCTGACATTTTAGAGAAAGTGTTAGGCAGAAAACTAACCAGCTAAACAAACGGCCGAGTGAACAAGTGTGCACTGGAGTGTGGGATGCCGGGGGAGCTGACTTCCCATTGGAGAGGGCACCAGTTAGGCAACACTGGCTGAGGTCAGGAGGAGAGTCCAGACCCGGAAGAGGGGTCTTTCAGACCGATAAACCACGGAAGCAAAAGCTCTGATTTGGGAAAGAATCTGCACCTGAGATCTAGGCTTGAATACACACACACTGATTTCTAAACACAAGTGGGTAAACCGTTTTACCTAATTTCACATTCATAAAATCAAAATAACAATGCGTGTGTTGAAAGTCAGGGCTTCCCAGGTGGCTCCAGTGGTAAAGAACCCTCCCGCCAATGCAAGAAATGTGGGTTTGATCCTGGATTGGGAAGAGCCCCTGGAGGAGGGCATGGCAACCGTCCAGTATTCTTTCCTGGAGAGTCCCCATGGAGAGAGGAGCCTGGTGGGCTACAGGTCACAGGTTGCCTACCTATGAGTTAGACATGACCGGAGCAACTTAGCATGCACTCACGCAAGCTGAAACCCGGTGTGAAAGTTAAAACTCTTCATGGCAAAGCACTCTAGACATTGTAGACCTTCAGAAAAGGCTGCTTCCCTTTTCTACCAACATTTTATAGCTTTAGCTGAATTATTTACAGAAGTCACAACAACAAAATGTTAACATTTCTGAAGAATAAGTGTCATTTTGTTCCAAGCAGCGCTTACTGGAAAAAATTTTTTAAAAACTCTTTTGGAAGCTTTAAACAAGATCCAGCAGTACCCTAACAACTGTGACAGTCACAGATTACCATACATACTTTTGATCCAAGTGTGTTTCAGTGACTGCAAAAAAATCACTATTGAAATGTAACAGACTGAAGTTCTTACTTGTTGAGTTTTCAGTGATAGATTAGAGTGTATTTAATCACCTTTTCAGCATGAGTTAATTTAATCTCTTTTACATTAAACAGACTCTTAAACAAGACTTTGAAATGCTGCTGTATTACACTAGGATTATTTTACTATATATAGACATTTTGGAGTTTTAAAAGCCCTACCCTAAAATGTATCTGTTTAGATGACCTTTCGTAACCAATTCCAGTTGGCTGATACAATTTTATCAGCCAATTGTAATGCTTGCTTTCTTAATAGACAAGTAACCTTCCCTTTCTTGGAGCAAGAATACTTGATACACTAAATGACTAGAGAAATTTAAGTCCTTAGTAAACTCTACTCACTAAAATATGTCCCTTTGAGACCAAACCACACCCATAAAATGAGTCACAATAAAATAATCCCTGGGATTAATATCTGATCTGTATAACCTATGTGTTCTGATGAAGAACAAGTTGATGTAGTTGTTCAGTTGTTATGTCCAACTCTTTGTGACCTTGTGGACTGCAGCATGCCAGGTTTCCCTGTCCTTCACTATCTCCCTGAATTTGCTCAAACTCACACCCATTGTGTCAGTGATGCCATCCAACCATCTCATTCTCTGTTGCCCCCTTTTCCTCCTTCCCTTAGTCTTCCCCAGCATCTGGGTCTTTTCCAGTGGGTTGGCTCTTCACATCAGGTGGACAAAGTATTGGAGCTTTAGCATCAGTCCTTCCAGTGAATATTCAAGGTTGATTTCCTTCAGGATTGACTAGTTTGATCTCCATGCTGTTTAAGGGATTTTCAAGAGTCTCCACCACCATCAATTTGAAAGCATCAACTCTTTGGCGCTCAGCCTTCTTTATGGTCCAGATCTCACATCCATACATGACCACTGGAAAAACCATAACTTAGACTATATGGACCTTTGTCAGCAAAGTGATGTCTCTACTTTTTAATATACTATCTAAGTTTGTCATAGCTTTTCTTCCAAGGAGCAAGCATCTTTTCTCTTCATGGCTGCAGTCAGCTTTCACAGTGATTTTGGAGCCTAAGAAAATAAAATCTGTCACTGCTTCCACTTTTTCTCTGTTTGCCATGAAGCGATGAGATGCTATGATCTTCGTTTTTCGAATATTGAGTTTTAAGACAACTTTTTCATTCTCCTCTTTCATTTTCATCAAGAAGCTCTTTAGTTCCACTTTGTTTTCTGCCATTTGAGTGATGTTATCTGCATATATGAGGTTGTTGATATTTCTTCCAGCAATCTTGATTCCATCTTGTGATTCATCCAGCCTGGTATTTCACATGATTCATTCTGTATAGATGTTAGGTAAGTATTGTGACAATATACAGCCTTGAGGTACTCCTTGCCCAATTTTGAACCAGTCCATTTGTTCCATGTTCCAGGTTCTCATTGTTGCTTTTGGGCCTTCATACAGGTTTCTCAGGAGGCAGGAAAAGTGGTCTGGTATTCCCATCTCTTTAAGAATATTCCAGTTTGTTGTGATCCACACAGTCAAAGGTTTTTAGCATACTCAATGAAGCCAAAGTAGAGGTTTTTCTGGAATTCCCTTGCTTTCTCTATGATCCAATGGATGTTGGCAATTTGATCTCTGGTTTGTCTGCCTTTTCTAAATCCAGCTTATATATCTGAAAGTTCTCAGTTCACATACCGTTGGAGCCTAGCTTGAAGGATTTAGAACACTACCTTGCTAGCATGTGAAATCTGGAACATTTCCTTCATCTCTCTTCAGGTGGCGTAGACCTCTTCAGGTTCCATTTCCCTCTCTTCTGGTGGCATAGACCTCAACCTGTTTGGTGGCTGTCATGATTGCATCAAGGATGCAATTCCATCAAGGATGGAAACCAGCTCTGAATTTGCAGTGGCTTGGATCCTTGGGCATTTACTCTAGCTTGTACAAGTAACCTGAGATGTGGCGAAAAGACATGTTTCTTCCCAGATATGGTCCACCTGCCTTGAGTGTGAATAGCAGGTGGCTTGTTTGTCCTGCTGCCACTGAGACCTCTAGTAGCAAGACAAGTGGCTAGGAAGAGCTAATGTGGGCGGGGCGGGGGGGGGGGGACATTTTCTACTCCATACAGGTTTTCAGAGAGGTGGAAAGAGCCATGTGGAGCTTATGATAGTGCTCATAAGGAAAAAAAAGAAAAACAAGTTTTCCTGAGGGAGGGCATAGAAACTCATCAGAAAAAAAAATTGTGGCATAGGTGAAGTGAAGCAAAGTGAAGTTATTATTGTAGAGAAAACTGCTGTGAGTCATCTGGGTTAAAAATTAAACCAACCAACCAACAAACAAAAAATTCTAATTGTAAGAGAATGAGACAGGAATATTTTTTAGTTTTTTAATCTAAATTATTCCCAGGAGTGTAGACTTTCTTTCTGAGAATAAAAGCAGTGAAAGGAGATTTCTGTGGGTTGAGTTAATTTCTTCTACTGGATACCCCTGAAAAATCATAACAACTGACTGAAATGAATCTTAGCTTTGCCTTTGTTCAGCCAAATTCATGTCTCTCTTTTCTCTTTATTAGTGGCCTAGAATACCTCCCATCTCTCCATTTACTTAAATCCCACAATATCTTGTTAAAAACATATCTTTTTTGTTAAGTTTGTCTCTCTGACCTTTTTTTCAGTAAGCTCTCCCTTCTCTAACTTTCCTGAACTACTCTTTTTAGCTTAACCCGAATAGGGCTTCTCCAATGGCTCAGTGGTAAAGAATCTGCCTGCAGTGTGGAACCCTTGGGTTTAATCCCTGGGTTGGGAAGATCTCTTGGAGAAGGAAATGGCAACCCACTCCAGTATTCTTGCCTGGGAAATCCCATGGACACAGGAGCCTGGCAGGCTATAGCCCGTGGGGTCGCAAAGTCGGACACAACAGAGCAACAGAAACACACACACAGAGAAGGGGAAATAGAGTGAGGCTGTTTGTGGAACTGGTAGACTGATGATCATTTCAGGGTCTATATGCAGGAATTGAATTGTCAGTCTTTTTTGGGGGTGGCGAGGGGTAAGAAGGAGGCAAGTGTTTGTGGAACTTGGATAGTAAAAATATGATGCCAGTGTAGGGGATGAGGTTGAATTTTTTCTTTATTAGCTTTTAGGGTAGGTTTTGAGCTCCAGGGAGAGAGAGGTGAAGGCTGGAGGAATCATAGTTATAAAAGACTCAGTAAGACATTGAATAGAAGCAGTGCTGCTTCAGGACCCATGAGAATGCTAGCACAGATCTGATGAGAAGAACATCCCCAGCCCTACGTCTTCCCCCTCCCTTTTCACCCTAAGATTCGGGAGGCCATTGCTGTGAAACTTTTGAGCATGCCAGGCTGTGTTCCCACACATGGTTCCAGAAACAGAATCAATGAAGACGTACCTAGATGAAGAGGCCAGAGAGGAGGGGCACAAACAGAGTGATCACAGGAAAATGCAAGATAACACCCAAGACTCAGAGATACATCAGGGAGATTGTGAGACGGAGAAGGGGGTTAGGGAGGGGCTTAATTTCTGCATGAGCAGATGTAGGTCAGTATTCCTAACAGTCTGGCATAAGTGTCAATATGGTTTTATTCCTGCTCATAACATAGCATAGTCCCTTCCAGCTCTTTCGTTTATAGTGGTACTAAGTAATGCATTTCTTTAAAAGCTACTGGCTATAATCAAAAGTAGCCAGTGTGCATTTCTTTAAAAACATTGTATTTATGCCCAAGTTTTCACTACAGGTTCATTGAAACTAATTAGTGTATTTATTTGCCAGGGCTGTTATTATAAAATACCACAAATTGAGTGGCTTAACAACAGAAATTTATTGTCTCATGGTTCTGGAAGCTAAAAAACCAAGATGAAGGTGTTGGTAAGGCTAATTCCTCCTAAGGACTGTAAGGGAGAGTCTGTTCCATGTCTCTCTCTAGCTTCAAGTGGGTGGTTGTCCATCTTTGGCATTGTTTGGTTTGTAGGTCTCTGCCCTCATATTCACATGGTGTTCTTCCTGTATGTATGTCTGTCCAGATATCCCTTTTTATAAGTTTATCAGTCATATTGGAGTAGAGACTCACTCTAGTAAATTGGGGTATATAGTCCCTTTGCCGGGCTTCCCAGGTGGTGCTAGTAGTAAAGAACCTGCCTGCCAATGCAGGAGATGGAAGAGACATGGATTTGATCCCTGGGTTTGGAATATTCCCTAGAGAAGGGCATGGCAACCCACTCCAGTATTCTTGCCTGAAAGTTCCATGGACAGAGGAGCCTGGCGGGCTACAGTCCATAGGATCGAAAAGAGTCGAATATGACTGAAGTGACTAAGCACAGTCCCTACACCAATTCCCTGGTGGCTCAGATCCGGTGAAGCGTCTGCCTACAGTGCGGGAGACCCAGGTTCAATCCCTGGGTTGGGAAGATCTCCTGGCGAAGGAAATGGCAACCCACTCCAGTATTGTTGCCTGGAAAATCCTAGGAATGGTGGAACCTGGTAGACTACAGTCCATGGGGTGGCAGAGAGTCGGACACGACTGAGCAACTTCACTTCTATGCCAATTATGACCTCATCCTAACTAATCACACTCACAGTGACCCTATTTGCAAGTAAGACCACATAATGAGGGACTGGGAATTAGGACTTCAACATAAGAACTTTGTAGGACACAATTCAATCCATAACAGTTGGACATGTTGAAGACCTAGAGATGAATTAGAATTCTTGGTCTGAGAATCTGGGGCTATGGTGGGGGTAGTACAGCGCTGTCTTTGAAGATGAAGTGCTCTAGGATAATTAAGTTTTTGTCTCTTAATTAGCTCTGCTCTAGATATTCCTTTAACTAGTGGTGAGGGGAAAGAGTGATCACGAAGTGAACAGATGCTCCCCAGTTATAGTCATCATATATGTGACATCATATAATATATATATATATATATATATTAATCCAAATGAGAGCACATGGTTTATAACAGACTAAGTGATGATTGATAAAGTATACAAAATTGGGGCCAGTCTTGGCCTCATTTGTGGTAGGCTATTCATGTGAAAGGATTGCTTTTGATCCATGGTATGGTAGGTGATCAGTACCTCAAAACATCTAACAACCTAAGTTTGTGAATGTATTTCACAGCAAAATGAATTTTTCAGATGTAATTAGGATTAGGGACCTTAAAATAAGGAGATTATGCTGGATTACCCATGTGACCCAGATGAGAACTTTATCTCAGTTCAGTTCAGTTCAGTCGCTAAGTCTTGTCTGACTGTTTGCGACCCCATGGACCACAGTACGCCAGGACTGCGGCACGCCAGGCTTCCCTGTCCATCAACTCCCGGAGCCTACTCAAACTCATGTCCATCGTGTCAGTGATGCCATCAACCATCTCATCCTCTGTCATCCCCTTCTCCTCCCACCTTCAATCTTTCCCAGCATCAGGGTTTTTTTCAGATGAGTCGGTTCTTTTCATCAGGTGGCCAATGTATTGGAGTTTCAGTTTCAGCATCAGTCCTTCCAATGAATATTAAGGACTGATTTCCTTTAGGATTGTCAGGTTGGATCTCCTTGCAGTCCAAGGGACTCTCAAGAGTCTTTTCCAACACCACAGTTCAAAGGCATCAATTCTTCAGCGCTCAGCTTTCTTTATAGTCCAACTCTCACATCCATATATGACTACTGGAAAACCATAGCTTTGACTAGACGGACCTTTGTTGGTAAAGTAATGTATCTACTTTTTAATATGCTGTCTAGGTTGGTCGTAGCTATTCTTCCAAGAAGCAAGAGTCTTTTAATTTCATGGCTGCAGTCACCATCTGCAGTGATTTTGGAGCCCAAGAAAATAAAGTCATTGTTCTCATTGTTTCCCCATCTATTTGCCATGAAGTGATGGGACCAGATGCCATGATCTTCGTTTTCTGAATGTTGAGTTTTAAGCCAACTTTTTCACTCTCCTCTTTCACTTTCATCAAGAGGCTCTTTAATTCTTCTTCACTTTCTGCCATAAGGGTGGTGTCATCTGCGTATCTGAGTTTATTGATATTTCTCCCAGCAATCTTGATTCCAGCTTGTGCTTCATTCAGCCCGGCATTTCGCATGATGTACTCTGCATATAAGATAAATAAACAGGGAGACAATATACAGCCTTGACATACTCCTTTTCCGATTTGGAACTGTCTGTTGTTCCATGTCCAATTCTAACTGTTGCTTCCTGACCTGCATACAGGTTTCTCAAGAAGCAGGTCAGGTAGTCTGGTATTCCCATCTCTTTAAGAATATTCCACAGTTTGTTGTGATCCACACAGTCAAAGGCTTTGGCGTAGTCAATAAAGCAAAAGTAGATGTTTCTCTGGGGCTCTTTGGCTTTTTCAGTGACCCAGCGAATGTTGGCAATTTGATCTCTGGTTCTTCTGCCTTTTCTAAATCCAGCTTGAATATCTGGAAGTTCACAAGAACTTTATCTAGCTGGAGGTAGTAGAGGTAAACCAAAGGATAAGGTCAGAGAAACTCAGATAATGGGAAGGACTCAATCCACTGTAGCTCACTTTGAAGATGAAGGAAGGTAGGTGGCCTCTGGATACTGAAAGTAACCGCTAGCTAACAGAGCAAAGACCTTAGTCTTAAAGCCACGAGGAACTCGATTCTGCTGATAACCTGAATGACCTTGGAAAGGAACATTTCCTAGAGCAACCTAGAAACTAGCTAGTCAGCACTTTGATTTTGACCTTGTGAAACCAGAACAGAGGAACCAGTAGGACCAACCAGACTTCTGACCTACAGAACTGTGAGATAATATCTTTGTGTTGTTAAATTGTTGTTAAGCTCCTAAACTCGTGGCAATTTGTTATAGCAGCAACAGAAAACTAATACAGTAGGTGTTAGCTGGAATTTCTCTGCCTTTAAGGTCAAGATAAGCCTGGAGTCCTCTTGTTTATGGTGACAAGGACAAATCACAAATTGTCAGGTTTATAAGGACAGATCTCTTGTCCTCACCAAGATTTCTGCAGGGCCTCAGGTCACGGAGGATAATGTATACTGTCGTGATTTTCTCTTGTTCAGACTTCCTGTTTCTACTGGAGAGTCTTGTAAAATTCTTGTGCAGTTGAGCTTGGTCACCTGCCTTCTTCTATTGTGACGAAAAGAATATGCTGGTCTGGTCTGCTGGAAAATGCGATGTTAGCTTACTTTAGCTGCGGCAGCCAAGGTCATTGTATATCAGGTGACAGCCAGCCTATCCTCAGATACCTTGTGAGCACGACTAGGAAAGATCAGTAGAACTGCCTGATTCCCACTTGTGCAAATAGTAAAATACTTATTTTATGTCACTGAGGTTTTGTGATTATTTGTTACATATTATTATTATGGTTTTATTAGATACCTCACACTTACCTGAGGGAGTTTTGTTCCCTTGGTAGCACATCCTTTTTTACTCTTTCTCCTCCTCCTATGCCTGAACCATACCATTTCCAGCCTCGTTTTGGTATGTTTTATCTCTGTCTGTCTCCCATTTTTTCCTGTTGATATAAATTTCTTAGTTTTAAAATAATAGCTTCTTTCAACAGTCTGTTATCAGAGGCAAACTTCTTGTGTGGTAGTCTTCTAGGGAGTTAGATAAGAGGATTCTTTCATAAGGAGTGAATCGTAGCAGAAGGTTAATTCTGCGGATGTCCTGAATGATGTCCTTGGGGGTCTGAGTGACCACAGAGTTGTCAGGGAACCAGAACAGTCTCCAAAAGGGAAGAGTAATATCTCTGATCATGGTTTCTTAGATTAGAGAACATGATTCAAGTTCAAGGGTATTCAAGGGGTCTTAACACCTGTCTTTCGGACATCCAGCCCCAAATTACCTTGTATTGTTATCTTAAATCTGTATGTCACATGTCCTCAACAAAATTGTAAAGCTTTTGAATGTAGGCTTTGCTTTCTATGTTTTTGAAATCATGACATGTTGTCCACTGTGCCCTGCATATAGTGGGCCTTAAGTCAGTGTACATTACTAATGATAAAGAAAAATTAGACCCTAAAAGAAGAAGAGAGACTTTGTGAGGAATATCTCTGATTAGTTTCACCATCTCTAAATTTTTAAAAATCTTAATCTGGGAAGATATTCTAGATTTAAGAAAAAAAAAGTCAAGTTTAAAATTGAATTCTTAGAAGAGAGAAATAAGTGTTAAATTGAATCACAGATTACAAAGAGGAGGTTTTGAAATTACCAAAATCAAGAAGTGCAGATCCAACAGCTATCTATTGATTACTAAGTTGCTGAAGATTATAATTCATTGACATAAGCACTGGCTCCGTATGTCTAAGACAGGAAGCTTTTGGAAGGCAGCTGCTGATGTGAAAGTCATTGCTTAATGTTAAATTTTCTTGTAATAACTCCTTGGCAGAATCCTACTAGCAATTATAATACAAAGCAAAATATGTTGCAACAATATGTGTGAAAATATCAAATCCAAAATTCATTTTATATAGAACACTCATCCTTTGCCTTATACTTGAAATTTCCACTGATTCTTACATTCATTTAAAATTTACATTATTTCCCCAGACTATTAATAAAGATTAGCTATAGATTGAGAAAGGAGTGTTAGTTGCTCAGTCATGTCCCACTCTTTGCGACCCCATGGACTGTAGCCCACCAGGCTCCTCTGTCCTTGGGATTCTCCAGGCAAGAATGCTGGAGTGGGTACCCATTCCCTTCTGCAGGGGATCTTCCTGACCCAGGGATTGAACTCTGATCTCCTGCATTCTAGACAGATTCATTCCCACCTTAGCCATAGGAGAAGCCCTATAGATTCAGCCCTACTTTAAAAAATGACGCTTTTCCTTAATACAAAAGTAATATATACTGAAAATAGTAGCCCAGATACTATGCTTTAAATTCCTAACACCTACATACACAAGTTTGATGTTTGCCATTTTTAGATGATAAGCATAACACCGTGACCTTGGATGGCATCACTGACTCAATGGACATGTGAAAGTGAAAGTTGCTCAGTCGTGTCCGACTCTTTGCAACCCCAAGGACTGTATAGTCCATGGAATTCTCTAGGCCAGAATACTGGAGTGGGTAGCCTTTCCCTTCTCCAGGGGATTTTCCCAACCCAGGGATCGAACCCAGGTCTCCTGCATTGCAGGCTGATTCTTCACCAGCTGAGCCACAAGGGAAGAATTTGAGCAAACTAGGGGAGATAGTGAAGGACAGGGAAGCCTGGGTGTTGCAGTCTATGGGATTGCAAACAGTTGGACATGACAGCAACAATTGACCTTAATCAAATGGCAATATAATGGCCTCTGAATAGATAAACAAAACATTTGATTGAGAGTCCAAATAGCTATTGAGGTGTGTGTCTAAACCAAAAAATAAAGAAGAGGGATGCACACTTGCCTTTAAACTCTCAATCTTATCAGCTTAACTGTTTGTGTTCATGTATGGTTCTTGTGATACCAACTATGAAAGATTCAACATGGTTGCAAATTGATTTCAGCTCTTCCCGTTGAGGAAAGTTCCTCTCTGGGAATTTTAGATAGTTTTATTGACTTGCTTAACTGATAGAACATGATAAAGAATACTTTCTGGGACTTTTGAGGCTAGATCCTAAGAAGCTCTGTAACTGTTATGCAGTCCTACAGAGCACCCTCTGGAACCTCTGAGCTGCCACCTAAGAAGTTTGCCTCAGCCGAGTCTGCCATGCTGCAGGAGTGCTCCAGCTGACAGTCCCAGCTAGCCCTGCTTCCAGCCATAGCTTCCAGGATGTCAGACACGTAAGTGAAGCTGGCTTGAACTCTTCAAAGCAGAGTATTAGCTAGCTGACTATCACTGAGTACCTCAGTCAACGCTATGAGGAGTAGAACCCTCACCTGACTGAAGTCGTCTTAAATTCTTGGTCCATAAAATTGACAGTTATATGTAAGTGACTGTGTTCTTAAGTCACCTAGTTTGGGAAAGTGTCTCACTTCTCTATTCCTGAATGGCAAATAATCCCTGTACTTAGTGACTTAAAATGACAGCAACCATTATCTTTCTGTATCTGTTTGGGTCAGGAAGTTGAAAGGCCACAGCTGGACTGACTTCTCACTGCTCTACAATGTCTGAACTGGGAATACTTGAAAGCCGGGAGTGACTTGATGGCTGAGGGCTTGAGTCATATGAAAACTTATGCTTTTGGTGGTTGATTTGGACTGTTAGCCAGGACCTCAGCTGATCTGTTGACTGGCATCTGTGTAGCTTTGTGATCTTTCCATGAGGTCTCTTCACGTGGGCTGGTTTGGGCTTCCTCAGAGCTTGGTACCAGGTTCCAAGTGAGTGAATGCTCTGTTGTCTCTATGTCTTAGTTTTGTAAATCACGCATGTTCTTTTTGATGTAGTCATAGGCTGTCTAGATCAAGGGGAGGAAAGACAAATCTCAGGTGACCAAGGCCTCAGGTTTGTTTTTTGTTTGTCTGTTTGTTTTGCATGGGTTAAAGGATTTCTTGGGCACAAGGCTTTCAGTGGTAAAACCAGACAAATTCCAGGCAGACCAGGATGAATTGGTCACCCTACTAAACCTCCTGTTCTGGAGGAGTATCAGAGTCACATTTTATTAAAAGTGGGAGACAGCGTTGGAGCCATCTTTGAAAAATAAATCCTCCCACAGGTGTTTTATTTATTCCAGAATGTATAGTTGGAACACCAGTTGATATTGCTAGGGGAATGAACCGTTCATCAGAGTACAAATTCTGTGAGAACAGAGATTTTTCTTCTGTTGTCTATCAGTGAGTTTCAGGATTTAGTATAGTGATTGGCACAAAGTCATTGTCAATAAATTTTTATGGAATGACTGAATGGATAAATGTTAAGTTCTGTAACATTCCATTGCATAAAATCCAGGTAATATATGACTTTACCACACTTTTCTTGCTTGCTAGTAACCAGAGGAGAAATTATTTAAATTTTTTTTTTTAACGAAATGACAACCTTTCAGGGCAGTAGAAAGTAGAAAGCTAATCAAAACCAATGGACTTTAGAGACTATCACTTCATCCTATGAGACCAGCCTCTGAGTTCTCTCCCTTAAGTATGCTTCACAGGCAGAATCTTGGATGACTGTAGCAGGGATGTAGCAAGATGAAAAGGTGCAAAGGTTCCTTATATTTGTCTGACACGCAGGGTATTTCTGTTGTGATAGGGTCCTTTTGGTCAAAAGTCATACCCTTTCTCTCATTTAAGCAAGTGGTGGTTAAGAATATTACTTTTGCTTTGGAAAACCCGTAAGTTGGAGAAGGGTGAATAGGGAAGATTCTATAGTAAGAACCTAAGGCTTTGGGAGAGGAAGAGATGTTAAGAAAAATTAAGGGAGAAGGTCCATACTTTAAATCAGATTCCTTTAAAGGATGTAACATGAACCGATGTAGAAAATTGGAAGACCATTTTGGCAGCTGGCTATGCTCTGTGTTCATTTTCTCATCCTTCACATCAAGGGATTTGTTAATACTTTCCAGAGTTTAAACATGGGGTTACATTATTTAACAACTCCAAAATTTTAATAAATTGTTTTTCATTTATTTTTATTAGTTGGAGGCTAATTACTTGACATTATTGTAGTGGTTTTTGCCGTACATTGACATGAGTCAACCATGGTTTTACATGTGTTCCCCATCCTGATAAATAGCATGTTTCTGACAGAAGGACATTGATCTCAAAGAATGAAGACCTCTTTTGGGAAAAAATGGGAAATGTGATGGGATGATAGGATCCATGTAGAGAATGGAAGAGTTCAGATGTCAGACAAAGGGAATTTTTTTCATACTGCAGAAGAGTGACTTTTCCTTTTCCTATTTTTGCCTTGACATGTCAGTGCCCTAAATTATTTCCACACATTCTCCATAATTGTAAGTTTCTTAATCTTAAAGTTTGTAAAATAGATTTTAAAGATTTATCATTCTTCACATTGATGCTAAAATAAAAGACTAGATATTATATTTATAAAACAAGATTAATTTCCATAGAGAAATTCTATAATATGTCACATCATTCCATAAAAACCATACAATTTACTGAGACAACTTGTTACAGTATCAAATAACTTTGGTATAAATTATTGATAAATGACACAAATGATTCTGATTTAGTTACCAAAATGAATTACATACACTTGAAAATAAGCCTCTTTATTACTTCCTGGCTATTTAAAAACTATTTTAAATTTGGAGTTGTTATAATGTAACCTCCTGCTTCAACTTTGGACACTATTAATAAATTCCCTGTTCTGAAAGATGAGGAAATGAACACATAATGTAGCCAGCTGCCAACATGGCCTCCAATGATTCTCACTCCCTTGCATTTCCACACTTGTTTAGTTCCCTCTCTCACTGAATAAGACATATGTGACTCAGAAATTGTGTGAGGTAATGGATGTTAGCTTTTTTCAGCAGTTAAGTTTTGAGGTAATTTAATACATAGCAGTAGGTAACTGGTTCACATATATAATTCCCACTTTCCCACTCATCTGTTTCCACTTTCCTCAGCGTCCGTTATTTGCATGACTTCCGTTTTCTTGTTCGCTTGGCCAGAAAGAGCTAAATTCTGTCCGCTGGCAGCTGTCCTGTTATGAGATGCTCAGACAGCTTCTTGATAACGGACCAGAAAAGTGGAAATTTTCTGGGTGTAGCTTCTCTCTCCTCCTTTGGGTGCTTATATAGCACAAGAGTCTCTGTCCTGTTCGTTCTCAGTGCCTTCAGATAATTGCTTTCTGTAGGGTTTTACAGTTGTTTTCTGAGGAGATTGCCTGCTAGGGTCTTACTCTATTAATAAGACAATCAGAAATTCCTCCCTTATTTTTAAAAAATTTGTTCTTTGTTTCAACTGGGCTTTGAATGAAATAATTGTTGATAGCTGCTTTTTCATCCAACCTTTCTAACCAGAAGTTCTTCCAATTTGGTTTCTTTTAGTAAAAGACAAAAACATACTTGGTTTACAATTCTGTCTTACTCTTTGTAACTCTCTGATAGCAAACCCAAGCACTGAAATATAGGGTAGATTTTGTTGAACCCTTATTTAAAAGCACAGACTTTCTGTTATCATGTATTTCAAACTCTATCTCCAGGAACCAGTGAGAAGTTTAATAATCAGGGAGAACTAGGCAACTTGACAACTGGGTGACATTGGGTAAGTTGTTGGGTCACTGTGTGCCTCAGTTTGTGAATTTGGGACAAAAGTATCTATCAAAAGTATGGTGTCAAGGATTAAATGTGGTGATAAATATAAAGTCCCAATAAAGAGTAGGTAATAAGAAAATGTTGATGGTTTGTTTAACTCTTGATTTTACATTTTTCTCACTCCTAAATTAAATTAGGACTCTTAATTATTTTTAATCGTTCCCTATTTTTTTTTCCAATATGCCATTTTATTTATAAGTTTCTACCCTGGTGGCTCAGAGGTTAAAGTGTCTGCCTGCAATGCAGAAGACCTGGGTTCAATCCCTGGGTCGAGAAGATCCCCTGGAGAAGGAAATGGAAACCCACTCCAGTATTCTTGCCTGGAGAATCCCATGGATGGAGGAGCCTGGTGGGCTACAGTCTATGGGATTGCAGAGTCGGACACGACTGAGCGACTTCACTTTCACTTTCATGATTATTTGAGACTCTAGTTTATACTTCTCATTATGTTTTAAGTGTTTCAAGAGACAGCTTTTGCTTATTTGTAGTGCCTTGTATAGATTAAAAGTATTCAGTGAGAATCTGCAGAATTTATTTTCTTGAGTTGCCATTTCATCATCATTATAGCAGTTTCCTTGTGAGATATTATAAAACCCAATATCTGTTCTTAAAATGCATGAAACACTCTTAGTAACACTGATTTTCCCTTTTTTTTCAGTGTTTAAAAATAAACCTAAAGATTTGACTTAAAATTTTCAAATTCAAAAGCACACACTAATCAGTTTGATCTAGGATCCATAATGGCAAATGTCTCTCCATCTTAACTTCAAATGTTTAGGGAGATTTATAATCAAGGACTAAAGATGTCAACAAAACACTTCTCTGTCTTTAGTCAAATATTTTTAACAGTTGACTAGATGGTATGACTATACATCCACGTTTTGCTTTTGTTTTTTTTCGGATACACTTGAATTTGTGTACAAGCATGTTGTCTTTCTCTCCCTTCAGTACGTGGGTGGGAGCTCTTGTTTTTGTTTGCCTAGCATAAAACATGCCCCACTATCACATCATAGGAATGGATAAATGACCTCATCAATGCCAACAAAATGATTCTTCACTTTAAAAATATGAATCTCTAGTGGATACGCACAAGAAAGAAAGTAGCTAAAACGGAGTAATTTATGACAGTGTGACTCTGATTAAGACTTCATAAACACCTTCTACTAAGGTCCCCTCTTATTTTTTTTCAAGATTTCCTTTTTGATGAGGACCATTTTTTAAAGTCTTTATTGTTACAATATTATTTCTGTTTTATGTTTTGGTTTTTTGACCTTGCATCGTGCGGGATCTTAGCTCCCCAACCAGAGACTGAACCCATACCCCCTGCATTAGAAAACAAAGTCTTAACCATTGTACCACCAGGAAAATCCCCCCTCTTCTTGAAGTTTGTTGAGCTCTACCTCTGGTATAGTGAGATAAGATTCTTTCCTTTTCTTTTGTTGTGTGGGAGGGGGAGCATAAGTTAATCAGAATTTTTTTTTTTCTTTTGAACGATAAAAAAGTACAGAATATATCTTTTTGGAATTGCTTTATATACTCTTGGACACAAAGAAAATATCATAATAGTAATTATTTTTGATTCTCTACTTGAAGCAAAGTCCTGTTCTTCTTTTCCCCTTTTCCATTTCATGTTCCTGTGAGAGAAATTAAACCAATTGCTCAAAGACCATTGTAGAAAAGGCTTTAACTATCACTGCTCTAAAACAGAAACCCAAAGAAAGAAGAGGACTAGAGAGAAATCACAGTCTGGATATTAGGTAATACTGGTGCTTGAAGGAAAATGTTCAGGTACTGTGTCGGGAAGCAGAATGCTCAGTGTAGGCCTTCTATGACTAAATGCTCTGTAAACAGCTGTGACTAAACACATAGTATGGATTTCTGAAAGTTAAATGACTTCAGGAAAATTCTGCTTGCTTTTGAGGGCATCAGTGTACAGTTTCTTTTTGTGATTTGTCAAGCTATTTATAAGTTTTTTTTTGTTTGTTTGTTTGTTTTCAGTGGGTTTTGTCATACATTGACATGAATCAGCAATAGATTTACACGTATTCCCCATCCCGATCCCCCCTCCCACCTCCCTCTCCACCCGATTCCTCTGGGTCTTCCCAGTGCACCAGGTTCGAGCACTTGTCTCATGCATCCCACCTGGGCTGGTGATCTGTTTCACCATAGATAATATACATGCTGTTCTTTCGAAACATCCCACCCTCACCTTCTCCCACAGAGTTCAAAAGTCTGTTCTGTACTTCTGTGTCTCTTTTTCTGTTTTGCGTATAGGGTTGTCGTTACCATCTTTCTAAATTCCATATATATATGTTAGTATGCTGTAATGTTCTTTATCTTTCTGGCTTACTTCACTCTGTATAATGGGCTCCAGTTTCATCCATCTCATTAGAACTGATTCAAATGAATTCTTTTTAACGGCTGAGTAATATTCCATGGTGTATATGTACCACAGCTTCTTTATCCATTCATCTGCTGATGGGCATCTAGGTTGCTTCCATGTCCTGGCTATTATAAACAGCCTATAGCGTAAGGGAAAGTGTTTCTATGTAGGTATTCTATCCTTAACTTAAAACCCATTTGTGGATTTCAAACAGTCTATAATGCATAGATCTGTTGCTCTCCTTTACTCCTTTCACTGTCCCCTCCTATATTGTGCGTGCTGTCTTCATTCATAGTTTATGTGCAAAATTAAGGCTACGGAGGCCCCTGAACTCCCATTTAACATGTTGTCTTTACTGCTGAAAACCTTTACACCTTCATAAGTAGTGCTTAGTTGCTAGAGCCTCTCTATGTGTTAGTTCGTAGCTTCTCATAGAAGCTTAAGAAGTGAGTCTTATGAAAGCTTCCACTGCTGGAACTATATTGATGCAAACAGAATTGACAGAGTTCAGTTATTAAGTCTCCTTTAGAACACATTGATAACTGTCAGAAAGTTTTTGGTGAGGTGATGTTCAGCTTTTTCCCCCTGACCTCATTACTGAATTTGGAGAAGGCAATGGCACCCCACTCCAGTACTCTTGCCTGGAAATCCCCATGGACGGAGGAGCCTGGTAGGCTGCAATCCATGGGGTCGCTACGAGTCGGACAGGACTGAGTGACTTCACTTTCACTCCAGTGTTCTTGCCTGGAGAATCCCAGGGACAGGGGAGCCTGGTGGGCTGCCGTCTATGGGGTCCCACAGAGTCGGACATGACTGAAGCCACTTAGCAGCAGCAGCATTACTGAATTATAGTGAATGCAAATCTTAAACTAAATTATTGAACAGATATAGATTACCACGTGTGAACAAAACTGTATATACAGCATTTTCTGTCAGTTTGATTATGTTCCTGCTCTCTTTTTTAGGTGTCCTAATGGCAACCCACTCCAGTATTCTTGCCTGGAGAGTTCCATGGACAGAGGAGCCTGGTAGGCTGCAGCCCATGGGGTCATGACTGAGTGACTAACACTCTCACTTTCAAGACCATCTTCAATAAAGCATTTCAGTTCAGTTCAGCTCAGTTGCTCAGTCGTGTCCGACTCTTTGCGACCAGGGACTGCAGCACACCTGGCTTCCCTCCATCACCAACTCCTGGAGCTTACTCAAACTCATGTTCATCGAGTTGGTGATGCCATCCAACCATCTCATCCCCTGTTATCCCCTTCTCCTCCTGCCTTCAATCTTCCCCATCATCAGGGTCTTTTCAAATGAGTCATTTGCTTAAAACAGTTGCAAGAATGTGCCGAAGGTAGGATTTGGCTGATTTTATATCTGATGAAAGGAAAACAGAATTCTTCACTCTAGGGTCTGGATCCCAGAGCAATTAATAACTAAGCCTTAAGCTCTGTATCCCAAGATTCAGGTACTAGGGCTTCCTAGATTACTATACTTTTATGCAAGTGCAGGAGTGTCTTAAAACTTTAGGTAACCCACATGTCTGGAATACCACTATTGTTACCATTGAAAACACATTTTTAATATCTATCATGCTGACAACACAAGGATTCATTTCACAAATGAGACCCTGCTTTGTTACTCATTATTTTAATCATTAAAAATCTAGTATTGGTCACAAAGAAAGAAAGCTGAAGTTTGTAGAATAGCTGTCTCTAAAGTGTGATCTTTCTCATATAATGCTAGGTGACTATCCCTGGAATGTGAATTTTCAATTAGATAATTGATTAAATTTAAGGTGTAATTGGGCTTCCCTCATAGCTCAGTTGGTAAATCATCTGCCTGCAATGCAGGAGACCTGGGTTCGATTCCTGGGTTGGGAAGATCCCCTGGAGAAGGAAATG